>NC_068432.1:52175509-52270509 GCF_023373465.1 Oncorhynchus keta
TGTGGTTAGTAGAGTGGTGTGGTTAGTAGAGTGGTGGGGTTAGTAGAGTGGTGTGGTTAGTAGAGTGGTGTGGTTAGTAGAGTGGTGTGGTTAGTAGAGTGGTGTGGTTAGTAGAGTGGTGGGGTTAGTATAGTGGTGTAGTTAGTAGAGTGGTGTGGTTAGTAGAGTGGTGTGGTTAGTAGAGTGGTGGGGTTAGTATAGTGGTGTAGTTAGTAGAGTGGTGTGGTTAGTAGAGTGGTGTGGTTAGTAGAGTGGTGTGGTTAGTAGAGTGGTGGGGTTAGTAGAGTGGTGTGGTTAGTAGAGTGGTGGGGTTAGTAGAGTGGTGGGGTTAGTAGAGTAGAGTGGTGTGGTTAGTAGAGTGGTGTGGTTAGTAGAGTGGTGAGGTTAGTGGTGTGGTTAGTAGAGTGGTGTGGTTAGTAGAGTGGTGTGGTTAGTAGAGTGGTGTGGTTAGTAGAGTGGTGTGGTTAGTAGAGTGGTGTGGTTAGTAGAGTGGTGTGGTTAGTAGAGTGGTGTGGTTAGTAGAGTGGTGTGGTTGGTAGAGTGGTGTGGTTAGTAGAGTGGTGGGGTTAGTAGAGTGGCGGGGTTAGTAGAGTGGTGTGGTTAGTAGAGTGGTGTGGTTAGTAGAGTGGTGTGGTTAGTAGAGTGGTGGGGTTAGTAGAGTGGTGGGGTTAGTAGAGTGGTGTGGTTAGTAGAGTGGTGGGGTTAGTAGAGTGGTGGGGTTAGTAGAGTGGTGTGGTTAGTAGAGTGGTGGGGTTAGTAGAGTGGTGGGGTTAGTAGAGTGGTGTGGTTAGTAGAGTGATGTGGTTAGTCGAGTGGTGGGGTTAGTAGAGTGGTGTGGTTAGTAGAGTGGTGTGGTTAGTAGAGTGGTGTGGTTAGTAGAGTGGTGTGGTTAGTAGAGTGGTGTGGTTAGTAGAGTGGTGTGGTTAGTAGAGTGGTGTGGTTAGTAGAGTGGCGGGGTTAGTAGAGTGGTGTAGTTAGTAGAGTGGTGTTGTTAGTAGAGTGGTGGGGTTAGTAGAGTGGTGTAGTTAGTAGAGTGGTGTGGTTAGTAGAGTGGTGGGGTTAGTAGAGTGGTGTGGTTAGTAGAGTGGTGTGGTTAGTAGAGTGGTGTAGTTAGTAGAGTGGTGTGGTTAGTAGAGTGGTGGGGTTAGTAGAGTGGTGTAGTTAGTAGAGTGGTGTGGTTAGTAGAGTGGTGTGGTTAGTAGAGTGGTGGGGTTAGTAGAGTGGTGTAGTTAGTAGAGTGGTGTGGTTAGTAGAGTGGTGTGGTTAGTAGAGTGGCGTGGTTAGTAGAGTGGTGTGGTTAGTAGAGTGGTGGGGTTAGTAGAGTGGTGTAGTTAGTAGAGTGGTGTGGTTAGTAGAGTGGTGTGGTTAGTAGAGTGGTGTGGTTAGTAGAGTGGCGTGGTTAGTAGAGTGGTGTGAGGATAGTGTAGAGATTCTGTGCAGGAATCTGAACTGTAGCCAAACACCTTTATTGTGATGCGTATCCCGAATCCGTCTCTTCCATTGTGGGGCTCTGCTCTGATGCCATATGGTCTCCAGCATGGAACATCTAACCTGTCAGACGTAACCGATTGTCCTGGGAGATGGGTTTTTTAGCTCTAAGCGCTCAGCTCGGTCCGGGCCGCCGTCACGTCTTCTTCTTCGCTTGTGTATGAGGCTGCAGGCAGGTTGCAGGCTGAAGGGTGACGGGAGTGACTGTCGCCGTGGCGTCAGAGCTGTGATCGTAAGGGGTCAAAGACGCTAGGCACAGTTGACCTATATGTAGTCACGGAGAAGTATTACCATAGTCAGTGGCTAAACGTTACCCCGGATGAATAGAATAAAACATTGACTTGAATGGGAATCTAGGTCTCGTTGTTCTGTCTCTATGCTTTTCCATAGAGATATGACTATAGTACCTGGGCCTGGTAAAGATCCTGTCTTTACCATAGCGTTGTAATCGTGTAGTTTGACTTCCTGGTACTTGTTGATCTTTGACCTTTTACGTCGTCTGCTAGTGACAGCCAGGGAGACTCGCCCCGTCCCTTCCACCTGATTCCCCTCATTTAGGCCACATGTCCATGTCCAGACAATCGTATGCACTGTTATGCTGCCCTTTTTAGGACGAGAGACAGAAACTGAGAGACAAGAGCTTTCATGTTTAAGTCCTCTAGCCTATATCATCAATGAACGCTCAGGATATTTGATATGTACTTCGTGTCCTATTGCAATTTCAAAGACTTAAACTGGAACTTGGCCACAAACCCATTTTTCTTTCTTTCTGTGGAACAGACAGAATACAGACAAAAAAAGCTTCTCTGAGCAGCAGTCACTATCAACTTCAAGCTGAATTTCAAAATGGCAATTCCATATTTTACATCTAGTTTCAAAGCTAAAGTAAAGAGGGACAGTTTTAGTTTTATTCACCACACTGTGTTTTCTGGTTTCTGCTTTTTATGGCCGTGAGAACAAACACAAGAAGAGGAGAGAAAAAAGAACAGAGTTGATGAGGACAAGAGAGAGAGAGACTGCTCTATAGAGGGAGGGGGAGAGGTAGACAGAATGAGAGCAGGTTGTTGGTGGTTTATATTCTGGTTGTTTATATTCTGTTGGTGGTTTATATTCTGTTGGTGGTTTATATTCTGTTGGTGGTTTATATTCTGGTTGTTTATATTCTGTTGTTGGTTTATATTCTGTTGATGGTTTATATTCTGTTGGTTTATATTCTGTTGGTTTATATTCTGTTGGTTTATATTCTGTTGTTTATATTCTGTTGGTTTATATTCTGTTGGTGGTTTATATTCTGTTGGTTTATATTCTGTTGGTTTATATTCTGTTTGGTTTATATTCTGTTGGTGTTGGTTTATATTCTGTTGGTGGTTTATATTCTGTTGGTTTATATTCTGGTTTATATTCTGTTGGTGGTTTATATTCTGTTGGTTTATATTCTGTGGTGGTTTATATTCTGTTGGTTTATATTCTGTTGGTTTATATTCTGTTGGTTTATATATATTCTATTCTGGTGGTTTATATTCTGTTGGTTTGGTTTATATATTCTGTTGGTGGTTTATATTCTGTTGGTGGTTTATATTCTGTTGGTGGTTTATATTCTGTGGTTTATATTCTGTTGGTTTATATTCTGTTGGTGTTGGTTTATATTCTGTTGGTTTATATTCTGTTGGTGGTTTATATTCTGTTGGTGGTTTATATTCTGTTGGTTTATATTCTGTTGGTGGTTTATATTCTGTTGGTTTATATTCTGGTGGTTTATATTCTGTTGGTGGTTTATATTCTGTTGTTTATATTCTGTTGGTTTATATTCTGTTGGTGGTTTATATTCTGTTGGTTTATATTCTGTTGGTTTATATTCTGGTTTATATTCTGTGGTTTATATTCTGTTGGTGGTTTATATTCTGTTGGTGGTTTATATTCTGTTGGTGGTTTATATTCTGTTGGTTTATATTCTGTTGGTGGTTTATATTCTGTTGGTTTATATTCTGTTGGTTTATATTCTGTTGGTTTATATTCTGTTGGTTTATATTCTGTTGGTGGTTTATATTCTGTTGGTGGTTTATATTCTGTTGTTTATATTCTGTTGGTTTATATTCTGTTTATATTTGTTGGTTTATATTCTGTTGGTGGTTTATATTCTGTTGGTGGTTTATATTCTGTTGGTTTATATTCTGTTTGGTTTATATTCTGTTGGTGGTTTATATTCTGTTGGTGGTTTATATTCTGTTTGGTTTATATTCTGTTGGGTGGTTTATATTCTGTTGGTGGTTTATATTCTGTTGGTGGTTTATATTCTGTTGGTTTATATTCTGTTGGTTTATATTCTGTTGGTGGTTTATATTCTGTTGGTGGTTTATATTCTGTTGGTTTATATTCTGTTGGTGGTTTATATTCTGTTGGTGGTTTATATTCTGTTGGTGGTTTATATTCTGTTGGTGGTTTATATTCTGTTGGTGGTTTATATTCTGTTGGTGGTTTATATTCTGTTGGTGGTTTATATTCTGTTGGTTTATATTCTGGTTTATATTCTGTTTGGTTTATATTCTGTTGGTGGTTTATATTCTGTTGGTGGTTTATATTCTGTTGGTGGTTTATATTCTGTTGGTGGTTTATATTCTGTTGGTGGTTTATATTCTGTTGGTGGTTTATATTCTGTTGGTGGTTTATATTCTGTTTGGTTTATATTCTGTTGGTGGTTTATATTCTGTTGGTGGTTTATATTCTGTTGGTTTATATTCTGTTGGTGGTTTATATTCTGTTGGTTTATATTCTGGTTGTTTATATTCTGTTGGTGGTTTATATTCTGTTGGTTTATATTCCGGTGGTTTATATTCTGTTGGTGGTTTATATTCTGTGGGTGTTTTATATTCTGTGGTTGGTTTATATTCAGTTGGTGGTTTATATTCAGTTGGTGGTTTATATTCTGTTGGTGGTTTATATTCTGTTGGTTTTATATTCTGTTGGTGGTTTATATTATGGTTTATATTCTGTTTGGTTTATATTCTGTTGGTGGTTTATATTCTGTTTGGTTTATATTCTGTTGGTTGGTTTATATTCTGTTGGTTTATATTCTGTTGGTTTATATTCTGTTGGTGGTTTATATTCTGTTGGTTTATATTCTGTTGGTTTTTATTCTGTTGGTTTATATTCTGTTGGTTTATATTCTGTTGGTGGTTTATATTCTGTTGGTTTATATTCTGTTGGTGGTTTATATTCTGTTGGTTTATATTCTGTTGGTGGTTTATATTCTGTTGGTTTATATTCTGTTGGTTTATATTCTGTTGGTTTATATTCTGGTTTATATTCTGTTGGTGGTTTATATTCTGTTGGTGGTTTATATTCTGTTGGTGGTTTATATTCTGTTGGTTTATATTCTGTTGGTTTATATTCTGGTGGTTTATATTCTGTTGGTGGTTTATATTCTGTTGGTGGTTTATATTCTGTTGGTGGTTTATATTCTGTTGGTGGTTTATATTCTGTTGGTGGTTTATATTTTGTTGGTGGTTTATATTCTGGTGGTTTTTATTCTGGTGGTTTATATTCTGTTGGTTTTTATTCTGTTGGTTTATATTCTGTTGGTTTATATTCTGTTGGTTTATATTCTGGTGGTTTATATTCTGTTGGTTTATATTCTGGTGGTTTATATTCTGTTGGTTTATATTCTGTTGGTGGTTTATATTCTGTGGTGGTTTATATTCTGTTGGTTTATATTCTGTTGGTGGTTTATATTTATATTCTGGTTTATATTCTGTTGGTTTATATTCTGTTGGTGGTTTATATTCTGTTGGTTTATATTCTGTTGGTGGTTTATATTCTGTTGGTGGTTTATATTCTGTTGGTTTATATTCTGTTGGTGGTTTATATTCTGTTGGTTTATATTCTGTTGGTTTATATTCTGTTGGTTTATATTCTGTTGGTTTATATTCTGTTGGTTTATATTCTGTTGGTTTATATTCTGTTGGTTTATATTCTGTTGGTTTATATTCTGTTGGTTTATATTCTGTGGTTTATATTCTGTTGTGGTTTATATTCTGGTGGTTTATATTCTGTTGGTGGTTTATATTCTGTTGGTGGTTTATATTCTGTTGGTGGTTTATATTCTGTTGGTGGTTTATATTCTGTTGATGGTTTATATTCTGTTGGTTTATATTCTGTTGGTTTATATTCTGTTGGTTTATATTCTGTTTGGTTTATATTCTGTTGGTTTATATTCTGTTTGGTTTATATTCTGTTGGTTTATATTCTGGTGGTTTATATTCTGTTGGTTTATATTCTGGTGGTGGTTTATATTCTGGTTTATATTCTGTTGGTTTATATTCTGTGGTGGTTTATATTCTGTTGGTGGTTTATATTGTTGTTGGTTTATATTCTGTGGTTTATATTCTGTTGGTTTTTATATTCTGGTAGGTTTATATTCTGGTTTATATTCTGTTGGTGGTTTATATTCTGTTGGTGGTTTATATTCTGTTGGTTTATATTCTGTTGGTGGTTTATATTCTGTTGGTTTATATTCTGTTGGTTTATATTCTGTTGGTTTATATTCTGTTGGTTTATATTCTGTTGGTTTATATTCTGTTGGTGGTTTATATTCTGTTGGTGGTTTATATTCTGTTGGTGGTTTATATTCTGTTGGTTTATATTCTGTTGGTTTATATTCTGTTGGTTTATATTCTGTTGGTGGTTTATATTCTGTTGGTGGTTTATATTCTGTTGGTGGTTTATATTCTGTTGGTTTATATTCTGTTGGTGGTTTATATTCTGTTGGTTTATATTCTGTTGGTGGTTTATATTCTGTTGGTGGTTTATATTCTGTTGGTGGTTTATATTCTGTTGGTGGTTTATATTCTGTTGGTGGTTTATATTCTGTTGGTGGTTTATATTCTGTTGGTGGTTTATATTCTGTTGGTTTATATTCTGTTGGTGGTTTATATTCTGTTGGTTTATATTCTGTTGGTGGTTTATATTCTGTTGGTTTATATTCTGTTGGTTTATATTCTGTTGGTTTATATTCTGTTGGTTTATATTCTGTTGGTTTATATTCTGTTGGTTTATATTCTGTTGGTTTATATTCTGTTGGTGGTTTATATTCTGTTGGTGGTTTATATTCTGTTGGTTTATATTCTGTTGGTTTATATTCTGTTGGTGGTTTATATTCTGTTGGTTTATATTCTGTTGGTTTATATTCTGTTGGTGGTTTATATTCTGTTGGTTTATATTCTGTTGGTTTATATTCTGTTGGTTTATATTCTGTTGGATGGTTTATATTCTGTTGATGGTTTATATTCTGTTGGTGGTTTATATTCTGTTGGTTTATATTCTGTTGGTTTATATTCTGGTGGTTTATATTCTGTTGGTGGTTTATATTCTGTTGGTGGTTTATATTCTGTTGGTGGTTTATATTCTGTTGGTGGTTTATATTCTGTTGGTGGTTTATATTCTGTTGGTTTATATTCTGTTGGTTTATATTCTGTTGGTTTATATTCTGTTGGTTTATATTCTGTTGGTTTATATTCTGGTGGTTTATATTCTGTTGGTTTATATTCTGTTGGTTTATATTCTGTTGGTTTATATTCTGTTGGTTTATATTCTGTTGGTTTATATTCTGTTGGTTTATATTCTGGTGGTTTATATTCTGTTGGTGGTTTATATTCTGTTGGTGGTTTATATTCTGTTGGTTTATATTCTGTTGGTGGTTTATATTCTGTTGGTTTATATTCTGTTGGTTTATATTCTGTTGGTTTATATTCTGTTGGTTTATATTCTGTTGGTTTATATTCTGTTGGTTTATATTCTGTTGGTGGTTTATATTCTGTTGGTGGTTTATATTCTGTTGGTTTATATTCTGGTGGTTTATATTCTGGTGGTGGTTTATATTCTGTGGTGGTTTATATTCTGTTGGTTTGTATTCTGTTGGTTTATATTCTGTTGGTGGTTTATATTCTGTTGGTTTATTTTCTGTGGTTTATATTCTGTGGGTGGTTTATATTCTGTGGTTTATATTCTGTTTGTTTATATTCTGTTGGTGGTTTATATTCTGTAGGTGGTTTATATTCTGTTGGTTTATATTCTGTAGGTGGTTTATATTCTGTTGGTTTATATTCTGTTGGTTTATATTCTGGTGGTTTATATTCTGTTGGTTTATATTCTGTTGATGGTTTATATTCTGTTGGTTTATTTTCTGTGGTTTATATTCTGTTGGTTTATTTTCTGTGGGTTTATATTCTGTTGGTGGTTTATATTCTGTTGGTGGTTTATATTCTGTTGGTGGTTTATATTCTGTTGGTGGTTTATATTCTGTTGGTGGTTTATATTATGTTGGTGGTTTATATTTTGTTGGTTTATATTCTGTTGCTGGTTTATATTCTGTGGGTGGTTTATATTCTGTTGGTGGTTTATATTCTGTTGCTGGTTTATATTTTGTTGGTTTATATTCTGTTCTGTTTCTATTCTGTTGCTCGTTTATATTCTGTTGGTTTATATATTCTGGTGGTTTATATTCTGTTGTTGGTTTATATATTTTGGTTTATATTCTGTTGTGGTTTATATTCTGTTGGTTTATTTTCTGTTGGGTTTATATTCTGTTGCTGGTTTATATTCTGTTGGTGGTTTATATTCTGTTGGTGGTTTATATTCTGTTGGTGGTTTATATTCTGTTGGTGGTTTATATTCTGTTGGTTTATATTCTGTTGGTGGTTTATATTTTGTTGGTTTATATTCTGTTGGTGGTTTATATTCTGTTGGTGGTTTATATTCTGTTGGTTTATATTCTGTTGGTGGTTTATATTCTGTTGGTGGTTTATATTCTGTTGGTTTATATTCTGTTGGTGGTTTATATTCTGTTGGTGGTTTATATTCTGTTGGTTTATTTTCTGTTGGTTTATATTCTGTTGGTGGTTTATATTCTGTTGGTGGTTTATATTCTGTTGGTGGTTTATATTCTGTTGGTGGTTTATATTCTGTTGGTTTATATTCTGTTGGTGGTTTATATTCTGTTGGTGGTTTATATTCTGTTGGTTTATATTCTGTTGGTTTATATTCTGTGGGTGGTTTATATTCTGTTGGTTTATATTCTGTTGGTGGTTTATATTCTGTTGGTTTATTTTCTGTTGGTTTATATTCTCTGGTTTATATTCTGTTGGTGGTTTATATTCTGTTGGTTTATATTCTGTTGGTTTATATTCTGGTGGTTTTTATTTTCTGTTGGTTTATATTCTGTGGGTGGTTTATATTCTGTTGGTGGTTTATATTCTGTTGGTTTATATTCTGTGGGTTTATATTCTGTGGGTGGTTTATATTCTGTAGGTTTATATTCTGTTGATGGTTTATATTCTGTTGGTGGTTTATATTCTGTAGGTGGTTTATATTCTGTTGGTTTCTATTCTGGTGGTTTATATTCTGTTGGTGGTTTATATTCTGTTGGTGGTTTATATTCTGTTGGTGGTTTATATTTTGTTGGTTTATATTCTGTTGGTTTATATTCTGTTGGTGGTTTATATTCTGTTGGTGGTTTATATTCTGTTGGTTTATTTTCTGTTGGTTTATATTCTGTGGGTGGTTTATATTCTGTTGGTGGTTTATATTCTGTTGGTTTATATTCTGTTGGTGGTTTATATTCTGTTGGTGGTTTATATTCTGTGGGTGGTTTATATTCTGTTGGTGGTTTATATTCTGTTGGTTTATATTCTGTTGGTTTCTATTCTGTTGTTTATATTCTGTTGGTGGTTTATATTCTGTTGGTGGTTTATATTCTGTTGGTGGTTTATATTCTGTGGGTGGTTTATATTCTGTTGGTGGTTTATATTCTGTTGGTTTATATTCTGGTTGTTTATATTCTGTTGCTGGTTTATATTCAGTTGGTGGTTTGTATTCTGTTGTTGGTTTATATTGTGTTGGTGGTTTATATTCTGTTGCTGATTTATATTCTGTTGGTTTGTATTCTGTTGGTGGTTTATATTTTGTTGGTTTATATTCTGTTGGTGGTTTATATTCTGTTGGTTTATATTCTGTTGGTTTATTTTCTGTTGGTGGTTTATATTCTGTTGGTTTATATTCTGTTTATTTATATTCTGTTGGTTTATATTATGTTGGTTTATATTATGTTGGTTTATATTCTGTTGGTTTATATTCTGATGGTGGTTTATATTCTGTTGGTGGTTTATATTCTGTTGGTGGTTTATATTCTGTTGGTGGTTTATATTCTGTTGGTTTATATTCTGTTGGTGGTTTATATTCTGTTGGTGGTTTATATTCTGTTGGTTTATATTCTGTTGGTTTATATTCTGTTGGTGGTTTATATTCTGTTGGTTTATATTCTGTTGGTGGTTTATATTCTGTTGGTTTATATTCTGTTGGTTTATATTCTGTTGGTTTATATTCTGTTGGTGGTTTATATTCTGTTGGTTTATATTCTGTTGGTTTATATTCTGGTGGTTTATTTTCTGTTGGTTTATATTCTGTGGGTGGTTTATATTCTGTTGGTGGTTTATATTCTGTTGGTTTATTTTCTGTGGGTTTATATTCTGTGGGTGGTTTATATTCTGTAGGTTTATATTCTGTTGATGGTTTATATTCTGTTGGTGGTTTATATTCTGTAGGTGGTTTCAATTCTGTTGGTTTCTATTCTGGTGGTTTATATTCTGTTGGTGGTTTATATTCTGTTGGTGGTTTATATTCTGTTGGTGGTTTATATTTTGTTGGTTTATATTCTGTTGGTTTATATTCTGTGGGTGGTTTATATTCTGTTGGTGGTTTATATTCTGTTGGTTTATTTTCTGTGGGTTTATATTCTGTGGGTGGTTTATATTCTGTTGGTGGTTTATATTCTGTTGGTTTATATTCTGTTGGTGGTTTATATTCTGTGGGTGGTTTATATTCTGTGGGTGGTTTATATTCTGTGGGTGGTTTATATTCTGTTGGTTTATATTCTGTTGGTGGTTTATATTCTGTTGGTTTATTTTCTGTGGGTTTATATTCTGTGGGTGGTTTATATTCTGTTGATGGTTTATATTCTGTTGGTTTATTTTCTGGGTTTATATTCTGTGGGTGGTTTATATTCTGTAGGTTTATATTCTGTTGATGGTTTATATTCTGTTGGTGGTTTATATTCTGTAGGTGGTTTCTATTCTGTTGGTTTATTTTCTGTTGGTTTATATTCTGTTGGTGGTTTATATTCTGTTGGTTTATAATCTGTTGGTTTATATTCTGTTGCTCGTTTCTATTCTGTTTGTTTATATATTCTGGTGGTTTATATTCTGTTGTTGGTTTATATTATTTTGGTTTATATTCTGTTGGTGGTTTATATTCTGTTGGTGGTTTATATTCTGTTGGTGGTTTATATTCTGTTGGTGGTTTATATTCTGTTGGTTTATATTCTGGTTGTTTATTTTCTGTGGGTTCTGTTCTGTTGGTTCTGTGGGTTCTATTCTGTTGGTTTCTATTCTGTTGGTGGTTATATTCTGTCGGTGGTTTATTTACATTTACATTTGTCATTTAGCAGACGCTCTTATGGTTTATATTCTGTTGGTTTCTATTCTGTTGGTTTGTATTCTGTTGGTTTATATTCTGTTGGTGGTTTATATTCTGTTGGTTTATTTTCTGTGGGTTTATATTCTGTGGGTGGTTTATATTCTGTAGGTTTATATTCTGTTTGTTTATATTCTGTGGGTGGTTTATATTCTGTAGGT
The DNA here is from genome assembly GCF_023373465.1 of Oncorhynchus keta. Taxonomy (NCBI): domain Eukaryota; kingdom Metazoa; phylum Chordata; class Actinopteri; order Salmoniformes; family Salmonidae; genus Oncorhynchus; species Oncorhynchus keta. The sequence goes on from NC_068432.1 coordinate 52,186,681, forward strand.
GGTTTATATTCTGTTGGTTTATATTCTGTAGGTGGTTTATATTCTGTTGGTTTATATTCTGTAGGTTTATATTCTGTTGATGGTTTATATTCTGTTGGTTTATTTTCTGTGGGTTTATATTCTGTTGGTTTATTTTCTGTGGGTTTATATTCTGTTGGTGGTTTATATTCTGTTGGTGGTTTATATTCTGTTGGTGGTTTATATTCTGTTGGTGCTTTATATTCTGTTGGTGGTTTATATTCTGTTGGTGGTTTATATTTTGTTGGTTTATATTCTGTTGCTGGTTTATATTCTGTGGGTGGTTTATATTCTGTTGGTGGTTTATATTCTGTTGCTGGTTTATATTTTGTTGGTTTATATTCTGTTGCTCGTTTCTATTCTGTTGCTCGTTTCTATTCTGTTGGTTTATATATTCTGGTGGTTTATATTCTGTTGTTGGTTTATATTATTTTGGTTTATATTCTGTTGATGGTTTATATTCTGTTTATATTCTGGTTTATATTCTGTTGGTTTATATTCTGTTGGTGGTTTATATTCTGTTGGTTTATATTCTGTTGGTGGTTTATATTCTGTTGGTTTATTTTCTGTTGGTTTATATTCTGTTGGTGGTTTATTTTCTGTTGGTTTATATTCTGTTGGTTTTTTTCTGCTGGTTTATATTCTGTTGGTGGTTTATATTCTGTTGGTTTATATTCTGTTGGTTTATATTCTGGTGGTTTATTTTCTGTTGGTTTATATTCTGTGGGTGGTTTATATTCTGTTGGTGGTTTATATTCTGTTGGTTTATTTTCTGTGGGTTTATATTCTGTGGGTGGTTTATATTCTGTAGGTTTATATTCTGTTGATGGTTTATATTCTGTTGGTGGTTTATATTCTGTTGGTGGTTTCAATTCTGTTGGTTTCTATTCTGGTGGTTTATATTCTGTTGGTGGTTTATATTCTGTTGGTGGTTTATATTCTGTTGGTGGTTTATATTTTGTTGGTTTATATTCTGTTGGTTTATATTCTGTGGGTGGTTTATATTCTGTTGGTGGTTTATATTCTGTTGGTTTATTTTCTGTGGGTTTATATTCTGTGGGTGGTTTATATTCTGTTGATGGTTTATATTCTGTTGGTTTATTTTCTGCGGGTTTATATTCTGTGGGTGGTTTATATTCTGTAGGTTTATATTCTGTTGATGGTTTATATTCTGTTGGTGGTTTATATTCTGTAGGTGGTTTCTATTCTGTTGGTTTATTTTCTGTTGGTTTATATTCTGTTGGTGGTTTATATTCTGTTGGTTTATAATCTGTTGGTTTATATTCTGTTGCTCGTTTCTATTCTGTTTGTTTATATATTCTGGTGGTTTATATTCTGTTGTTGGTTTATATTATTTTGGTTTATATTCTGTTGGTGGTTTATATTCTGTTGGTGGTTTATATTCTGTTGGTGGTTTATATTCTGTTGGTGGTTTATATTCTGTTCGTTTATATTCTGGTTGTTTATTTTCTGTGGGTGGTTTATATTCTGTTGGTTTCTATTCTGTTGGTGGTTATATTCTGTCGGTGGTTTATATTCTGTTGCTCGTTTCTATTCTGTTGGTTTCTATTCTGTTGGTTTATATTCTGTTGGTGGTTTATATTCTGTTGTTGGTTTATATTATTTTGGTGGTTTATATTCTGTTGCTGGTTTATATTATTTTGGTGGTTTATATTCTGGTGGTGGTTTATATTCTGTTGGTGGTTTATATTTTGTTGGTTTATATTCTGTTGGTGGTTTATATTTTGTTGGTTTATATTCTGTTGGTTTATATTCTGTTGGTGGTTTATATTCTGTTGGTGGTTTATATTCTTGTGGTTTATATTCTGTTGGTGGTTTATTTTCTGTTGGTTTATATTCTGTGGGTGGTTTCTATTCTGTTGGTTTATTTTCTGTTGGTGGTTTATATTCTGTGGGTGGTTTATATTCTGTTGTTGGTTTATATTCTGTTGGTTTATATTCTGTTGGTGGTTTATTTTCTGTTCGTTTATATTCTGTGGGTGGTTTCTATTCTGTTGGTTTATATTCTGTGGGTGGTTTCTATTCTGTTGGTTTATTTTCTGTTGGTGGTTTATATTCTGGTGGTTTATATTCTGGTGGCTTATTTTCTGTGGGTGGTTTCTATTCTGTTGGTTTCTATTCTGTTGGTGGTTATATTCTGTTGGTGGTTTATATTGTGTTGGTGGTTTATATTCTGGTGGTTTATATTCTGTTGGTGGTTCATATTCTGTTGGTGGTTTATATTCTGTTGGTGGTTTATATTCTGTTGGTTTATATTCTGTTGGTGGTTTATATTCTGTTGGTGGTTCATATTCTGTTGGTGGATTATATTCTGTTGGTGGTTTATATTCTGTTGGTTTATATTCTGTTGGTTTATTTTCTGTTGGTGGTTTATATTCTGTTGGTTTATATTCTGGTGGTTTATATTCTGTTGGTTTATATTCTGGTGGTTTATATTCTGTTGGTTTATATTCTGTTGGTTTATATTCTGTTGGTTTATATTCTGGTGGTTTATATTCTGTTGGTGGTTTATATTCTGGTGGTTTATATTCTGTTGGTTTATATTCTGTTGGTGGTTTATATTCTGTTGGTGGTTTATATTCTGTTGGTGGTTTATATTCTGTTGGTGGTTCATATTCTGTTGGTGGATTATATTCTGTTGGTGGTTTATATTCTGTTGGTGGTTTATATTCTGTTGGTGGTTTATATTCTGTTGGTTTATATTCTGTTGGTGGTTTATATTCTGTTGGTGGTTTATAATTCTGTGGGTGGTTTATATTCTGGAAGTTTATATTCTGTTGGTGGTTTATATTCTGTTGGTGGTTTATATTCTGTTGGTGGTTTATATTCTGTTGGTTTATATTCTGTTGGTGGTTTATATTCTGTTGGTGGTTTATATTCTGTTGGTTTATTTTCTGTTTATTTATATTCTGTTGGTGGTTTATATTCTGTTGGTGGTTTATATTCTGTTGGTGGTTTATATTCTGTTGTTGGTTTATATTGTGTTGGTGGTTTATATTCTGTTGCTGATTTATATTCTGTTGGTTTGTATTCTGTTGGTGGTTTATATTTTGTTGGTTTATATTCTGTTGGTGGTTTATATTCTGTTGGTTTATTTTCTGTGGTTTATATTCTGTGGGTGGTTTATATTCTGTAGGTTTATATTCTGTTGATGGTTTATATTCTGTTGGTTTATATTCTGTTGATGGTTTATATTCTATTGGTTTATTTTCTGTGGGTTTATATTCTGTAGGTTTATATTCTGTTGATGGTTTATATTCTGTGGGTGGTTTATATTCTGTAGGTTTATATTCTGTTGGTGGTTTATATTCTGTTGGTTTATTTTCTGTTGGTTTATTTTCTGTTTATTTATATTCTGTTGGTGGTTTATATTCTGTTGGTGGTTTATATTCTGTTGGTGGTTTATATTCTGTAGGTTTATATTCTGTTGATGGTTTATATTCTGTTGGTTTATTTTCTGTGGGTTTATATTCTGTGGGTGGTTTATATTCTGTTGATGGTTTATATTCTGTTGGTGGTTTATATTCTGTTGGTTTATATTCTGTTGGTGGTTTATATTCTGTTGGTGGTTTATATTTTGTTGGTTTATTTTCTGTTGGTTTATATTCTGTTGCTGGTTTATATTCTGTGGGTGGTTTATATTCTGTTGGTGGTTTATATTCTGTTGCTGGTTTATATTCTGTGGGTGGTTTATATTCTGTTGGTGGTTTATATTCTGTTGATGGTTTATATTCTATTGGTTTGTATTCTGTTGGTGGTTTATATTTTGTTGGTTTATATTCTGTTGGTGGTTTATATTCTGTTGCTGGTTTATATTCTGTTGCTGGTTTATATTCTGTTGGTGGTTTATATTCTATTGGTGGTTTATATTTTGTTGGTTTATATTCTGTTGGTTTTTATTCTGTTGCTGGTTTATATTCTGTTGGTGGTTTATATTCTGTTGGTTTATATTCTGTTGGTGGTTTATATTCTGTTGCTGGTTTATATTCTGTTGGTGGTTTATATTCTGTTGGTGGTTTATATTCTGTTGCTGGTTTATATTCTGTGGGTGGTTTATATTCTGTTGGTGGTTTATATTCTGTTGGTGGTTTATATTCTGTTGGTGGTTTATATTCTGTTGGTTTATATTCTGTTGGTGGTTTATATTCTGTTGGTGGTTTATATTCTGTTGGTGGTTTATATTCTGTTGCTGGTTTATATTTTGTTGGTTTATATTCTGTTGGTTTATATTCTGTTGCTCGTTTTATTCTGTTGGTTTATATATTCTGGTGGTTTATATTCTGTTGTTGGTTTATATTATTTTGGTTTATATTCTGTTGATGGTTAATATTCTGTTGGTTTATTTTCTGTGGGTTTATATTCTGTTGGTGGTTTATATTCTGTTGGTGGTTTATATTATGTTGGTGGTTTATATTCTGTTGGTGGTTTACATTCTGTTGCTGGTTTATATTCTGTGGGTGGTTTATATTCTGTTGGTGGTTTATATTCTGTTGATGGTTTATATTCTATTGGTTTGTATTCTGTTGGTGGTTTATATTCTGTTGGTGGTTTATATTCTGTTGGTGGTTTATATTATGTTGGTGGTTTATATTCTGTTGGTTTATATTCTGTTGGTTTATATTCTGTTGGTGGTTTATATTCTGTTGGTGGTTTATATTCTGTTGGTTTATATTCTGTTGGTTTATATTCTGTTGGTGGTTTATATTCTGTTGGTGGTTTATATTCTATTGGTTTATATGCTGTTGGTGGTTTATATTCTGTTGGTGGTTTATATTCTGTTGGTGGTTTATATTCTGTTGGTGGTTTATATTCTGTTGGTGGTTTATATTCTGTGGGTGGTTTATATTCTGTTGGTGGTTTATATTCTGTTGGTTTATTTTCTGTGGGTGGTTTCTATGCTGTTGGTTTCTATTCTGGTGGTTTATATTCTGTTGGTGGTTTATATTCTGTTGGTGGTTTATTTTCTGTTGGTTTATTTTCTGCGGGTTTATTTTCTGTTGGTTTATTTTCTGTTTATTTATATTCAGTTGGTTTATATTCTGTTGGTTTATTTTCTGCGGGTTTATATTCTGTTGATGGTTTATATTCTGTGGGTTTATTTTCTGTGGGTTTATATTCTGTTGGTGGTTTATATTCTGTTGGTGGTTTATATTCTGTTGGTGGTTTATATTCTGTTGGTTTATTTTCTGTGGGTTTATATTCTGTGGGTGGTTTATATTCTGTAGGTTTATATTCTGTTGATGGTTTATATTCTGTTGGTTTATTTTCTGCGGGTTTATATTCTGTGGGTGGTTTATATTCTGTAAGTTTATATTCTGTTGATGGTTTATATTCTGTTGGTGGTTTATATTCTGTTGGTTTATTTTCTGTTGGTTTATATTCTGTTGGTGGTTTATATTCTGTTGGTTTATATTCTGTTGCTGGTTTATATTCTGTTGGTTTATATTCTGTTGCTGGTTTATATTCTGTTGGTTTATATTCTGTTGGTGGTTTATATTCTATTGGTTTATTTTCTGTTGGTTTATTTTCTGTTTATTTATATTCAGTTGGTTTATATTCTGTTGGTGGTTTATATTTTGTTGGTTTATATTCTGTTGGTTTATATTCTGTTGCTGGTTTATATTCTGTGGGTGGTTTAATATTCTGTTGGTGGTTTATATTCTGTTGCTGGTTTATATTCTGTGGGTGGTTTAATATTCTGTTGGTGGTTTATATTCTGTTGGTGGTTTATATTCTGTTGGTTTATTTTCTGTTGGTGGTTTATATTCTGTTGGTTTATATTCTGTTGCTGGTTTATATTATGTGGGTGGTTTATATTCTGTTGGTGGTTTATATTCTGTAGGTGGTTTATATTCTGTTGGTTTATATTCTGTTGGTGGTTTATATTCTATTGGTTTGTATTCTGTTGGTGGTTTATATTTTGTTGGTTTATATTCTGTTGGTGGTTTATATTCTGTTGCTGGTTTATATTCTGTTGCTGGTTTATATTCTGTTGGTGGTTTATATTCTGTTGGTGGTTTATATTTTGTTGGTTTATATTCTGTTGGTTTTTATTCTGTTGCTGGTTTATATTCTGTTGGTGGTTTATATTCTGTTGGTGGTTTATATTCTGTTGGTGGTTTATATTCTGTGGCTGGTTTATATTCTGTGGGTGGTTTATATTCTGTTGGTGGTTTATATTCTGTTGCTGGTTTATATTCTGTGGGTGGTTTATATTCTATTGGTGGTTTATATTCTGTTGGTGGTTTATATTCTGTTGGTGGTTTATATTCTGTTGGTTTATATTCTGTTGGTGGTTTATATTCTGTTGGTGGTTTATATTCTGTTGGTGGTTTATATTCTGTTGCTGGTTTATATTTTGTTGGTTTATATTCTGTTGGTTTATATTCTGTTGCTCGTTTATATTCTGTTGGTTTATATATTCTGGTGGTTTATATTCTGTTGTTGGTTTATATTATTTTGGTTTATATTCTGTTGATGGTTATATTCTGTTGGTTTATTTTCTGTGGGTTTATATTCTGTTGGTGGTTTTCTATTCTGTTGGTGGTTATATTCTGTTGGTGGTTTATATTGTGTTGGTGGTTTATATTCTGGTGGTTTATATTCTGTTGGTGGTTCATATTCTGTTGGTGGTTTATATTCTGTTGGTGGTTTATATTCTGTTGGTTTATATTCTGTTGGTGGTTTATATTCTGTTGGTGGTTCATATTCTGTTGGTTTATATTCTGTTGGTGGTTTATATTCTGTTGGTTTATATTCTGTTGGTTTATTTTCTGTTGGTGGTTTATATTCTGTTGGTTTATATTCTGGTGGTTTATATTCTGTTGGTTTGGTGGTTTATATTCTGTTGGTTTATATTCTGTTGGTTTATATGGTTTATTTTCTGTTGGTGGTTTATATTCTGTTGGTGGTTTATATTCTGGTGGTTTATATTCTGTTGGTTTATATTCTGTTGGTGGTTTATATTCTGTTGGTGGTTTATATTCTGTTGGTGGTTTATATTCTGTTGGTGGTTCATATTCTGTTGGTGGATTATATTCTGTTGGTGGTTTATATTCTGTTGGTGGTTTATATTCTGTTGGTGGTTTATATTCTGTTGGTTTATATTCTGTTGGTGGTTTATATTCTGTTGGTGGTTTATATTCTGTGGGTGGTTTATATTCTGGTTTATATTCTGTTGGTGGTTTATATTCTGTTGGTGGTTTATATTCTGTTGGTGGTTTATATTCTGTTGGTTTATATTCTGTTGGTGGTTTATATTCTGTTGGTTTATATTCTGTTGGTTTATTTTCTGTTTATTTATATTCTGTTGGTGGTTTATATTCTGTTGGTGGTTTATATTCTGTTGGTGGTTTATATTCTGTAGGTTTATATTCTGTTGGTGGTTTATATTCTGTTGATGGTTTATATTCTATTGGTTTGTATTCTGTTGGTGGTTTATATTTGTTGGTTTATATTCTGTTGGTGGTTTATATTCTGTTGGTTTATTTTCTGTGGGTTTATATTCTGTGGGTGGTTTATATTCTGTAGGTTTATATTCTGTTGATGGTTTATATTCTGTTGGTTTATATTCTGTTGGTTTATATTCTGTTGGTTTATATTCTGTGGGTGGTTTATATTCTGTTGGTTTATTTTCTGTGGGTTTATATTCTGTGGGTGGTTTATATTCTGTAGGTTTATATTCTGTTGATGGTTTATATTCTGTTGGTTTATATTCTGTTGGTTTATATTCTGTTGGTTTATATTCTGTGGGTGGTTTATATTCTGTTGGTTTATTTTCTGTGGTTTATATTCTGTGGGTGGTTTATATTCTGTAGGTTTATATTCTGTTGATGGTTTATATTCTGTTGGTTTATTTTCTGTGGGTTTATATTCTGTGGGTGGTTTATATTCTGTTGATGGTTTATATTCTGTTGGTGGTTTATATTCTGTTGCTGGTTTATATTCTGTTGGTGGTTTATATTCTGTTGGTGGTTTATATTTTGTTGGTTTATATTCTGTTGGTTTTTATTCTGTTGCTGGTTTATATTCTGTTGGTGGTTTATATTCTGTTGGTGGTTTATATTCTGTGGCTGGTTTATATTCTGTGGGTGGTTTATATTCTGTTGATGGTTTATATTCTATTGGTTTGTATTCTGTTGGTGGTTTATATTTTGTTGGTTTATATTCTGTTGGTGGTTTATATTCTGTTGCTGGTTTATATTCTGTTGCTGGTTTATATTCTGTTGGTGGTTTATATTCTGTTGGTGGTTTATATTTTGTTGGTTTATATTCTGTTGGTTTTTATTCTGTTGCTGGTTTATATTCTGTTGGTGGTTTATATTCTGTTGGTTTATATTCTGTTGGTGGTTTATATTCTGTTGCTGGTTTATATTCTGTGGGTGGTTTATATTCTGTTGGTGGTTTATATTCTGTTGATGGTTTATATTCTGTTGGTGGTTTATATTCTGTTGGTGGTTTATATTCTGTTGGTGGTTTATATTCTGTTGGTGGTTTATATTCTGTTGGTGGTTTATATTCTGTTGGTGGTTTATATTCTGTTGGTGGTTTATATTCTGTTGGTGGTTTATATTCTGTTGGTGCTTTATATTTTGTTGGTTTATATTCTGTTGGTTTATATTCTGTTGCTCGTTTCTATTCTGTTGGTTTATATATTCTGGTGGTTTATATTCTGTTGTTGGTTTATATTATTTTGGTTTATATTCTGTTGATGGTTAATATTCTGTTGGTTTATTTTCTGTGGGTTTATATTCTGTTGGTGGTTTATATTCTGTTGGTGGTTTATATTATGTTGGTGGTTTATATTCTGTTGGTGGTTTACATTCTGTTGCTGGTTTATATTCTGTGGGTGGTTTATATTCTGTTGGTGGTTTATATTCTGTTGATGGTTTATATTCTATTGGTTTGTATTCTGTTGGTGGTTTATATTCTGTTGGTGGTTTATATTCTGTTGGTGGTTTATATTATGTTGGTGGTTTATATTCTGTTGGTTTATATTCTGTTGGTTTATATTCTGTTGGTGGTTTATATTCTGTTGGTGGTTTATATTCTGTTGGTTTATATTCTGTTGGTTTATATTCTGTTGGTGGTTTATATTCTGTTGGTGGTTTATATTCTATTGGTTTATATGCTGTTGGTGGTTTATATTCTGTTGGTGGTTTATATTCTGTTGGTGGTTTATATTCTGTTGGTGGTTTATATTCTGTTGGTGGTTTATATTCTGTGGGTGGTTTATATTCTGTTGGTGGTTTATATTCTGTTGGTTTATTTTCTGTGGGTGGTTTCTATGCTGTTGGTTTCTATTCTGGTGGTTTATATTCTGTTGGTGGTTTATATTCTGTTGGTGGTTTATTTTCTGTTGGTTTATTTTCTGCGGGTTTATTTTCTGTTGGTTTATTTTCTGTTTATTTATATTCAGTTGGTTTATATTCTGTTGGTTTATTTTCTGCGGGTTTATATTCTGTTGATGGTTATATTCTGTGGGTTTATTTTCTGTGGGTTTATATTCTGTTGGTGGTTTATATTCTGTTGGTGGTTTATATTCTGTTGGTGGTTTATATTCTGTTGGTTTATTTTCTGTGGGTTTATATTCTGTGGGTGGTTTATATTCTGTAGGTTTATATTCTGTTGATGGTTTATATTCTGTTGGTTTATTTTCTGCGGGTTTATATTCTGTGGGTGGTTTATATTCTGTAAGTTTATATTCTGTTGATGGTTTATATTCTGTTGGTGGTTTATATTCTGTTGGTTTATTTTCTGTTGGTTTATATTCTGTTGGTGGTTTATATTCTGTTGGTTTTATAATCTGTTGGTGGTTTATATTCTGGTGGTTTATATTCTGTTGGTGGTTTATATTCTGTTGATGGTTTATATTCTGTTGATGGTTTATATTCTGTTGGTTTATTTTCTGTTGGTTTATTTTCTGTTTATTTATATTCAGTTGGTTTATATTCTGTTGGTGGTTTATATTCTGTTGGTGGTTTATATTTTGTTGGTTTATATTCTGTTGGTTTATATTCTGTTGCTGGTTTATATTCTGTGGGTGGTTTATATTCTGTTGGTGGTTTATATTCTGTTGCTGGTTTATATTCTGTGGGTGGGTTATATTCTTTTGGTGGTTTATATTCTGTTGGTGGTTTATATTTTGTTGGTTTATATTCTGTTGGTTTATATTCTGTTGCTGGTTTATATTCTGTGGGTGGTTTATATTCTGTTGGTGGTTTATATTCTGTTGCTGGTTTATATTCTGTGGGTGGTTTATATTCTGTTGGTGGTTTATATTCTGTTGATGGTTTATATTCTATTGGTTTGTATTCTGTTGGTGGTTTATATTTTGTTGGTTTATATTCTGTTGGTGGTTTATATTCTGTTGCTGGTTTATATTCTGTTGCTGGTTTATATTCTGTTGGTGGTTTATATTCTGTTGGTGGTTTATATTTTGTTGGTTTATATTCTGTTGGTTTTTATTCTGTTGCTGGTTTATATTCTGTTGGTGGTTTATATTCTGTTGGTTTATATTCTGTTGGTGGTTTATATTCTGTTGCTGGTTTATATTCTGTGGGTGGTTTATATTCTGTTGGTGGTTTATATTCTGTTGCTGGTTTATATTCTGTGGGTGGTTTATATTCTATTGGTGGTTTATATTCTGTTGGTGGTTTATATTCTGTTGGTGGTTTATATTCTGTTGGTTTATATTCTGTTGGTGGTTTATATTCTGTTGGTGGTTTATATTCTGTTGGTGGTTTATATTCTGTTGCTGGTTTATATTTTGTTGGTTTATATTCTGTTGGTTTATATTTATATTCTATTCTGTTGGTTTATATATTCTGGTGGTTTATATTCTGTTGTTGGTTTATATTATTTTGGTTTATATTCTGTTGATGGTTTATATTCTGTTGGTTTATTTTCTGTGGGTTTATATTCTGTTGGTGGTTTATATTCTGTTGGTGGTTTATATTCTGTTGGTGGTTTATATTCTGTTGGTGGTTTACATTCTGTTGCTGGTTTATATTCTGTGGGTGGTTTATATTCTGTTGGTGGTTTCTATTCTGTTGATGGTTTATATTCTATTGGTTTGTATTCTGTTGGTGGTTTATATTCTGTTGGTGGTGGTTTATATTCTGTTGGTGGTTTATATTCTGTTGGTTTATATTCTGTTGGTTTATATTCTGTTGGTGGTTTATATTCTGTTGGTGGTTTATATTCTGTTTGTATTCTGTTGGTGGTTTATATTCTGTTGGTGGTGGTTTTATATTCTGTTGGTGGTTTATATTCTAGGTTTATATTCTGTTGATGGTTTATATTCTGTTGGTTTATTTTCTGTGGGTTTATATTCTGTGGGTGGTTTATATTCTGTTGATGGTTTATATTCTGTTGGTGGTTTATATTCTGTTGGTGGTTTATATTCTGTTGGTGGTTTATATTCTGTTGGTGGTTTATATTTTGTTGGTTTATATTCTGTTGGTTTATATTCTGTTGCTGGTTTATATTCTGTTGGTGGTTTATATTCTGTTGGTGGTTTATATTCTGTTGCTGGTTTATATTCTGTGGGTGGTTTATATTCTGTTGGTGGTTTATATTCTGTTGATGGTTTATATTCTATTGGTTTGTATTCTGTTGGTGGTTTATATTTTGTTGGTTTATATTCTGTTGGTGGTTTATATTCTGTTGCTGGTTTATATTCTGTTGGTGGTTTATATTCTGTTGGTGGTTTATATTCTATTGGTGGTTTATATTTTTGTTGGTTTATATTCTGTTGGTTTTTATTCTGTTGCTGGTTTATATTCTGTTGGTGGTTTATATTCTGTTGGTTTATATTCTGTTGGTGGTTTATATTCTGTTGGTGGTTTATATTCTGTTGGTGGTTTATATTCTGTTGGTTTATATTCTGTTGCTGGTTTATATTCTGTGGGTGGTTTATATTCTGTTGGTGGTTTATATTCTGTTGGTGGTTTATATTCTGTTGGTGGTTTATATTCTGTTGGTTTATATTCTGTTGGTGGTTTATATTCTGTTGGTGGTTTATATTCTGTTGGTGGTTTATATTCTGTTGGTGGTTTATATTCTGTTGGTGGTTTATATTTTGTTGGTTTATATTCTGTTGGTTTATATTCTGTTGCTCGTTTCTATTCTGTTGGTTTATATATTCTGGTGGTTTATATTCTGTTGTTGGTTTATATTATTTTGGTTTATATTCTGTTGATGGTTAATATTCTGTTGGTTTATTTTCTGTGGGTTTATATTCTGTTGGTGGTTTATATTCTGTTGGTGGTTTATATTCTGTTGTTGGTTTATATTCTGTTGGTTTATATTCTGTTGCTGGTTTATATTCTGTGGGTGGTTTATATTCTGTTGGTGGTTTATATTCTGTTGATGGTTTATATTATATTGGTTTGTATTCTGTTGGTGGTTTATATTCTGTTGGTGGTTTATATTCTGTTGGTGGTTTATATTCTGTTGGTGGTTTATATTCTGTTGGTTTATATTCTGTTGGTTTATATTCTGTTGGTGGTTTATATTCTGTTGGTGGTTTATATTCTGTTGGTTTATATTCTGTTGGTTTATATTCTGTTGGTGGTTTATATTCTGTTGGTGGTTTATATTCTGTTGGTTTATATTCTGTTGGTGGTTTATATTCTGTTGGTGGTTTATATTCTGTTGGTGGTTTATATTCTGTTGGTGGTTTATATTCTGTTGGTGGTTTATATTCTGTGGGTGGTTTATATTCTGTTGGTGGTTTATATTCTGTTGGTTTATTTTCTGTGGGTGGTTTCTATGCTGTTGGTTTCTATTCTGGTGGTTTATATTCTGTTGGTGGTTTATATTCTGTTGGTGGTTTATTTTCTGTTGGTTTATTTTCTGGTTTATTTTCTGTTGGTTTATTTTCTGTTTATTTATATTCAGTTGGTTTATATTCTGTTGGTTTATTTTCTGCGGGTTTATATTCTGTTGATGGTTTATATTCTGTGGGTTTATTTTCTGTGGGTTTATATTCTGTTGGTGGTTTATATTCTGTTGGTGGTTTATATTCTGTTGGTGGTTTATATTCTGTTGGTTTATTTTCTGTGGGTTTATATTCTGTGGGTGGTTTATATTCTGTAGGTTTATATTCTGTTGATGGTTTATATTCTGTTGGTTTATTTTCTGCGGGTTTATATTCTGTGGGTGGTTTATATTCTGTAGGTTTATATTCTGTTGATGGTTTATATTCTGTTGGTGGTTTATATTCTGTTGGTTTATTTTCTGTTGGTTTATATTCTGTTGGTGGTTTATATTCTGTTGGTTTATAATCTGTTGGTGGTTTATATTCTGGTGGTTTATATTCTGTTGGTGGTTTATATTCTGTTGATGGTTTATATTCTGTTGATGGTTTATATTCTGTTGGTTTATTTTCTGTTGGTTTATTTTCTGTTTATTTATATTCAGTTGGTTTATATTCTGTTGGTGGTTTATATTCTGTTGGTGGTTTATATTTTGTTGGTTTATATTCTGTTGGTTTATATTCTGTTGCTGGTTTATATTCTGTGGGTGGTTTATATTCTGTTGGTGGTTTATATTCTGTTGCTGGTTTATATTCTGTGGGTGGGGGTTATATTCTTTTGGTGGTTTATATTCTGTTGGTGGTTTATATTTTGTTGGTTTATATTCTGTTGGTTTATATTCTGTTGCTGGTTTATATTCTGTGGGTGGTTTATATTCTGTTGGTGGTTTATATTCTGTTGGTGGTTTATATTCTGTTGCTGGTTTATATTCTGTTGGTGGTTTATATTCTGTTGATGGTTTATATTCTATTGGTTTGTATTCTGTTGGTGGTTTATATTTTGTTGGTTTATATTCTGTTGGTGGTTTATATTCTGTTGCTGGTTTATATTCTGTTGGTGGTTTATATTCTGTTGGTGGTTTATATTTTGCTGGTTTATATTCTGTTGGTTTTTATTCTGTTGCTGGTTTATATTCTGTTGGTGGTTTATATTCTGTTGGTTTATATTCTGTTGGTGGTTTATATTCTGTTGCTGGTTTATATTCTGTGGGTGGTTTATATTCTGTTGGTGGTTTATATTCTGTTGATGGTTTATATTCTGTTGGTGGTTTATATTCTATTGGTGGTTTATATTCTGTTGGTGGTTTATATTCTGTTGGTGGTTTATATTCTGTTGGTTTATATTCTGTTGGTGGTTTATATTCTGTTGGTGGTTTATATTCTGTTGGTGGTTTATATTCTGTTGGTGGTTTATATTCTGTTGCTGGTTTATATTTTGTTGGTTTATATTCTGTTGGTTTATATTCTGTTGCTCGTTTCTATTCTGTTGGTTTATATATTCTGGTGGTTTATATTCTGTTGTTGGTTTATATTATTTTGGTTTATATTCTGTTGATGGTTAATATTCTGTTGGTTTATTTTCTGTGGGTTTATATTCTGTTGGTGGTTTATATTCTGTTGGTGGTTTATATTCTGTTGGTGGTTTATATTCTGTTGGTGGTTTACATTCTGTTGCTGGTTTATATTCTGTGGGTGGTTTATATTCTGTTGGTGGTTTATATTCTGTTGGTGGTTTATATTCTGTTGGTGGTTTATATTCTGTTGGTTTATATTCTGTTGGTTTATATTCTGTTGGTGGTTTATATTCTGTTGGTGGTTTATATTCTGTTGGTTTATATTCTGTTGGTTTATATTCTGTTGGTGGTTTATATTCTGTTGGTGGTTTATATTCTGTTGGTTTATATTCTGTTGGTTTATATTCTGTTGGTGGTTTATATTCTGTTGGTGGTTTATATTCTGTTGGTGGTTTATATTCTGTTGGTGGTTTATATTCTGTTGGTGGTTTATATTCTGTTGGTTTATATTCTGTTGGTGGTTTATATTCTGTTGGTGGTTTATATTCTGTGGGTGGTTTATATTCTGTTGGTGGTTTATATTCTGTTGGTTTATTTTCTGTGGGTGGTTTCTATGCTGTTGGTTTCTATTCTGGTGGTTTATATTCTGTTGGTGGTTTATATTCTGTTGGTGGTTTATTTTCTGTTGGTTTATTTTCTGCGGGTTTATTTTCTGTTGGTTTATTTTCTGTTTATTTATATTCAGTTGGTTTATATTCTGTTGGTTTATTTTCTGCGGGTTTATATTCTGTTGATGGTTTATATTCTGTGGGTTTATTTTCTGTGGGTTTATATTCTGTTGGTGGTTTATATTCTGTTGGTGGTTTATATTCTGTTGGTGGTTTATATTCTGTTGGTTTATTTTCTGTGGGTTTATATTCTGTGGGTGGTTTATATTCTGTAGGTTTATATTCTGTTGATGGTTTATATTCTGTTGGTTTATTTTCTGCGGGTTTATATTCTGTGGGTGGTTTATATTCTGTAGGTTTATATTCTGTTGATGGTTTATATTCTGTTGGTGGTTTATATTCTGTTGGTTTATTTTCTGTTGGTTTATATTCTGTTGGTGGTTTATATTCTGTTGGTGGTTTATATTCTGTTGGTTTATAATCTGTTGGTGGTTTATATTCTGGTGGTTTATATTCTGTTGGTGGTTTATATTCTGTTGATGGTTTATATTCTGTTGATGGTTTATATTCTGTTGGTTTATTTTCTGTTGGTTTATTTTCTGTTTATTTATATTCAGTTGGTTTATATTCTGTTGGTGGTTTATATTCTGTTGATGGTTTATATTTTGTTGGTTTATATTCTGTTGGTTTATATTCTGTTGCTGGTTTATATTCTGTGGGTGGTTTAATATTCTGTTGGTGGTTTATATTATGTTGCTGGTTTATATTCTGTGGGTGGTTTATATTCTGTTGGTGGTTTATATTCTGTTGATGGTTTATATTATATTGGTTTGTATTCTGTTGGTGGTTTATATATTGTTGGTTTATATTCTGTTGGTGGTTTATATTCTGTTGGTTTATATTCTGTTGGTTTATATTCTGTTGGTTTATATTCTGTTGGTGGTTTATATTCTGTTGGTGGTTTATATTCTGTTGGTGGTTTATATTCTGTTGGTTTATATTCTGTTGGTTTATATTCTGGTTGTTTATATTCTGTTGGTTTATTTTCTGTGGGTTAATATTCTGTGGGTGGTTTATATTCTGTTGAAGGTTTATATTCTGTTGGTGGTTTATATTCTGTTGGTTTATTTTCTGTTTATTTATATTCAGTTGGTTTATATTCTGTTGGTGGTTTATATTCTGTTGGTTTATTTTCTGTGGTTTATATTCTGTGGGTGGTTTATATTCTGTAGGTTTATATTCTGTTGATGGTTTATATTCTGTTGGTTTATTTTCTGTGGGTTTATATTCTGTTGGTGGTTTATATTCTGTTGGTGGTTTATATTCTGTTGGTTTATTTTCTGTGGGTGGTTTATATTCTGTTGATGGTTTATATTCTGTAGGTTTATATTCTGTTGGTTGTTTATATTCTGTTGGTTTATATTCTGTTGGTGGTTTATATTCTGTGGGTGGTTTATATTCTGTGGGTGGTTTATATTCTGTTGATGGTTTATATTCTGTAGGTTTATATTCTGTTGGTTGTTTATATTCTGTTGGTTTATATTCTGTTGGTGGTTTATATTCTGTTGCTGGTTTATATTCTGTGGGTGGTTTATATTTTGTTGGTTTATATTCTGTAGGTTTATATTCTGTTGATGGTTTATATTCTGTTGGTTTATTTTCTGTGGGTTTATATTCTGTTGGTGATTTATTTTCTGTTGGTGGTTTATATTCTGTTGGTGGTTTATATTCTGTTGGTTTATATTCTGTTGGTTTATATTCTGTTGGTGGTTTATATTCTGTTGGTGGTTTATATTCTGGTGGTTTATATTCTGTTGGTTTATATTCTGTTGGTTTATATTCTGTTGGTTTATATTCTGTTGGTTTATATTCTGTTGGTTTATATTCTGTTGGTTTATATTCTGTAGGTGGTTTATATTCTGTTGATGGTTTATATTCTGTTGATGGTTTATATTCTGTTGGTTTATATTCTGTTGGTGTTTTATATTATGTTGGTTTATATTCTGTTGGTGGTTTATATTCTGTTGGTTTATTTTCTGTGGGTTTATATTCTGTGGGTGGTTTATATTCTGTAGGTTTATATTCTGTTGATGGTTTATATTCTGTTGATGGTTTATATTCTGTTGGTTTATTTTCTGTGGGTTTATATTCTGTGGGTGGTTTATATTCTGTTGGTTTATTTTCTGTGGGTTTATATTCTGTGGGTGGTTTATATTCTGTAGGTTTATATTCTGTTGATGGTTTATATTCTGTTGATGGTTTATATTCTGTTGGTTTATTTTCTGTGGGTTTATATTCTGTGGGTGGTTTATATTCTGTTGGTTTTTTTCTGTGGGTTTATATTCTGTTGGTGGTTTATATTCTGTTGGTGGTTTATATTCTGTTGATGGTTTATATTCTATTGGTGGTTTATATTCTGTTGGTTTATTTTCTGTTGGTTTATTTTCTGTTTATTTATATTCAGTTGGTTTCTATTCTGTTGGTTTATATTCTGTTGGTTTATATTCTGTTGGTTTATATTCTGTTGGTGGTTTATATTTTGTTGGTTTATATTCTGTTGGTGGTTTATATTCTGTTGGTGGTTTATATTCTGTTGCTGGTTTATATTCTGTTGGTTTATATTCTGTTGGTTTATATTCTGTTGGTTTATATTCTGTTGGTTTATATTCTGTTGGTTTATATTCTGTTGGTGGTTTATATTCTGTTGGTTTATATTCTGTTGGTTTATATTCTGTTGGTTTATATTCTGTTGGTTTATATTCTGTTGGTGGTTTATATTCTGTTGATGGTTTATATTCTGTTGGTTTATATTCTGTTGGTTTATATTCTGTGGGTGGTTTATATTCTGTAGGTGGTTTATATTCTGTTGGTGGTTTATATTCTGTTGGTTTATATTCTGTTGGTGGTTTATATTCTGTTGGTTTATTTTCTGTGGGTTTATATTCTGTGGGTGGTTTATATTCTGTAGGTTTATATTCTGTTGATGGTTTATATTCTGTTGGTTTATTTTCTGTGGGTTTATATTCTGTGGGTGGTTTATATTCTGTTGATGGTTTATATTCTGTTGGTTTAATTTCTGTTGGTTTATTTTCTGTTTATTTATATTCAGTTGGTTTATATTCTGTTGGTGGTTTATATTCTGTTGGTGGTTTATATTTTGTTGGTTTATATTTTGTTGGTTTATATTCTGTTGCTGGTTTATATTCTGTTGCTGGTTTATATTCTGTTGCTGGTTTATATTCTGTTGGTGGTTTATATTCTGTGGGTGGGTTATATTCTTTTGGTGGTTTATATTCTGTTGATGGTTTATATTCTATTGGTTTGTATTCTGTTGGTGGTTTATATTTTGTTGGTTTATATTCTGTTGTTGGTTTATATTCTGTTGCTGGTTTATATTCTGTTGGTGGTTTATATTCTGTTGGTGGTTTATATTCTGTTGGTGGTTTATATTCTGTAGGTGGTTTATATTCTGTTGGTGGTTTATATTCTGTTGGTGGTTTATATTCTGTTGTTGGTTTATATTCTGTTGGTTTATATTCTGTTGGTGGTTTATATTCCGTTGGTTTATTTTCTGTAGGTTTATATTCTGTGGGTGGTTTATATTCTGTAGGTTTATATTCTGTTGATGGTTTATATTCTGTTGGTGGTTTATATTATGTAGGTTTATATTCTGTTGGTTTATTTTCTGTGGGTTTATATTCTGTTGATGGTTTATATTCTGTTGGTGGTTTATATTCTGTAGGTTTATATTCTGTTGATGGTTTATATTCTGTTGGTTTATTTTCTGTGGGTTTATATTCTGTTGATGGTTTATATTCTGTTGGTGGTTTATATTCTGTAGGTTTATTTTCTGTGGGTTTATATTCTGTTGGTGGTTTATATTCTGTTGGTTTATATTCTGTTGGTGGTTTATATTCTGTGGGTGGTTTATATTCTGTGGGTGGTTTATATTCTGTTGATGGTTTATATTCTGTAGGTTTATATTCTGTTGGTTGTTTATATTCTGTTGGTTTATATTCTGTTGGTGGTTTATATTCTGTTGCTGGTTTATATTCTGTGGGTGGTTTATATTTTGTTGGTTTATATTCTGTTGGTTTATATTCTGTTGGTTTATTTTCTGCGGGTTTATATTCTGTTGGTGGTTTATATTCTGTTGGTGGTTTATATTCTGTTGGTGGTTTATATTCTGTGGGTGGTTTATATTCTGTGGGTGGTTTATATTCTGTAGGTTTATATTCTGTGGATGGTTTATATTCTGTTGGTTTATTTTCTGTGGGTTTATATTCTGTTGGTGGTTTATATTCTGTTGGTGGTTTATATTCTGTTGGTGGTTTATATTCTGTGGGTGGTTTATATTCTGTTGGTGGTTTATATTCTGTTGGTTTATATTCTGTTGGTTTATATTCTGTGGGAGGTTTATATTCTGTGGGTTTATATTCTGTTGGTGATTTATTTTCTGTTGGTGGTTTATATTCTGTTGATGGTTTATATTCTGTTGGTTTATTTTCTGTGGGTTTATATTCTGTTGGTGATTTATTTTCTGTTGGTGGTTTATATTCTGTTGGTGGTTTATATTCTGTTGGTTTATATTCTGTTGGTTTATATTCTGTTGGTGGTTTATATTCTGTTGGTGGTTTATATTCTGTTGGTTTATTTTCTGTGGGTTTATATTATGTTGGTGATTTATTTTCTGTGGGTGGTTTATATTCTGTGGGTGGTTTATATTCTGTAGGTTTATATTCTGTTGATGGTTTATATTCTGTAGGTTTATATTCTGTTGATGGTTTATATTCTGTTGGTTTATTTTCTGTTGGTTTATATTCTGTTGGTTTATATTCTGTTGGTTTATATTCTGTTGGTTTATATTCTGTTGGTTTATATTCTGTAGGTGGTTTATATTCTGTTGGTGGTTTATATTCTGTAGGTTTATATTCTGTTGATGGTTTATATTCTGTTGGTTTATTTTCTGTTGGTTTATATTCTGTTGGTTTATATTCTGTTGGTTTATATTCTGTTGGTTTATATTCTGTTGGTTTATATTCTGTAGGTTTATATTATGTTGGTGGTTTATATTCTGTTGGTTTATATTCTGTTGATGGTTTATATTCTGTTGGTTTATTTTCTGTGGGTTTATATTCTGTTGATGGTTTATATTCTGTTGGTTTATTTTCTGTAGGTTTATATTCTGTTGGTTTATTTTCTGTGGGTGGTTTATATTCTGTTGGTTTATTTTCTGTGGGTTTATATTCTGTGGGTGGTTTATATTCTGTAGGTTTATATTCTGTTGATGGTTTATATTCTGTTGATGGTTTATATTCTGTTGGTTTATTTTCTGTGGGTTTATATTCTGTTGATGGTTTATATTCTGTTGGTTTATTTTCTGTAGGTTTATATTCTGTTGGTGGTTTATATTCTGTTGGTGGTTTATATTCTGTGGGTGGTTTATATTCTGTGGGTGGTATATATTCTGTAGGTTTATATTCTGTTGATGGTTTATATTCTGTTGGTTTATTTTCTGTGGGTTTATATTCTGTGGGTGGTTTATATTCTGTTGGTGGTTTATTTTCTGTTGGTGGTTTATATTCTGTTGGTGGTTTATTTTCTGTTGGTGGTTTATATTCTGTTGGTGGTTTATATTCTGTTGGTGGTTTATATTCTGTTGGTGGTTTATATTCTGTTGGTTTATATTCTGTTGATGGTTTATATTCTGTAGGTTGTTTATATTATGTTGGTTTATATTCTGTTGGTTTATATTCTGTTGGTGGTTTATATTCTGTTGGTTTATTTTCTGTGGGTTTATATTCTGTGGGTTTATATTCTGTAGGTTTATATTCTGTTGATGGTTTATATTCTTCTTGATGGTTTATATTCTGTTGGTTTATTTTCTGTGGGTTTATATTCTTTGGGTGGTTTATATTCTGTTGGTGGTTTATATTCTGTTGTTGGTTTATATTCTGTTGGTTTATTTTCTGTTGGTTTATTTTCTGTTTATTTATATTCAGTTGGTTTATATTCTGTTGGTGGTTTATATTCTGTTGGTGGTTTATATTCTGTTGATGGTTTATATTCTGTTGGTTTATTTTCTGTGGGTGGTTTATATTCTGTAGGTTTATATTCTGTGGGTTTATATTCTGTGGTTTATATTCTGTGGGTTTATATTCTGTTGGTGATTTATTTTCTGTTGGTGGTTTATATTCTGTTGATGGTTTATATTCTGTTGTTTTATATTCTGTTGGTTTATATTCTGTGGGTGGTTTATATTCTGTAGGTGGTTTATATTCTGTTGGTGGTTTATATTCTGTTGGTTTATATTCTGTTGGTGGTTTATATTCTGTTGGTGGTTTATATTCTGTTGATGGTTTATATTCTATTGGTTTATTTTCTGTGGGTTTATATTCTGTAGGTTTATATTCTGTTGATGGTTTATATTCTGTGGGTGGTTTATATTCTGTAGGTTTATATTCTGTTGGTGGTTTATATTCTGTTGGTTTATTTTCTGTTGGTTTATTTTCTGTTTGTTTATATTCTGTTGGTTTATATTCTGTTGGTTTATATTCTGTTGGTTTATATTCTGTTGGTTTATATTCTGTAGGTGGTTTATATTCTGTTGGTGGTTTATATTCTGTAGGTTTATATTCTGTTGATGGTTTATATTCTGTTGGTTTATTTTCTGTTGGTTTATATTCTGTTGGTTTATATTCTGTTGGTTTATATTCTGTTGGTTTATATTCTGTTGGTTTATATTCTGTAGGTTTATATTATGTTGGTTTATATTCTGTTGGTTTATATTCTGTTGGTGGTTTATATTCTGTTGGTTTATTTTCTGTGGGTTTATATTCTGTTGGTGGTTTATATTCTGTTGGTGGTTTATATTCTGTGGTGGTTTATATTCTGTTGATGGTTTATATTCTGTTGGTTTATTTTCTGTGGGTTTATATTCTGTGGGTGGTTTATATTCTGTTGGTTTATTTTCTGTGGGTTTATATTCTGTGGGTGGTTTATATTCTGTAGGTTTATATTCTGTTGATGGTTTATATTCTGTTGATGGTTTATATTCTGTTGGTTTATTTTCTGTGGTTTATATTCTGTTGATGGTTTATATTCTGTTGGTTTATTTTCTGTAGGTTTATATTCTGTTGGTTTATATTCTGTTGGTGGTTTATATTCTGTGGGTGGTTTATATTCTGTGGGTGGTTTATATTCTGTAGGTTTATATTCTGTTGATGGTTTATATTCTGTTGGTTTATTTTCTGTGGGTTTATATTCTGTTGGTGGTTTATATTCTGTTGGTGGTTTATATTCTGTTGGTTTATTTTCTGTTGGTGGTTTATATTCTGTTGGTTTATATTCTGTTGGTTTATATTCTGTTGGTTTATATTCTGTGGGTTTATATTCTGTTGGTGGTTTATATTCTGTTGGTTTATATTCTGTTGGTTTATATTCTGTAGGTGGTTTATATTATGTTGGTTTATATTCTGTTGGTTTATATTCTGTTGGTGGTTTATATTCTGTTGGTTTATTTTCTGTGGGTTTATATTCTGTGGGTTTATATTCTGTAGGTTTATATTCTGTTGATGGTTTATATTCTGTTGATGGTTTATATATATTCTGTTGGTTTATTTTCTGTGGGTTTATATTCTTTGGGTGGTTTATATTCTGTTGATGGTTTATAATTTGTTGGTTTATATTCTGTTGGTTTATTTTCTGTTGGTTTATTTTCTGTTTATTTATATTCAGTTGGTGGTTTATATTCTGTTGGTGGTTTATATTCTGTTGGTGGTTTATAATTTGTTGGTTTATATTCTGTTGGTTTTTATTATGTTGCTGGTTTATATTCTGTTGGTGGTTTATATTCTGTTGGTTTATATTCTGTTGGTGGTTTATATTCTGTTGGTGGTTTATATTCTGTGGGTGGTTTATATTCTGTTGGTGGTTTATATTCTGTTGGTGGTTTATATTCTGTTGATGGTTTATATTCTATTGGTTTGTATTCTGTTGGTGGTTTATATTTTGTTGGTTTATATTCTGTTGGTTTATATTCTGTTGCTCGTTTCTATTCTGTTGGTTTATATATTCTGGTGGTGGTTTATATTATTTTGGTTTATATTCTGTTGGTGGTTTATATTATGTTGGTTTATATTCTGTTGGTGGTTTATATTCTGTTGGTGGTTTATATTCTGCTGGTTTATTTTCTGTAGGTTTATATTCTGTGGGTGGTTTATATTCTGTTGATGGTTTATATTCTGTTGGTTTATTTGCTGCGGATGGTTTATATTCTGTTGGTTTATTTTCTGTGGGTTTATATTCTGTTGGTGGTTTATTTTCTGGTGGTGGTTTATATTCTGTTGGTTTGTATTCTGTTGGTTTATATTATGTTGGTTTATATTCTGTTGGTTTATATTCTGTAGGTGGTTTATATTATGTTGGTTTATATTCTGTTGGTTTATATTCTGTTGGTGGTTTATATTCTGTTGGTTTATTTTCTGTGGGTTTATATTCTGTGGGTGGTTTATATTCTGTAGGTTTATATTCTGTTGATGGTTTATATTCTATTGGTTTGTATTCTGTTGGTGGTTTATATTTTGTTGGTTTATATTCTGTTGGTGGTTTATATTCTGTTGCTGGTTTATATTCTGTTGGTGGTTTATATTCTGTTGGTGGTTTATATTCTGTTGGTGGTTTAGATTCTGTTGGTTTATTTTCTGTTTGTTTATATTCAGTTGGTTTATATTCTGTTGGTGGTTTATATTCTGTTGGTGGTTTATATTTTGGTGGTTTATATTCTGTTGGTTTATATTCTGTTGGTTTATTTTCTGCGGGTTTATATTCTGTTGGTGGTTTATATTCTGTTGGTGGTTTATATTCTGTTGGTGGTTTATATTCTGTTGGTGGTTTATATTCTGTGGGTGGTTTATATTCTGTTGGTGGTTTATATTCTGTTGGTGGTTTATATTCTGTTGGTGGTTTATATTCTGTTGGTGGTTTATATTCTGTTGGTGGTTTATATTCTGTTGGTGGTTTATATTATGTTGGTTTGTATTCTGTTGGTTTATATTCTGTTGGTTTATATTCTGTGGGTGGTTTATATTCTGTTGGTTTATATTCTGTTGGTGGTTTATATTCTGTTGGTTTATTTTCTGTGGGTTTATATTCTGTGGGTGGTTTATATTCTGTAGGTTTATATTCTGTTGATGGTTTATATTCTGTTGGTTTATTTTCTGTGGGTTTATATTCTGTGGGTGGTTTATATTCTGTTGGTTTATTTTCTGTGGGTTTATATTCTGTGGGTGGTTTATATTCTGTAGGTTTATTTTCTGTTGGTTTATTTTCTGTTTATTTATATTCAGTTGGTTTATATTCTGTTGGTGGTTTATATTCTGTTGGTGGTTTATATTATGTTGGTGGTTTATATTCTGTTGCTGGTTTATATTCTGTTGGTGGTTTATATTCTGTTGATGGTTTATATTCTATTGGTTTGTATTCTGTTGGTGGTTTATATTTTGTTGGTTTATATTCTGTTGGTGGTTTATATTCTGTTGCTGGTTTATATTCTGTTGCTGGTTTATATTCTGTTGGTGGTTTAGATTCTGTTGGTTTATTTTCTGTTTGTTTATATTCAGTTGGTTTATATTCTGTTGGTGGTTTATATTCTGTTGGTGGTTTATATTTTGGTGGTTTATATTCTGTTGGTTTATATTCTGTTGGTTTATTTTCTGCGGGTTTATATTCTGTTGGTGGTTTATATTCTGTTGGTGGTTTATATTCTGTTGTTGGTTTATATTCTGTGGGTGGTTTATATTCTGTTGGTGGTTTATATTCTGTGGGTGGTTTATATTCTGTTGGATGTTTATATTCTGTTGGTTTATATTCTGTTGGTGGTTTATATTCTGTTGGTGGTTTATATTCTGTTGGTTTATATTCTGTGGGTGGTTTATATTCTGTTGGTTTATATTCTGTTGGTGGTTTATATTCTGTTGGTTTATTTTCTGTGGGTTTATATTCTGTGGGTGGTTTATATTCTGTAGGTTTATATTCTGTTGATGGTTTATATTCTGTTGGTTTATTTTCTGTGGGTGGTTTATATTCTGTTGGTGGTTTATATTCTGTTGATGGTTTATATTTTGTTGGTTTATTTTCTGTTGGTTTATTTTCTGTTTATTTATATTCAGTTGGTTTACATTCTGTTGGTGGTTTATATTATGTTGGTGGTTTATATTTTGTTGGTTTATATTCTGTTGGTTTATATTCTGTGGGTGGTTTATATTCTGTTGGTGGTTTATATTCTGTTGCTGGTTTATATTCTGTTGGTGGTTTATATTCTGTTGATGGTTTATATTCTATTGGTTTGTATTCTGTTGGTGGTTTATATTTTGTTGGTTTATATTCTGTTGGTGGTTTATATTCTGTTGCTGGTTTATATTCTGTTGGTGCTTTATATTCTGTTGGTGGTTTATATTCTGTTGGTGGTTTATATTCTGTTGGTGCTTTATATTCTGTTGGTGCTTTATATTTTGTTGGTTTATATTCTGTTGGTTTATATTCTGTTGCTCGTTTCTATTCTGTTGGTTTATATATTCTGGTGGTTTATATTCTGTTGTTGGTTTATATTATTTTGGTTTATATTCTGTTGGTGGTTTATATTCTGTTGGTGGTTCATATTCTGTTGGTGGTTTATATTCTGTTGGTGGTTTATATTCTGCTGGTTTATTTTCTGTGGGTTTATATTCTGTGGGTGGTTTATATTCTGTTGATGGTTTATATTCTGTTGGTTTATTTTCTGCGGCTTTATATTCTGTGGGTGGTTTATATTCTGTAGGTTTATATTCTGTTGATGGTTCATATTCTGTTGGTTTATTTTCTGTGGGTTTATATTCTGTTGTTGGTTTATATTCTGTTGGTGGTTTATATTCTGTTGGTGGTTTATATTCTGTTGGTGGTTTATATTCTGTTGCTGGTTTATATTCTGTTGGTGGTTTATATTCTGTTGGTGGTTTATATTCTGTTGGTGGTTTATATTCTGTTGGTGGTTTATATTCTGTTGGTGGTTTATATTCTGTTGGTTTATATTCTGTTGGTGGTTTATATTCTGTTGGTGGTTTATATTCTGTTGGTTTATTTTCTGTTGGTGGTTTATATTCTGTTGGTGGTTTATATTCTGTTGGTTTATATTCTGTTGGTGGTTTATATTCTGTTGGTGGTTTATATTCTGTTGGTGGTTTATATTCTGTTGGTTTATATTCTGTTGGTGGTTTATATTCTGTTGGTGGTTTATATTCTGTTGGTGGTTTATATTCTGTTGGTGGTTTATATTCTGTTGGTGGTTTATATTCTGTTGGTGGTTTATATTCTGTTGGTGGTTTATATTCTGGTGGTTTATATTCTGTTGGTGGTTTATATTCTGTTGGTGGTTTATATTCTGTTGGTGGTTTATATTCTGTTGGTTTATATTCTGTTGGTGGTTTATATTCTGTTGGTGGTTTATATTCTGTTGGTTTATATTCTGTTGATGGTTTATATTCTGTTGGTTTATTTTCTGTGGGTTTATATTCTGTGGGTGGTTTATATTCTGTTGGTGGTTTATATTCTGTTGGTGGTTTATATTCTGTTGGTGGTTTATATTCAGTTGGTTTATTTTCTGTTGGTTTATATTCTGTTGCTGGTTTATATTCTGTGGGTGGTTTATATTCTGTTGGTGGTTTATATTCTGTTGGTGGTTTATATTCTGTTGGTGGTTTATATTCAGTTGGTTTATTTTCTGTTGGTTTATATTCTGTTGCTGGTTTATATTCTGTGGGTGGTTTATATTCTGTTGGTGGTTTATATTCTGTTGATGGTTTATATTATATTGGTTTGTATTCTGTTGTTGGTTTATATTCTGTTGGTGGTTTATATTCTGTTGCTGATTTATATTCTGTGGGTGGTTTATATTCTGTTGGTGGTTTATATTCTGTTGGTGGTTTATATTTTGTTGGTTTATATTCAGTTGGTTTATTTTCTGTTGGTTTATATTCTGTGGGTGGTTTATATTCTGTTGGTGGTTTATATTCTGTTGGTGGTTTATATTCTGTTGGTGGTTTATATTCTGTTGGTGGTTTATATTCTGTTGGTTTATTTTCTGCGGGTTTATATTCTGTGGGTGGTTTATATTCTGTAGGTTTATATTCTGTTAATGGTTTATATTCTGTTGGTTTATTTTCTGTGGGTTTATATTCTGTGGGTGGTTTATATTCTGTTGGTGGTTTATATTCTGTTGATGGTTTATATTTTGTTGGTTTATTTTCTGTGGGTTTATATTCTGTGGGTGGTTTATATTCTGTTGATGGTTTATATTTTGTTGGTTTATTTTCTGTTGGTTTATATTCTGTTGGTGGTTTATATTCTGTTGGTGGTTTATATTCTGTTGGTGGTTTATATTCTGTGGGTGGTTTATATTCTGTTGATGGTTTATATTTTGTTGGTTTATTTTCTGTTGGTTTATATTCTGTTGGTGGTTTATATTCTGTTGGTTGTTTATATTCTGTTGGTGGTTTATATTCTGTTGGTGGTTTATATTCTGTTGGTGGTTTATATTCTGTTGGTGGTTTATATTCTGTTGGTTTATATTATGTTGCTGGTTTATATTCTGTGGGTGGTTTATATTCTGTAGGTGGTTTATATTCTGTTGGTGGTTTATATTCTGTTGGTTTATATTCTGTTGGTGGTTTATATTCTGTTGGTTTATTTTCTGTGGGTTTATATTCTGTGGGTGGTTTATATTCTGTAGGTTTATATTCTGTGGGTGGTTTATATTCTGTTGGTTTATATTCTGTTGGTGGTTTATTTTCTGTTGGTGGTTTATATTCTGTTGGTTTATATTCTGGTGGTTTATATTCTGTTGGTGGTTTATATTCTGTTGGTTTATTTTCTGCGGGTTTATATTCTGTGGGTGGTTTATATTCTGTGGTTTATATTCTGTTGATGGTTTATATTCTGTTGGTTTATATTCTGTTGGTTTATTTTCTGTTGGTTTATTTTCTGTTTATTTATATTCTGTTGGTTTATATTCTGTTGGTGGTTTATATTCTGTTGGTCGTTTATATTCTGTTGGTGGTTTATATTTTGTTGGTTTATATTCAGTTGGTTTATTTTCTGGTGGTTTATATTCTGTGGGTTTATATTCTGTTGGTGGTTTATATTCTGTTGGTGGTTTATATTCTGTTGGTGGTTTATATTCTGTTGGTGGTTTATATTCTGTTGGTGGTTTATATTCTGTTGGTGGTTTATATTCTGTTGGTGGTTTATATTCTGTTGGTTTATTTTCTGTGGGTTTATATTCTGTGGGTGGTTTATATTCTGTTGATGGTTTATATTCTGTTGGTTTATTTTCTGCGGGTTTATATTCTGTGGGTGGTTTATATTCTGTAGGTTTATATTCTGTTGATGGTTTATATTCTGTTGGTTTATTTTCTGTGGGTTTATATTCTGTGGGTGGTTTATATTCTGTTGGTGGTTTATATTCTGTTGGTGGTTTATATTCTGTTGGTTTATATTCTGTTGGTTTATATTCTGTTGCTGGTTTATATTCTGTTGGTGGTTTATATTCTGTTGGTGGTTTATATTCAGTTGGTTTATTTTCTGTTGGTTTATATTATGTTGCTGGTTTATATTCTGTGGGTGGTTTATATTCTGTTGGTGGTTTATATTCTGTTGATGGTTTATATTATATTGGTTTGTATTCTGTTGTTGGTTTATATTCTGTTGGTGGTTTATATTCTGTTGCTGATTTATATTCTGTGGGTGGTTTATATTCTGTTGGTGGTTTATATTCTGTTGGTGGTTTATATTTTGTTGGTTTATATTCAGTTGGTTTATTTTCTGTTGGTTTATATTCTGTGGGTGGTTTATATTCTGTTGGTGGTTTATATTCTGTTGGTGGTTTATATTCTGTTGGTGGTTTATATTCTGTTGGTGGTTTATATTCTGTTGGTTTATTTTCTGCGGGTTTATATTCTGTGGGTGGTTTATATTCTGTAGGTTTATATTCTGTTGATGGTTTATATTCTGTTGGTTTATTTTCTGTGGGTTTATATTCTGTGGGTGGTTTATATTCTGTTGGTGGTTTATATTCTGTTGATGGTTTATATTTTGCTGGTTTATATTCTGTTGATGGTTTATATTCTGTTGGTGGTTTATATTCTGTTGGTGGTTTATATTCTGTTGGTGGTTTATATTCTGTTGGTGGTTTATATTCTGTTGGTGGTTTATATTCTGTTGATGGTTTATATTTTGTTGGTTTATTTTCTGTTGGTTTATATTCTGTTGGTGGTTTATATTCTGTTGGTGGTTTATATTCTGTTGGTGGTTTATATTCTGTGGGTGGTTTATATTCTGTTGATGGTTTATATTTTGTTGGTTTATTTTCTGTTGGTTTATATTCTGTTGGTGGTTTATATTCTGTTGGTGGTTTATATTCTGTTGGTGGTTTATATTCTGTTGGTTGTTTATATTCTGTTGGTGGTTTATATTCTGTTGGTGGTTTATATTCTGTTGGTGGTTTATATTCTGTTGGTTTATATTCTGTTGGTTTATATTCTGTTGGTGGTTTATATTCTGTTGGTGGTTTATATTCTGTTGGTGGTTTATATTCTGTTGGTGGTTTATATTTTGTTGGTTTATATTCTGTTGGTTTATATTCTGTTGGTGGTTTATATTCTGTTGGTGGTTTATATTCTGTTGGTGGTTTATATTTTGTTGGTTTATATTCTGTTGGTTTATATTCTGTTGATGGTTTATATTTTGCTGCTTTATATTCTGTTGGTGGTTTATATTCTGTTGGTGGTTTATATTCTGTTGGTGGTTTATATTCTGTTGGTTTATATTCTGTTGCTGGTTTATATTCTGTGGGTGGTTTATATTCTGTTGGTGGTTTATATTCTGTTGATGGTTTATATTCTGTTGGTGGTTTATATTCTGTTGGTGGTTTATATTCTGTTGGTGGTTTATATTCTGTTGATGGTTTATATTCTATTCGTTTGTATTCTGTTGGTGGTTTATATTTTGTTGGTTTATATTCTGTTGGTTTATATTATGTTGGTTTATATTCTGTTGGTTTATATTCTGTTGGTTTATATTCTGTTGGTTTATATTATGTTGGTTTATATTCTGTTGGTGGTTTATATTCTGTTGGTGGTTTATATTCTGTTGGTTTATATTCTGTTTATTTATATTCTGTTGGTTTATATTCTGGTGGTTTATATTCTGTTGGTTTATATTCTGTTGGTGGTTTATATTCTGTTGGTGGTTTATATTCTGTTGCTGGTTTATATTATGTTGGTTTATATTCTGGTGGTTTATATTCTGTTGGTGGTTTATATTCTGTAGGTGGTTTATATTCTGTTGATGGTTTATATTCTGTTGGTTTATATTCTGTTGGTTTATATTCTGTTGGTTTATATTCTGTTGGTTTATATTATGTTGGTTTATATTCTGTTGGTGGTTTATATTCTGTTGGTTTATATTCTGTTGGTTAATATTCTGTTGCTCGTTTCTATTCTGTTGCTCGTTTCTATTCTGTTGGTTTATATATTCTGGTGGTTTATATTCTGTTGTTGGTTTATATTATTTTGGTTTATATTCTGTTGGTGGTTTATATTCTGTTGGTGGTTTATATTCTGTTGCTGGTTTATATTCTGTTGCTGGTTTATATTATGTTTGTTTATATTCTGTTGGTTAATATTCTGTTGCTCGTTTCTATTCTGTTGCTCGTTTCTATTCTGTTGGTTTATATATTCTGGTGGTTTATATTCTGTTGTTGGTTTATATTATTTTGGTTTATATTCTGTTGGTGGTTTATATTCTGTTGGTGGTTTATTTTCTGTTGGTGGTTTATATTCTGTTGGTGGTTTATATTCTGTGGGTGGTTTATATTCTGTTGGTGGTTTATATTCTGTTGGTGGTTTATATTCTGTTGGTGGTTTATATTCTGTTGATGGTTTATATTCTATCTGTTTGTATTCTGTTGGTGGTTTATATTTTGTTGGTTTATATTCTGTTGGTGGTTTGTATTCTGTTGGTTTATATTCTGTTGGTGGTTTATATTCTGTTGGTGGTTTATTTTCTGTTGATGGTTTATATTCTATTGGTTTGTATTCTGTTGGTTTATATTCTGTTGGTTTATATTCTGTTGGTTTATATTCTGTTGGTTTATATTCTGGTTGTTTATATTCTGTTGGTTTATATTCTGTTGGTTAATATTCTGTTGCTCGTTTCTATTTGGTTGCTCGTTTCTATTCTGTTGGTTTATATATTCTGGTGGTTTATATTCTGTTGTTGGTTTATATTATTTTGGTTTATATTCTGTTGGTGGTTTATATTCTGTTGGTGGTTTATATTCTGTTGGTGGTTTATATTCTGTTGCTGGTTTATATTATGTTTGTTTATATTCTGTTGGTTTATATTCTGTTGCTCGTTTCTATTCTGTTGCTTGTTTCTATTCTGGTGGTTTATATTCTGTTGGTTTATATTATTTGGTTTATATTCTGTTGGTGGTTTATATTCTGTTGGTGGTTTATTTTCTGTTGGTGGTTTATATTCTGTTGGTTTATTTTCTGTGGGTTTATATTCTGTTGGTGGTTTATATTCTGTTGGTGGTTTATATTCTGTTGGTGGTTTATATTCTGTTGGTGGTTTATATTCTGTTGCTGGTTCATATTGTGTTGGTGGTTTATATTCTGTTGCTGGTTCATATTCTGTGGGTGGTTTATATTCTGTTGGTGGTTTATATTCTGTTGATGGCTTATATTCTATTGGTTTGTATTCTGTTGGTGGTTTATATTCTGTTGGTTTATATTCTGTTGGTGGTTTATATTCTGTTGGTGGTTTATATTCTGTTGGTGGTTTATATTCTGTTGGTTTATATTCTGTTGGTTTATATTCTGTTGGTTTATATTCTGTGGGTGGTTTATATTCTGTAGGTGGTTTATATTATGTTGGTTTATATTCTGTTGGTTTATATTCTGTTGGTGGTTTATATTCTGTTGGTTTATTTTCTGTGGGTTTATATTCTGTGGGTGGTTTATATTCTGTAGGTTTATATTCTGTTGATGGTTTATATTCTGTTGGTTTATTTTCTGTGGGTTTATATTCTGTGGGTGGTTTATATTCTGTTGATGGTTTATATTCTGTTGGTGGTTTATATTCTGTTGGTTTATTTTCTGTTGGTTTATTTTCTGTTTATTTATATTCAGTTGGTTTATATTCTGTTGGTGGTTTATATTATGTTGGTGGTTTATATTTTGTTGGTTTATATTCTGTTGGTTTATATTCTGTTGCTGGTTTATATTCTGTGGGTGGTTTATATTCTGTTGGTGGTTTATATTCTGTTGCTGGTTTATATTCTGTGGGTGGTTTATATTCTGTTGGTGGTTTATATTCTGTTGATGGTTTATATTCTATTGGTTTGTATTCTGTTGGTGGTTTATATTCTGTTGGTGGTTTATATTCTGTTGGTTTATTTTCTGTTGGTGGTTTATATTCTGTTGGTTTATATTCTGTTGGTGGTTTATATTCTGTTGGTGGTTTATATTCTGTTGGTGGTTTATATTCTGTTGGTTTATTTTCTGTTGGTGGTTTATATTCTGTTGGTTTATATTCTGTTGCTGGTTTATATTATGTGGGTGGTTTATATTCTGTTGGTGGTTTATATTCTGTAGGTGGTTTATATTATGTTGGTTTATATTCTGTTGGTTTATATTCTGTTGGTGGTTTATATTCTGTTGGTTTATTTTCTGTGGGTTTATATTCTGTGGGTGGTTTATATTCTGTAGGTTTATATTATGTTGATGGTTTATATTCTGTTTATTTATATTCAGTTGGTTTATATTCTGTTGGTGGTTTATATTATGTTGGTGGTTTATATTTTGTTGGTTTATATTCTGTTGGTTTATATTCTGTTGCTGGTTTATATTCTGTGGGTGGTTTATATTCTGTTGGTGGTTTATATTCTGTTGCTGGTTTATATTCTGTTGCTGGTTTATATTCAGTTGGTTTATATTCTGTTGGTGGTTTATATTATGTTGGTGGTTTATATTTTGTTGGTTTATATTCTGTTGGTTTATATTCTGTTGCTGGTTTATATTCTGTGGGTGGTTTATATTCTGTTGGTGGTTTATATTCTGTTGCTGGTTTATATTCTGTTGCTGGTTTATATTCTGTTGGTGGTTTATATTATGTTGGTGGTTTATATTTTGTTGGTTTATATTCTGTTGGTTTATATTCTGTTGGTGGTTTATATTTTGTTGGTTTATATTCTGTTGTTGGTTTATATTCTGTTGCTGGTTTATATTCTGTTGCTGGTTTATATTCTGTTGCTGGTTTATATTCTGTTGGTGGTTTATATTTTGTTGGTTTATATTCTGTTGGTTTTTATTCTGTTGCTGGTTTATATTCTGTTGCTGGTTTATATTCTGTTGGTTTATATTCTGTTGCTGGTTTATATTCTGTTGGTTTATATTCTGTTGGTTTATATTCTGTTGCTCGTTTCTATTCTGTTGGTTTATATATTCTGGTGGTTTATATTCTGTTGTTGGTTTATTATTATTTTGGTTTATATTCTGTTGGTGGTTTATATTCTGTTGGTGGTTCATATTCTGTTGGTGGTTTATATTCTGTTGGTGGTTTATATTCTGCTGGTTTATTTTCTGTGGGTTTATATTCTGTGGGTGGTTTATATTCTGTAGGTTTATATTCTGTTGATGGTTCATATTCTGTTGGTTTATTTTCTGTGGGTTTATATTCTGTTGTTGGTTTATATTCTGTTGGTGGTTTATATTCTGTTGGTGGTTTATATTCTGTTGGTGGTTTATATTCTGTTGCTGGTTTATATTCTGTTGGTGGTTTATATTCTGTTGGTGGTTTATATTCTGTTGGTGGTTTATATTCTGTTGCTGATTTATATTCTGTGGGTGGTTCATATTCTGTTGGTGGTTTATATTCTGTTGATGGTTTATATTCTATTGGTTTGTATTCTGTTGGTGGTTTATATTCTGTTGGTGGTTTATATTCTGTTGGTTTATTTTCTGTTGGTGGTTTATATTCTGTTGGTGGTTTATATTCTGTTGGTGGTTTATATTCTGTTGGTGGTTTATATTCTGTTGGTTTATTTTCTGTTGCTGGTTTATATTCTGTGGGTGGTTTATATTCTGTTGGTGGTTTATATTCTGTTGATGGTTTATATTCTATTGGTTTGTATTCTGTTGGTGGTTTATATTCTGTTGGTGGTTTATATTCTGTTGGTTTATTTTCTGTTGGTGGTTTATATTCTGTTGGTGGTTTATATTCTGTTGGTTTATATTCTGTTGGTTTATATTCTGTTGGTGGTTTATTTTCTGTTGGTGGTTTATATTCTGTTGGTTTATATTCTGGTGGTTTGTATTCTGTTGGTTTATATTCTGTTGGTGGTTTATTTTCTGTTGGTGGTTTATATTATATTCTGGTGGTTTATATTCTGTTGGTGGTTTATATTCTGTTGGTGGTTTATATTCTGTTGGTTTATTTTCTGTTGGTGGTTTATATTCTGTTGGTTTATATTCTGTTGGTGGTTTATATTCTGTTGGTGGTTTATATTCTGTTGGTTTATATTCTGTTGGTGGTTTATATTCTGTTGGTGGTTTATATTCTGTTGGTTTATATTCTGGTGGTTTATATTCTGTTGGTGGTTTATATTCTGTTGGTGGTTTATATTCTGTTGGTGGTTTATATTCTGTTGGTTTATATTCTGTTGGTGGTTTATATTCTGTTGGTTTATATTCTGTTGGTTTATTTTCTGTGGGTGGTTTCTATTCTGTTGGTTTCTATTCTGTTGTTTGTTTATTTTATGTTGTTGGTTTATATTCTGTTGGTGGTTTATATTCTGTTGGTGGTTTATATTCTGTTGGTGGTTTATATTCTGTTGGTGGTTTATATTCTGTTGGTGGTTTATATTCTGTTGGTGGTTTATATTCTGTTGGTGGTTTATATTCTGTTGGTTTATATTCTGTTGGTTTATATTCTGTTGGTTTATATTCTGTTGGTTTATATTCTGTGGGTGGTTTATATTCTGTTGGTGGTTTATATTCTGTTGGTGGTTTATATTCTGTTGGTGGTTTATATTCTGTTGGTTTATTTTCTGTGGGTTTATATTCTGTGGGTGGTTTATATTCTGTTGATGGTTTATATTCTGTTGGTGGTTTATATTCTGTTGGTTTATTTTCTGTTTATTTATATTCAGTTGGTTTATATTATGTTGGTGGTTTATATTATGTTGGTTTATTTTTTGTTGGTTTATATTCAGTTGGTTTATATTCTGTTGGTGGTTTATACTATGTTGGTGGTTTATATTTTGTTGGTTTATATTCTGTTGGTTTATATTCTGTTGCTGGTTTATATTCTGTGGGTGGTTTATATTCTGTTGGTGGTTTATATTCTGTTGCTGGTTTATATTCAGTTGGTTTATATTCTGTTGGTGGTTTATATTATGTTGGTGGTTTATATTTTGTTGGTTTATATTCTGTTGGTTTATATTCTGTTGCTGGTTTATATTCTGTGGGTGGTTTATATTCTGTTGGTGGTTTATATTCTGTTGCTGGTTTATATTCTGTTGCTGGTTTATATTCTGTTGGAGTTTTATATTATGTTGGTGGTTTATATTTTGTTGGTTTATATTCTGTTGGTTTATATTCTGTTGGTGGTTTATATTTTGTTGGTTTATATTCTGTTGTTGGTTTATATTCTGGTTGCTGGTTTATATTCTGTTGCTGGTTTATATTCTGTTGCTGGTTTATATTTTGTTGGTGGTTTATATTTTGTTGGTTTATATTCTGTTGGTTTTTATTCTGTTGCTGGTTTATATTCTGTTTATATTCTGCTGGTTTATATTCTGTTGGTTTATATTCTGTTGCTGGTTTATATTCTGTTGCTGGTTTATATTCTGTTGGTTTATATTCTGTTGGTTTATATTCTGTTGGTTTATATTCTGTTGGTTTTATATTCTGGTGGTTTATATTCTGTTGTTGGTTTATATTATTTTGGTTTATATTCTGTTGGTGGTTTATATTCTGTTGGTGGTTCATATTCTGTTGGTTGTTTATATTCTGTTGGTGGTTTATATTCTGCTGGTTTATTTTCTGTGGGTTTATATTCTGTGGGTGGTTTATATTCTGTAGGTTTATATTCTGTTGATGGTTCATATTCTGTTGGTTTATTTTCTGTTGGTGGTTTATATTCTGTTGGTTTATATTCTGTTGGTGGTTTATATTCTGTTGGTTTATATTCTGGTGGTTTATATTCTGGTGGTTTATATTCTGTTGGTGGTTTATTTTCTGTTGGTGGTTTATATTCTGTTGGTTTATATTCTGGTGGTTTATATTCTGTGGGTGGTTTATATTCTGTTGGTGGTTTATATTCTGTTGGTTTATTTTCTGTGGGTGGTTTCTATTCTGTTGGTTTCTATTCTGTTGGTGGTTTATATTCTGTTGGTGGTTTATATTCTGTTGGTGGTTTATATTCTGTTGGTTTATTTTCTGCGGGTTTATATTCTGTGGGTGGTTTATATTCTGTAGGTTTATATTCTGTTGGTTTATTTTCTGTTGGTTTATTTTCTGTTTATTTATATTCTGTTGGTTTATATTCTGTTGGTGGTTTATATTCTGTTGGTTTATATTCTGTTGGTTTATTTTCTGTTGGTTTATATTCTGTTGGTTTATATTCTGTTGGTGGTTTATATTCTGTTGGTTTATATTCTGTTGTTTATATTCTGTTGGTTTATATTCTGTTGGTTAATATTCTGTTGGTTTATATTCTGTTTCTATTCTGTTGGTTTTATATTCTGTTGGTTTATATTCTGTTGTTGGTTTATATTATTTTGGTTTATATTCTGTTGGTGGTTTATATTCTGTTGGTGGTTTATATTCTGTTGGTGGTTTATATTCTGTTGATGGTTTATATTCTGTTTGTTTATATTCTGTTGGTTTATATTCTGTTGGTTTTTGCTTGTTTCTATTCTGGTGGTTTATATTCTGTTGTTGGTTTATATTATTTGGTTTATATTCTGTTGGTGGTTTATATTCTGTTGGTGGTTTATTTTCTGTTGGTGGTTTATATTCTGTTGGTTTATTTTCTGTGGGTTTATATTCTGTTGGTGGTTTATATTCTGTTGGTGGTTTATATTCTGTTGGTGGTTTATATTCTGTTGGTGGTTTATATTCTGTTGCTGGTTCATATTGTGTTGGTGGTTTATATTCTGTTGCTGGTTTATATTCTGTGGTGGTTTATATTCTGTTGGTGGTTTATATTCTGTTGATGGCTTATATTCTGTTGGTTTATATTCTGTTGGTTTATATTCTGTTGGTTTATATTCTGTTGGTTTATATTCTGTTGGTGGTTTATATTCTGTTGGTGGTTTATATTCTGTTGGTTTATATTCTGTTGGTTTATATTCTGTTGGTTTATATTCTGTGGGTGGTTTATATTCTGTAGGTGGTTTATATTATGTTGGTTTATATTCTGTTGGTTTATATTCTGTTGGTGGTTTATATTCTGTTGGTTTATTTTCTGTGGGTTTATATTCTGTGGGTGGTTTATATTCTGTAGGTTTATATTCTGTTGATGGTTTATATTCTGTTGATGGTTTATTTT
Organism: Oncorhynchus keta; assembly: GCF_023373465.1. Classification (NCBI taxonomy): domain Eukaryota; kingdom Metazoa; phylum Chordata; class Actinopteri; order Salmoniformes; family Salmonidae; genus Oncorhynchus; species Oncorhynchus keta. The sequence goes on from NC_068432.1 coordinate 52,224,372, forward strand.
CTGTGGTTTATATTCTGTGGGTGGTTTATATTCTGTTGATGGTTTATATTCTGTTGGTGGTTTATATTCTGTTGGTTTATTTTCTGTTGGTTTATTTTCTGTTTATTTATATTCAGTTGGTTTATATTCTGTTGGTGGTTTATATTCTGTTGGTGGTTTATATTTTGTTGGTTTATATTCTGTTGGTTTATATTCTGTTGCTGGTTTATATTCTGTTGCTGGTTTATATTCTGTTGGTGGTTTATATTCTGTTGGTGGTTTATATTCTGTGGGTGGTTTATATTCTGTTGGTGGTTTATATTCTGTTGGTGGTTTATATTTATATTCTGTTGGTGGTTTATATTCTGTTGGTGGTTTATATTCTGTTGGTTTATTTTCTGTTGGTGGTTTATATTCTGTTGGTTTATATTCTGTTGGTGGTTTATATTCTGTTGGTTTATTTTCTGTTGGTGGTTTATATTCTGTTGGTTTATATTCTGTTGGTGGTTTATATTCTGTTGGTGGTTTATATTCTGTTGGTGGTTTATATTATGTGGGTGGTTTATATTCTGTTGGTGGTTTATATTCTGTAGGTGGTTTATATTATGTTGGTTTATATTCTGTTGGTTTATATTCTGTTGGTGGTTTATATTCTTTTGGTGGTTTATATTCTGTGGGTGGTTTATATTCTGTAGGTTTATATTATGTTGATGGTTTATATTCTGTTTATTTATATTCAGTTGGTTTATATTCTGTTGGTGGTTTATATTATATTGGTGGTTTATATTTTGTTGGTTTATATTCTGTTGGTTTATATTCTGTTGCTGGTTTATATTCTGTGGGTGGTTTATATTCTGTTGGTTTATATTCTGTTGGTGGTTTATATTCTGTTGCTGGTTTATATTCAGTTGGTTTATATTCTGTTGGTGGTTTATATTATGTTGGTGGTTTATATTTTGTTGGTTTATATTCTGTTGGTTTATATTCTGTTGCTGGTTTATATTCTGTTGCTGGTTTATATTCTGTTGGTGGTTTATATTCTGTTGCTGGTTTATATTCTGTTGCTGGTTTATATTCTGTTGGTGGTTTATATTATGTTGGTGGTTTATATTCTGTTGTTGGTTTATATTCTGTTGCTGGTTTATATTCTGTTGGTGGTTTATATTTTGTTGGTTTATATTCTGTTGTTGGTTTATATTCTGTTGCTGGTTTATATTCTGTTGCTGGTTTATATTCTGTTGCTGGTTTATATTCTGTTGGTGGTTTATATTTTGTTGGTTTATATTCTGTTGGTTTTTATTCTGTTGCTGGTTTATATTCTGTTGCTGGTTTATATTCTGTTGGTTTATATTCTGTTGCTGGTTTATATTCTGTTGGTTTATATTCTGTTGGTGGTTTATATTCTATTGGTTTATTTTCTGTTGGTTTATATATTCTGGTGGTTTATATTCTGTTGTTGGTTTATTATTATTTTGGTTTATATTCTGTTGGTGATTTATATTCTGTTGGTGGTTCATATTCTGTTGGTGGTTTATATTCTGTTGGTGGTTTATATTCTGCTGGTTTATTTTCTGTGGGTTTATATTCTGTGGGTGGTTTATATTCTGTAGGTTTATATTCTGTTGATGGTTATATTCTGTTGGTTTATTTTCTGTGGGTTTATATTCTGTTGTTGGTTTATATTCTGTTGGTGGTTTATATTCTGTTGGTGGTTTATATTCTGTTGGTGGTTTATATTCTGTTGCTGGTTTATATTCTGTTGGTGGTTTATATTCTGTTGCTGGTTTATATTCTGTTGGTGGTTTATATTCTGTTGCTGATTTATATTCTGTGGGTTTATATTCTGTTGGTGGTTTATATTCTGTTGATGGTTTATATTCTATTGGTTTGTATTCTGTTGGTGGTTTATATTCTGTTGGTGGTTTATATTCTGTTGGTTTATTTTCTGTTGGTGGTTTATATTCTGTTGGTGGTTTATATTCTGTTGGTGGTTTATATTCTGTTGGTTTATATTCTGTTGGTTTATTTTCTGTTGCTGGTTTATATTCTGTGGGTGGTTTATATTCTGTTGGTGGTTTATATTCTGTTGATGGTTTATATTCTATTGGTTTGTATTCTGTTGGTGGTTTATATTCTGTTGGTGGTTTATATTCTGTTGGTTTATTTTCTGTTGGTGGTTTATATTCTGTTGGTGGTTTATATTCTGTTGGTGGTTTATATTCTGTTGGTTTATATTCTGTTGGTGGTTTATATTCTGTTGGTGGTTTATATTCTGTTGGTTTATATTCTGGTGGTTTATATTCTGTGGGTGGTTTATATTCTGTTGGTGGTTTATTTTCTGTTGGTGGTTTATATTCTGTTGGTTTATATTCTGGTGGTTTATATTCTGTGGGTGGTTTATATTCTGTTGGTGGTTTATATTCTGTTGGTTTATTTTCTGTGGGTGGTTTCTATTCTGTTGGTTTCTATTCTGTTGGTGGTTTATATTCTGTTGGTTTATATTCTGTTGGTTTATATTCTGTTGGTGGTTTATTTTCTGTTGGTGGTTTATATTCTGTTGGTTTATATTCTGGTGGTTTATATTCTGTTGGTGGTTTATATTCTGTTGGTGGTTTATATTCTGTTGGTGGTTTATTTTCTGTTGGTTTATATTCTGTTGGTGGTTTATATTCTGTTGGTTTATATTCTGTTGGTTTATTTTCTGTGGGTGGTTTCTATTCTGTTGGTTTCTATTCTGTTGGTGGTTTATATTCTGTTGGTGGTTTATATTCTGTTGGTGGTTTATATTCTGTTGGTTTATTTTCTGCGGGTTTATATTCTGTGGGTGGTTTATATTCTGTTGATGGTTTATATTCTGTTGGTGGTTTATATTCTGTTGGTGGTTTATATTCTGTTGGTGGTTTATATTCTGTAGGTTTATATTCTGTTGGTTTATTTTCTGTTGGTTTATTTTCTGCGGGTTTATATTCTGTGGGTGGTTTATATTCTGTTGATGGTTTATATTCTGTTGGTGGTTTATATTCTGTTGGTGGTTTATATTCTGTTGGTTTATTTTCTGTGGGTTTATATTCTGTGGGTGGTTTATATTCTGTTGATGGTTTATATTCTGTTGGTGGTTTATATTCTGTTGGTTTATTTTTTATTTATATTCAGTTGGTTTATATTCTGTTGGTGGTTTATATTATGTTGGTTTATTTTCTGTTTATTTATATTCAGTTGGTTTATATTCTGTTGGTGGTTTATACTATGTTGGTGGTTTATATTTTGTTGGTTTATATTCTGTTGGTTTATATTCTGTTGCTGGTTTATATTCTGTGGGTGGTTTATATTCTGTTGGTGGTTTATATTCTGTTGCTGGTTTATATTCAGTTGGTTTATATTCTGTTGGTGGTTTATATTATGTTGGTGGTTTATATTTTGTTGGTTTATATTCTGTTGGTTTATATTCTGTTGCTGGTTTATATTCTGTGGGTGGTTTATATTCTGTTGGTGGTTTATATTCTGTTGCTGGTTTATATTCTGTTGCTGGTTTATATTCTGTTGGAGTTTTATATTATGTTGGTGGTTTATATTTTGTTGGTTTATATTCTGTTGGTTTATATTCTGTTGGTGGTTTATATTTTGTTGGTTTATATTCTGTTGTTGGTTTATATTCTGTTGCTGGTTTATATTCTGTTGCTGGTTTATATTCTGTTGCTGGTTTATATTCTGTTGGTGGTTTATATTTTGTTGGTTTATATTCTGTTGGTTTTTATTCTGTTGCTGGTTTATATTCTGTTGCTGGTTTATATTCTGTTGGTTTATATTCTGTTGCTGGTTTATATTCTGTTGCTGGTTTATATTCTGTTGGTTTATATTCTGTTGGTTTATATTCTGTTGCTCGTTTCTATTCTGTTGGTTTATATATTCTGGTGGTTTATATTCTGTTGTTGGTTTATATTATTTTGGTTTATATTCTGTTGGTGGTTTATATTCTGTTGGTGGTTCATATTCTGTTGGTTGTTTATATTCTGTTGGTGGTTTATATTCTGCTGGTTTATTTTCTGTGGGTTTATATTCTGTGGGTGGTTTATATTCTGTAGGTTTATATTCTGTTGATGGTTTATATTCTGTTGGTTTATTTTCTGTTGGTGGTTTATATTCTGTTGGTTTATATTCTGTTGGTGGTTTATATTCTGTTGGTGGTTTATATTCTGTTGGTTTATATTCTGGTGGTTTATATTCTGTGGGTGGTTTATATTCTGTTGGTGGTTTATTTTCTGTTGGTGGTTTATATTCTGTTGGTTTATATTCTGGTGGTTTATATTCTGTTGGTGGTTTATATTCTGTTGGTTTATTTTCTGTGGGTGGTTTCTATTCTGTTGGTTTCTATTCTGTTGGTGGTTTATATTCTGTTGGTGGTTTATATTCTGTTGGTGGTTTATATTCTGTTGGTTTATTTTCTGCGGGTTTATATTCTGTGGGTGGTTTATATTCTGTAGGTTTATATTCTGTTGGTTTATTTTCTGTTGGTTTATTTTCTGTTTATTTATATTCTGTTGGTTTATATTCTGTTGGTGGTTTATATTCTGTTGGTTTATATTCTGTTGGTGGTTTATATTCTGTTGGTGGTTTATATTTTGTTGGTTTATATTCAGTTGGTTTATTTTCTGTTGGTTTATATTCTGTTGGTGGTTTATATTCTGTTGGTGGTTTATATTCTGTTGGTGGTTTATATTCTGTTGGTGGTTTATATTCTGTTGGTTTATTTTCTGTGGGTTTATATTCTGTGGGTGGTTTATATTCTGTTGATGGTTTATATTCTGTTGGTTTATTTTCTGCGGGTTTATATTCTGTAGGTTTATATTCTGTTGATGGTTTATATTCTGTTGGTTTATTTTCTGTGGGTTTATATTCTCTGAGTGGTTTATATTCTGTTGGTGGTTTATATTCTGTTGATGGTTTATATTTTGCTGGTTTATATTCTGTTGATGGTTTATATTTTGGTGGTTTATATTCTGTTGGTGGTTTATATTCTGTTGGTGGTTTATATTCTGTTGGTTTATATTCTGTTGGTGGTTTATATTCTGTTGGTGGTTTATATTCTGTTGGTGGTTTATATTTTGTTGGTTTATATTCTGTTGGTTTATATTATGTTGCTGGTTTATATTCTGTGGGTGGTTTATATTCTGTTGGTGGTTTATATTCTGTTGATGGTTTATATTATATTGGTTTGTATTCTGTTGGTGGTTTATATATTGTTGGTTTATATTCTGTTGGTGGTTTATATTCTGTTGGTTTATATTCTGTTGGTTTATATTCTGTTGGTGGTTTATATTCTGTTGGTTTATATTCTGTTGGTTTATATTCTGTTGGTTTATATTCTGTTGGTTTATATTCTGTTGGTGGTTTATATTCTGTTGGTGGTTTATATTCTGTTGGTGGTTTATATTCTGTTGGTGGTTTATATTCTGTTGGTGGTTTATATTCTGTTGGTTTATATTCTGTTGGTTTATATTCTGTTGGTGGTTTATATTCTGTTGGTTTATATTCTGTTGGTGGTTTATATTCTGTTGGTTTATATTATATTGGTTTATATTCTGTTGGTGGTTTATATATTGTTGGTTTATATTCTGTTGGTGGTTTATATTCTGTTGGTTTATATTCTGTTGGTGGTTTATATTCTGTTGGTGGTTTATATTCTGTTGGTTTATATTTTGGTTTATTTTCTGTTGGTTTATATTCTGTTGGTTTATATTCTGTTGGTGGTTTATATTCTGTTGGTGGTTTATATTCTGTTGGTGGTTTATATTCTGTTGGTGGTTTATATTCTGTTGGTGGTTTATATTTTGTTGGTTTATATTCTGTTGGTTTATATTCTGTTGGTTTATATTCTGTTGTTTATATTCTGTTGGTTTATATTATGTTGGTTTATATTATGTTGGTGGTTTATATTCTGTTGGTTTATTTTCTGTGGGTTTATATTCTGTGGGTGGTTTATATTCTGTTGGTGGTTTATATTCTGTTGGTGGTTTATATTCTGTTGGTGGTTTATATTTTGTTGGTGATTTATATTCTGTTGGTGTTTTATATTCTGTTGGTGGTTTATATTCTGTTGGTGGTTTATATTCTGTTGGTTTATATTCTGTTGGTGGTTTATATTCTGTTGGTGGTTTATATTCTGTTGGTTTATATTCTGTTGGTGGTTTATATTCTGGTGGTGGTTTATATTCTGTGGGTGGTTTATATTCTGTTGGTTTATATTCTGTTGGTTTATATTCTGTTGGTGGTTTATATTCTGTTGGTGGTTTATATTCTGTTGCTCGTTTCTATTCTGTTGGTTTATATATTCTGTGTGTTGTTTATATTCTGTTGGTGGTTTATATTCTGGTGGTTTATATTCTGTTGGTTTATATTGTTGTTTATATTCTGTTGGTTTATATTCTGTGGGTGGTTTATATTCTGTTGGTTTATATTCTGTTGGTGGTTTATATTCTGTGGTTTATATTCTGGTTTATATTCTGGTGGTTTATATTCTGGTGGTTTATATTCTGTTGGTGGTTTATATTCTGGTGGTTTATATTCTGTGGGTGGTTTATATTCTGGTGGTTTATATTCTGGTGGTTTATATTCTGTTGGTGGTTTATATTCTGTTGGTTTATATTCTGTGGGTGGTTTATATTCTGGTGGTTTATATTCTGGTGGTTTATATTCTGTTGGTGGTTTATATTCTGTTGGTTTATATTCTGTGGGTGTTTTATATTCTGTTGGTGGTTTATATTCTGTTGGTGGTTTATATCCTGTTGGTTTATATTTTGTGGGTGGTTAATATTCTGTTGGTGGTTTATATTCTGTTGGTGGTTTCTATTCTGTTGGTGGTTTATATTCTGTTGGTGGTTTATATTCTGTTGGTGTTTATATTCTGTTGGTGGTTTATATTCTGTTGGTGGTTTATATTCTGTTGGTGTTTTATATTCTGTTGGTGGTTTATATTCTGTTGGTTTATATTCTGTTGGTTTATATTCTGTGGTGGTTTATATTCTATTGGTTTATATTCTGTTGGTGGTTTATATTCTGTTGGTTTATATTCTGGTGGTTTATATTCTGTTGGTTTATATTCTGTTGGTGGTTTATATTCTGTTGCTGGTTTATATTCTGTTGGTGGTTTATATTCTGTTGGTGGTTTATATTCTGTTGGTGGTTTATATTCTGTTGGTGGTTTATATTCTGTTGGTGGTTTATATTCTGTTGGTTTATATTCTGGTTGTTTATATTCTGTTGGTTTATATTCTGGTGGTGGTTTATATTCTATTGGTTTATATTCTGTGGGTGTTTTATATTCTGGTGGTTTATATTCTGGTTTATATTCTGGTGGTTTATATTCTGTTGGTTTATATTCTGTTGGTGGTTTATATTCTGTTGGTGGTTTATATTCTGTTGGTGGTTTATATTCTGTTGGTGGTTTATATTCTGTTGATGTTTTATATTCTGTTGGTGGTTTATATTCTGTTGGTTTATATTCTGTTGGTGGTTTATATTCTGTTGGTTGTTTATATTCTGTTGGTGGTTTATATTCTGTTGGTTTATATTCTGTTGGTTTATATTCTGTTGATGGTTTATATTCTGTTGGTGGTTTATATTCTGTTGGTTTATTTTCTGTTTATTTATATTCAGTTGGTTTATATTCTGTTGGTGGTTTATATTATGTTGGTGGTTTATATTTTGTTGGTTTATATTCTGTTGGTTTATATTCTGTTGCTGGTTTATATTCTGTGGGTGGTTTATATTCTGTTGGTGGTTTATATTCTGTTGCTGGTTTATATTCAGTTGGTTTATATTCTGTTGGTGGTTTATATTATGTTGGTGGTTTATATTTTGTTGGTTTATATTCTGTTGGTTTATATTCTGTTGCTGGTTTATATTCTGTGGGTGGTTTATATTCTGTTGGTGGTTTATATTCTGTTGCTGGTTTATATTCTGTTGCTGGTTTATATTCTGTTGGTGGTTTATATTTTGTTGGTTTATATTCTGTTGGTTTATATTCTGTTGTTGGTTTATATTCTGTTGCTGGTTTATATTCTGTTGCTGGTTTATATTCTGTTGCTGGTTTATATTCTGTTGCTGGTTTATATTCTGTTGCTGGTTTATATTCTGTTGGTGGTTTATATTTTGTTGGTTTATATTCTGTTGCTGGTTTATATTCTGTTGCTGGTTTATATTCTGTTGGTTTATATTCTGTTGCTGGTTTATATTCTGTTGGTTTATATTCTGTTGGTTTATATTCTGTTGGTTTATATTCTATTCTGTTGGTTTTATATTCTGGTGGTTTATATTCTGTTGTTGGTTTATATTATTTTGGTTTATATTCTGTTGGTGGTTTATATTCTGTTGGTGGTTCATATTCTGTTGGTTGTTTATATTCTGTTGGTGGTTTATATTCTGCTGGTTTATTTTCTGTGGGTTTATATTCTGTGGGTGGTTTATATTCTGTAGGTTTATATTCTGTTGATGGTTCATATTCTGTTGGTTTATATTCTGTTGGTGGTTTATATTCTGTTGGTTTATTTTCTGTTGGTGGTTTATATTCTGTTGGTGGTTTATATTCTGTTGGTTTATATTCTGGTGGTTTATATTCTGTGGGTGGTTTATATTCTGTTGGTGGTTTATATTCTGTTGGTGGTTTATATTCTGTTGGTTTATATTCTGGTGGTTTATATTCTGTGGGTGGTTTCTATTCTGTTGGTGGTTTATATTCTGTTGGTGGTTTATATTCTGTTGGTGGTTTATATTCTGTTGGTTTATTTTCTGTAGGTTTATATTCTGTTGGTTTATTTTCTGTTGGTTTATTTTATGTTTATTTATATTCTGTTGGTTTATATTCTGTTGGTGGTTTATATTCTGTTGGTTTATATTCTGTTGGTGGTTTATATTCTGTTGATGGTTTATATTCTGTTGGTGGTTTATATTTTGTTGATTTATATTCAGTTGGTTTATTTTCTGTTGGTTTATATTCTGTTGGTGGTTTATATTCTGTTGGTGGTTTATATTCTGTTGGTGGTTTATATTCTGTTGGTGGTTTATATTATGTTGGTTTATTTTCTGTGGGTTTATATTCTGTAGGTTTATATTCTGTTGATGGTTTATATTCTGTTGGTTTATTTTCTGTGGGTTTATATTCTCTGAGTGGTTTATATTCTGTTGGTGGTTTATATTCTGTTGATGGTTTATATTTTGCTGGTTTATATTCTGTTGATGGTTTATATTTTGCTGCTTTATATTCTGTTGGTGGTTTATATTCTGTTGGTGGTTTATATTCTGTTGGTGGTTTATATTCTGTTGGTGGTTTATATTCTGTTGGTTTATATTCTGTTGGTGGTTTATATTCTGTTGGTGGTTTATATTTTGTTGGTTTATATTCTGTTGGTTTATATTATGTTGCTGGTTTATATTCTGTGGGTGGTTTATATTCTGTTGGTGGTTTATATTCTGTTGATGGTTTATATTATATTGGTTTGTATTCTGTTGGTGGTTTATATATTGTTGGTTTATATTCTGTTGGTGGTTTATATTCTGTTGGTGGTTTATATTCTGTTGGTTTATATTCTGTTGGTTTATATTCTGTTGGTTTATATTCTGTTGGTTTATATTCTGTTGGTGGTTTATATTCTGTTGGTGGTTTATATTCTGTTGGTGGTTTATATTCTGTTGGTGGTTTATATTCTGTTGGTGGTTTATATTCTGTTGGTTTATATTCTGTTGGTTTATATTCTGTTGGTGGTTTATATTCTGTTGGTTTATATTCTGTTGGTGGTTTATATTCTGTTGGTTTATATTATATTGGTTTATATTCTGTTGGTGGTTTATATTCTGTTGGTTTATATTCTGTTGGTGGTTTATATTCTGTTGGTTTATATTCTGTTGGTGGTTTATATTCTGTTGGTGGTTTATATTCTGTTGGTTTATATTCTGTTGGTTTATATTCTGTTGGTTTATATTATATTGGTTTATATTCTGTTGGTGGTTTATATTCTGTTGGTGGTTTATATTCTGTTGGTGGTTTATATTCTGTTGGTGGTTTATATTCTGTTGGTGGTTTATATTCTGTTGGTGGTTTATATTTTGTTGGTTTATATTCTGTTGGTTTATATTCTGTTGGTTTATATTCTGGTTGTTTATATTCTGTTGGTTTATATTATGTTGGTTTATATTATGTTGGTGGTTTATATTCTGTTGGTTTATTTTCTGTGGGTTTATATTCTGTGGGTGGTTTATATTCTGTTGGTGGTTTATATTCTGTTGGTGGTTTATATTCTGTTGGTGGTTTATATTTTGTTGGTGATTTATATTCTGTTGGTGTTTTATATTCTGTTGGTGGTTTATATTCTGTTGGTGGTTTATATTCTGTTGGTTTATATTCTGTTGGTGGTTTATATTCTGTTGGTTTATATTCTGTTGGTTTATATTCTGTTGGTGGTTTATATTCTGTTGGTGGTTTATATTCTGTTGGTTTATATTCTGTTGGTGGTTTATATTCTGTTGGTTTATATTCTGTTGGTGGTTTATATTCTGTTGGTTTTTATATTCTGTTGGTTGTTTATATTCTGTTGGTGGTTTATATTCTGTTGGTGGTTTATATTCTGTTGGTTTATATTCTGTTGGTGGTTTATATTCTGTTGGTTTATATTCTGTTGGTTTATATTCTGTTGGTGGTTTATATTCTGTTGGTGGTTTATATTCTGTTGCTCGTTTCTATTCTGTTGGTTTTATATTCTGTGTGTTGTTTATATTCTGTTGGTGGTTTATATTCTGTTGGTTTATATTCTGTTGGTTTATATTCGGTTGTTTATATTCTGTTGGTTTATATTCTGGTGGTGGTTTATATTCTGTTGGTTTATATTCTGTGGGTGGTTTATATTCTGGTGGTTTATATTCTGGTTTATATTCTGGTGGTTTATATTCTGGTGGTTTATATTCTGTTGGTGGTTTATATTCTGTTGGTTTATATTCTGTGGGGTTTTATATTCTGTGGGTGGTTTATATTCAGTTGGTGGTTTATATTCTGTTGGTGGTTTATATCCCGTTGGTTTATATTTTGTGGGTGGTTTATATTCTGGTGGTTTATATTCTGGTGGTTTATATTCTGTTGGTGGTTTATATTCTGGTGGTTTATATTCTGTGGGTGGTTTATATTCAGTTGGTGGTTTATATTCTGTTGGTGGTTTATATCCTGTTGGTTTATATTTTGTGGTGGTTTATATTCTGTTGTTTATATTCTGTTGGTTTATATTCTGTGGTGGTTTATATTCTATTGGTTTATATTCTGTTGGTGGTTTATATTCTGTTGGTTTATATTCTGGTGGTTTATATTCTGTTGCTGGTTTATATTCTGTTGCTGGTTTATATTCTGTTGCTGGTTTATATTCTGTTGGTGGTTTATATTCTGGTGGTTGTTTATATTCTGTTGGTGGTTTATATTCTGTTGGTGGTTTATATTCTGTTGGTGGTTTATATTCTGTTGGTTTATATTCTGGTTGTTTATATTCTGTTGGTTTATATTCTGGTGGTGGTTTATATTCTATTGGTTTATATTCTGTGGGTGTTTTATATTCTGGTGGTTTATATTCTGGTTTATATTCTGGTGGTTTATATTCTGTTGGTTTATATTCTGTTGGTGGTTTATATTCTGTTGGTGGTTTATATTCTGTTGGTGGTTTATATTCTGTTGGTGGTTTATATTCTGTTGATGTTTTATATTCTGTTGGTGGTTTATATTCTGTTGGTTTATATTCTGTTGGTTTATATTCTGTTGGTTTATATTCTGTTGGTGGTTTATATTCTGTGGGTGGTTTATATTCTGGTGGTTTATATTCTGGTGGTTTACATTCTGGTGGTTTATATTCTGTTGGTGGTTTATATTCTGGTGGTTTATATTCTGTTGGTGGTTTATATTCTGTTGGTTTATATTCTGTGGGTGGTTTATATTCTGTGGGTGGTTTATATTCAGTTGGTGGTTTATATTCAGTTGGTGGTTTATATTCTGTTGGTGGTTTATATTCTGTTGTTGGTTTATATCCTGTTGGTGGTTTATATTCTGGTGGTTTATATTCTGTGGGTGGTTTATATTCTGTTGGTGGTTTATATTCTGTTGGTGGTTTATATTCTGTTGGTTTATATTCTTTTGGTGGTTTATATTCTGGTGGTTTATATTCTGTTGGTTGTTTATATTCTGTTGGTGGTTTATATTCTGTGGGTGGTTTATATTCTGTTGGTGGTTTATATTCTGTTGGTGGTTTATATTCTGTTGGTGGTTTATATTCTGTTGGTGGTTTATATTCTGTTGGTGGTTTATATTCTGTTGGTTTATATTCTGTTGGTGGTTTATATTCTGTTGGTGGTTTATATTCTGTTGGTGGTTTATATTTTGTTGGTTTATATTCTGTTGGTTTATATTCTGGTTGTTTATATTCTGTTGGTGGTTTATATTCTGTTGGTTTATATTCTGTTGGTGGTTTATATTCTGTTGGTGTATATTCTGTGGGTGGTGTATATTCTGTGGGTGGTTTATATTCTGTTGGTGGTTTATATTCTGTTGGTGGTTTATATTCTGTTTGGTGTTTTATATTCTGTTGGTTTATATTCTGTTGGTGGTTTATATTCTGTTGTTGGTTTATATTCTGTTGGTGGTTTATATTCTGTTGGTGGTTTATATTCTGTTGGTGGTTTATATTCTGTTGGTTTATATTCTGTTGGTTTATATTCTGTTGGTTGTTTATATTCTGTTGGTTTATATTCTGTTGGTGGTTTATATTCTGTTGGTGGTTTATATTCTGTTGGTGGTTTATATTCTGTTGGTTTATATTCTGTTGGTTGTTTATATTCTGTTGGTTTATATTCTGTTGGTGGTTTATATTCTGTTGGTGGTTTATATTCTGTTGGTTTTTATTCTGTTGGTGGTTTATATTCTGGTTGTTTATATTCTGGTGGAGGTTTATATTCTGTTGGTGGTTTATATTCTGTTGGTGGTTTATATTTTGTTGGTTTATATTCTGTTGGTTTATATTCTGGTTGTTTATATTCTGTTGGTGGTTTATATTCTGTTGATGGTTTATATTCTGTTGGTGGTTTATATTCTGTTGGTTTATATTCTGGTTGTTTATATTCTGGTTGTTTATATTCTGTTGCTGGTTATATTCTGTTGGTGGTTTATATTCTGTTGGTTTATATTCTGTTTGTTTATATTCTGGTGGAGGTTTATATTCTGTTGGTGGTTTATATTCTGTTGGTGGTTTATATTCTGTTGGTGGTTTATATTCTGTTGGTTTATATTCTGTTGGTGGTTTATATTCTGTTGGTGGTTTATATTCTGTTGGTTTTTGATATTCTTTTGGTGGTTTATATTCTGTGGGTTTTTTATATTCTGTTGGTGGTTTATATTCTGGTTGTTTATATTCTCTTGGTTGTTTATATTCTGTTGGTGGTTTATATTCTGTTGGTGGTTTATATTCTCTTGGTTGTTTATATTCTGTTGATGGTTTATATTCTCTTGGTTGTTTATATTCTGTTGGTGGTTTATATTCTGTTGGTGGTTTATATTTTGTTGGTTTATATTCTGTTGCTCGTTTCTATTCTGTTGGTTTATATTCTGGTGGTGGTTTATATTCTGTTGGTTTATATTCTGTTGGTGGTTTATATTCTGGTGGTTTATATTCTGTTGGTGGTTTATATTCTGTTGGTTTATATTCTGTTGGTGGTTTATATTCTGTTGGTTTATATTCTGGTGGTGGTTTATATTCTGTTGGTTTATATTCTGTTGGTTTATATTCTGGTGGTTTATATTCTGTTGGTGGTTTATATTCTGTTGGTTTATATTCTGGTGGTGGTTTATATTCTGTTGGTTTATATTCTGTTGGTGGTTTATATTCTGTTGGTTTATATTCTGTTGGTGGTTTATATTCTGGTGGTTTATATTCTGTTGGTGGTATATATTCTGTTGGTTTATATTCTGGTTGTTTATATTCTGTTGGTTTATATTCTGGTGGTGGTTTATATTCTATTGGTTTATATTCTGTTGGTGGTTTATATTCTGTTGGTTTATATTCTGGTGGTTTATATTCTGTTGCTGGTTTATATTCTGTTGCTGGTTTATATTCTGTTGCTGGTTTATATTCTGTTGGTGGTTTATATTCTGGTGGTTGTTTATATTCTGTTGGTGGTTTATATTCTGTTGGTGGTTTATATTCTGTTGGTGGTTTATATTCTGTTGGTTTATATTCTGGTTGTTTATATTCTGTTGGTTTATATTCTGGTGGTGGTTTATATTCTATTGGTTTATATTCTGTGGGTGGTTTATATTCTGGTGGTTTATATTCTGGTTTATATTCTGGTGGTTTATATTCTGTTGGTGGTTTATATTCTGTTGGTTTATATTCTGTTGGTGGTTTATATTCTGTTGGTGGTTTATATTCTGTTGGTGGTTTATATTCTGTTGGTGGTTTATATTCTGTTGATGTTTTATATTCTGTTGGTGGTTTATATTCTGTTGGTGGTTTATATTCTGTTGGTTGTTTATATTCTGGTGGTTTATATTCTGTTGGTTTATATTCTGTTGGTGGTTTATATTCTGTTGGTTTATATTCTGGTGGTTTATATTCTGTTGGTGGTTTATATTCTGTTGGTTTATATTCTGTTGGTGGTTTATATTCTGTTGGTTTATATTCTGTTGGTGGTTTATATTCTGTTGGTGGTTTATATTCTGTTGGTGGTTTATATTCTGTTGGTGGTTTATATTCTGGTGGTTTATATTCTGGTGGTTTATATTCTGTTGGTGGTTTATATTCTGGTGGTTTATATTCTGTTGGTGGTTTATATTCTGTTGGTTTATATTCTGTTGGTGGTTTATATTCTGTTGGTGGTTTATATTCTGTTGGTGGTTTATATTCTGTTGGTTTATATTCTGTTGGTGGTTTATATTCTGGTGGTTTATATTCTGTTGGTGGTTTATATTCTGTTGGTTTATATTCTGTTGGTTTTTATTCTGTTGGTTTATATTCTGTTGGTTTATATTCTGTTGGTTTATATTCTGTTGGTTTTTATTCTGTTGGTTTTTATTCTGTTGGTTTATATTCTGTTGGTTTATATTCTGGTGGTTTATATTCTGTTGGTTTATATTCTGGTGGTTTATATTCTGTTGGTGGTTTATATTCTGTTGGTGGTTTATATTCTGTTGGTGGTTTATATTCTGTTGGTTTATATTCTGTTGGTGGTTTATATTCTGTTGGTGGTTTATATTCTGTTGGTGGTTTATATTCTGTTGGTGGTTTATATTCTGTTGGTTTATATTCTGTTGGTTTATATTCTGTTGGTTTATATTCTGTTGGTGGTTTATATTCTGTTGGTGGTTTATATTCTGTGGGTGGTTTATATTCTGGTGGTTTATATTCTGGTGGTTTACATTCTGGTGGTTTATATTCTGTTGGTGGTTTATATTCTGTTGGTTTATATTCTGTGGGTGGTTTATATTCTGTGGGTGGTTTATATTCAGTTGGTGGTTTATATTCAGTTGGTGGTTTATATTCTGTTGGTGGTTTATATTCTGGTGGTTTATATTCTGTGGGTGGTTTATATTCTGTTGGTGGTTTATATTCTGTTGGTGGTTTATATTCTGTTGGTTTATATTCTTTTGGTGGTTTATATTCTGGTGGTTTATATTCTGTTGGTTGTTTATATTCTGTTGGTGGTTTATATTCTGTGGGTGGTTTATATTCTGTTGGTGGTTTATATTCTGTTGGTTGTTTATATTATGTTGGTGGTTTATATTCTGTTTGGTGGTTTATATTCTGTTGGTTTATATTCTGTTGGTGGTTTATATTCTGTTGGTGGTTTATATTCTGTTGCTGGTGTATATTCTGTGGGTGGTTATATTCTGTGGGTGGTTTATATTCTGTTGGTGTTTTATATTCTGTTGGTTTATATTCTGTTGGTGGTTTATATTCTGTTGTTGGTTTATATTCTGTTGGTTGTTTATATTCTGTTGGTGGTTTATATTCTGTTGGTTTATATTCTGTTGGTGGTTTATATTCTGTTGGTTGTTTATATTCTGTTGGTTTATATTCTGTTGGTGGTTTATATTCTGTTGGTTTTTATTCTGTTGGTGGTTTATATTCTGGTTGTTTATATTCTGGTGGAGGTTTATATTCTGTTGGTTGTTTATATTCTGTTGGTGGTTTATATTCTGTTGATGGTTTATATTCTGTTGGTTTATATTCTGTTTGTTTATATTCTGGTGGAGGTTTATATTCTGTTGGTGGTTTATATTCTGTTGGTGGTTTATATTCTGGTGATGGTTTATATTCTGTTGGTGGTTTATATTCTGTTGGTGGTTTATATTCTGTTGGTTTATATTCTTTGGTGGTTTATATTCTGGGTGGTTTATATTCTGTTGGTTGTTTATATTCTGTTGGTGGTTTATATTCTGTGGGTGGTTTATATTCTGTTGGTGGTTTATATTCTGTTGGTGGTTTATATTCTGGTGGTTTATATTCTGTTGGTGATTTATATTCTGTTGGTTTATATTCTGTTGGTGGTTTATATTCTGTTGGTGGTTTATATTCTGTTGGTGGTTCATATTTTGTTGGTTTATATTCTGTTGGTTTATATTCTGGTTGTTTATATTCTGTTGGTGGTTTATATTCTGTTGATGGTTTATATTCTGTTGGTGGTTTATATTCTGTTGGTTTATATTCTGATGGTGGTTATATTCTGTGGGTGGTGTATATTCTGTGGGTGGTTTATATTCTGTTGGTGGTTTATATTCTGTTGGTGGTTTATATTCTGTTTGGTGGTTTATATTCTGGTGGTTTATATTCTGTTGGTGGTTTATATTCTGTTGGTTTATATTCTGTTGGTGGTTTATATTCTGTTGGTGGTTTATATTCTGTTGGTGGTTTATATTCTGTTGGTGGTTTATATTCTGTTGTTGGTTTATATTCTGTTGGTGGTTTATATTCTGTTGGTGGTTTATATTCTGTTGGTGGTTTATATTCTGTTGGTTTATATTCTGTTGGTTTATATTCTGTTGGTTGTTTATATTCTGTTGGTTTATATTCTGTTGGTGGTTTATATTCTGTTGGTTTTTATTCTGTTGGTGGTTTATATTCTGGTTGTTTATATTCTGGTGGAGGTTTATATTCTGTTGGTGGTTTATATTCTGTTGGTGGTTTATATTTTGTTGGTTTATATTCTGTTGGTTTATATTCTGGTTGTTTATATTCTGTTGGTGGTTTATATTCTGTTTGTTTATATTCTGGTGGTGGTTTATATTCTGTTGGTGGTTTATATTCTGTTGGTGGTTTATATTCTGGTGGTGGTTTATATTCTGTTGGTGGTTTATATTCTGTTGGTGGTTTATATTCTGTTGGTTTATATTCTGTTTGTTTATATTCTGTTGGTGGTTTATATTCTGTTGGTGGTTTATATTCTGTTGGTGGTTTATATTCTGTTGGTTTATATTCTGTTGGTGGTTTATATTCTGTTGGTGGTTTATATTCTGTTGGTGGTTTATATTCTGTTGGTGGTTTATATTCTGTTGGTGGTTTATATTCTGTTGGTTGTTGATATTCTTTTGGTGGTTTATATTCTGGTGGTTTTTTTATATTCTGTTGGTGGTTTATATTCTCTTGGTTGTTTATATTCTCTTGGTTGTTTATATTCTGTTGGTGGTTTATATTCTGTTGGTGGTTTATATTCTCTTGGTTGTTTATATTCTGTTGATGGTTTATATTCTCTTGGTTGTTTATATTCTGTTGGTGGTTTATATTCTGTTGGTGGTTTATATTTTGTTGGTTTATATTCTGTTGCTCGTTTCTATTCTGTTGGTTTATATTCTGTGGTGGTTTATATTCTGTTGGTTTATATTCTGTTGGTGGTTTATATTCTGGTGGTTTATATTCTGTTGGTGGTTTATATTCTGTTGGTTTATATTCTGTTGGTTTATATTCTGGTGGTGGTTTATATTCTGTTGGTTTATATTCTGTTGGTTTATATTCTGGTGGTTTATATTCTGTTGGTGGTTTATATTCTGTTGGTTTATATTCTGTTGGTGGTTTATATTCTGTTGGTTTATATTCTGGTGGTGGTTTATATTCTGTTGGTGGTTTATATTCTGGTGGTTTATATTCTGTTGGTGGTTTATATTCTGGTGGTTTATATTCTGTTGGTGGTATATATTCTGTTGGTTTATATTCTGGTTGTTTATATTCTGTTGGTGTATATTCTGGTGGTGGTTTATATTCTATTGGTTTATATTCTGTTGGTGGTTTATATTCTGTTGGTGGTTTATATTCTGTTGCTGGTTTATATTCTGTTGGTGGTTTATATTCTGTTGCTGGTTTATATTCTGTTGGTGGTTTATATTCTGGTGGTTGTTTATATTCTGTTGGTGGTTTATATTCTGGTGGTTGTTTATATTTTGTTGGTGGTTTATATTCTGTTGGTTTATATTCTGGTTGTTTATATTCTGTTGGTTTATATTCTGGTGGTGGTTTATATTATATTGGTTTATATTCTGGTTTATATTCTGGTGGTTTATATTCTGTTGGTGGTTTATATTCTGTTGGTTTATATTCTGTTGGTGGTTTATATTCTGTTGGTGGTTTATATTCTGTTGATGTTTTATATTCTGTTGGTGGTTTATATTCTGTTGGTTTATATTCTGTTGGTTTATATTCTGTTGGTGGTTTATATTCTGTTGGTGGTTTATATTCTGTTGGTGGTTTATATTCTGTTGGTGGTTTATATTCTGGTGGTTTATATTCTGTTGGTGGTTTATATTCTGTTGGTTTATATTCTGTTGCTGGTTTATATTCTGGTGGTTTATATTCTGTTGGTGGTTTATATTCTGTTGGTGGTTTATATTCTGTTGGTTTATATTCTGTTGGTGGTTTATATTCTGTTGGTTTATATTCTGTTGGTGGTTTATATTCTGTTGGTGGTTTATATTCTGTTGGTGGTTTATATTCTGGTGGTTTATATTCTGGTGGTTTATATTCTGTTGGTGGTTTATATTCTGGTGGTTTATATTCTGTTGGTGGTTTATATTCTGTTGGTTTATATTCTGTTGGTGGTTTATATTCTGTTGGTGGTTTATATTCTGTTGGTGGTTTATATTCTGTTGGTGGTTTATATTCTGTTGGTTTATATTCTGTTGGTGGTTTATATTCTGGTGGTTTATATTCTGTTGGTGGTTTATATTCTGTTGGTTTATATTCTGTTGGTGGTTTATATTCTGTTGGTGGTTTATATTCTGGTTTATATTCTGGTGGTTTATATTCTGTTGGTGGTTTATATTCTGGTGGTTTATATTCTGGTGGTTTATATTCTGTTGGTGGTTTATATTCTGTTGGTGGTTTATATTCTGGTGGTTTATATTCTGTTGGTTTATATTCTGTTGGTTTATATTCTGTTGGTTTATATTCTGTTGGTGGTTTATATTCTGGTTTATATTCTGGTGGTTTATATTCTGTTGGTGGTTTATATTCTGGTGGTTTATATTCTGTTGGTTTATATTCTGTGGTGGTTTATATTCTGTTGGTGGTTTATATTCTGTTGGTGGTTTATATTCTGTTGGTTTATATTCTGTTGGTGGTTTATATTCTGTTGGTGGTTTATATTCTGTTGGTGGTTTATATTCTGTTGGTGGTTTATATTCTGTTGGTTTATATTCTGTTGGTGGTTTATATTCTGTTGGTGGTTTATATTCTGTTGGTGGTTTATATTCTGTTGGTGGTTTATATTCTGTTGGTGGTTTATATTCTGTTGGTTTATATTCTGTTGGTTTATATTCTGTTGGTTTATATTCTGTTGGTGGTTTATATTCTGTTGGTGGTTTATATTCTGTGGGTGGTTTATATTCTGGTGGTTTATATTCTGGTGGTTTACATTCTGGTGGTTTATATTCTGTTGGTGGTTTATATTCTGTTGGTTTATATTCTGTGGGTGGTTTATATTCTGTGGGTGGTTTATATTCAGTTGGTGGTTTATATTCTGTTGGTTTATATTCTGGTGGTGGTTTATATTCTGTTGTTGGTTTATATCCTGTTGGTGGTTTATATTCTGGTGGTTTATATTCTGTTGGTGGTTTATATTCTGTTGGTTTATATTCTTTTGGTGGTTTATATTCTGGTGGTTTATATTCTGTTGGTTGTTTATATTCTGTTGGTGGTTTATATTCTGTGGTGGTTTATATTCTGTTGGTGGTTTATATTCTGTTGGTTGTTTATATTATGTTGGTGGTTTATATTCTGTGTGGTGGTTTATATTCTGTTGGTTTATATTCTGTTGGTGGTTTATATTCTGTTGGTGGTTTATATTCTGTTGGTTTATATTCTGTTGGTGGTTTATATTCTGGTGATGGTTTATATTCTGTTGGTGGTTTATATTCTGTTGGTGGTTTATATTCTGTTGGTGGTTTATATTCTGTTGGTTTATATTCTGTTGGTGGTTTATATTCTGTTGGTGGTTTATATTCTGTTGGTGGTTTATATTCTGTTGGTTGTTGATATTCTTTTGGTGGTTTATATTCTGGTGGTTTTTTTATATTCTGTTGGTGGTTTATATTCTGGTGATGGTTTATATTCTGTTGGTGGTTTATATTCTGTTGGTGGTTTATATTCTGTTGATGGTTTATATTCTGTTGGTGGTTTATATTCTGTTGGTGGTTTATATTCTGTTGGTGGTTTATATTCTGTTGGTTTATATTCTGTTGGTGGTTTATATTCTGTTGGTGGTTTATATTCTGTTGGTGGTTTATATTCTGGTGTTTTTTTTATATTCTGTTGGTTTATATTCTCTTGGTTGTTTATATTCTGTTGGTGGTTTATATTCTTGGTTGTTTATATTCTGTTGATGGTTTATATTCTGTTGGTGGTTTATATTCTGTTGGTGGTTTATATTCTGTTGGTTGTTTATATTCTGTTGATGGTTTATATTCTCTTGGTTGTTTATATTCTGTTGGTGGTTTATATTCTGTTGGTGGTTTATATTTTGTTGGTTTATATTCTGTTGCTCGTTTCTATTCTGTTGGTTTATATATTCTGTGTGTTGTTTATATTCTGTTGGTGGTTTATATTCTGGTGGTTTATATTCTGTTGTTGGTTTATATTCTGTTGGTTTATATTCTGTTGGTTTATATTCTGTTGGTTTATATTCTGTTGGTGGTTTATATTCTGTTGGTTTATATTCTGTTGGTGGTTTATATTCTGGTGGTTTATATTCTGTTGGTGGTTTATATTCTGTTGGTGGTTTATATTCTGTTGGTGGTTTATATTCTGTTGGTGGTTTATATTCTGTTGGTGGTTTATATTCTGTTGGTTGTTTATATTCTGTTGGTGGTTTATATTCTGGTGGTTTATATTCTGTTGGTGGTTTATATTCTGTTGGTGGTTTATATTCTGTTGGTTGTTTATATTCTGTTGGTTGTTTATATTCTGTTGGTTTATATTCTGGTTGTTTATATTCTGTTGGTTTATATTCTGGTGGTGGTTTATATTCTGTTGGTGGTTTATATTCTGTTGGTTTATATTCTGTGGGTGGTTTATATTCTGTTGGTGGTTTATATTCTGGTGGTTTATATTCTGGTTTATATTCTGGTGGTTTATATTCTGTTGGTGGTTTATATTCTGTTGGTTTATATTCTGTGGGTGTTTTATATTCTGTGGGTGGTTTATATTCAGTTGGTGGTTTATATTCAGTTGGTGGTTTATATTCTGTTGGTGGTTTATATCCTGTTGGTTTATATTTTGTGGGTGGTTTATATTCTGGTGGTTTATATTCTGGTGGTTTATATTCTGTTGGTGGTTTATATTCTGGTGATTTATATTCTGTGGGTGGTTTATATTCTGTGGGTGGTTTATATTCTGGTGGTTTATATTCTGTTGGTGGTTTATATTCTGGTGATTTATATTCTGGTGGTTTATATTCTGGTGGTTTATATTCTGTTGGTGGTTTATATTCTGGTGGTTTATATTCTGGTGGTTTATATTCTGGTGGTTTATATTCTGGTGGTTTATATTCTGGTGGTTTATATTCTGTTGGTGGTTTATATTCTGGTGGTTTATATTCTGGTGGTTTATATTCTGTTGGTGGTTTATATTCTGGTGGTTTATATTCTGGTGGTTTATATTCTGTTGGTGGTTTATATTCTGTTGGTGGTTTATATTCTGTTGGTTTATATTCTGTTGGTGGTTTATATTCTGTTGGTGGTTTATATTCTGTTGGTGGTTTATATTCTGTTGGTGGTTTATATTCTGTTGGTTTATATTCTGTTGGTTTATATTCTGTTGGTTTATATTCTGTTGGTGGTTTATATTCTGTTGGTGGTTTATATTCTGTGGGTGGTTTATATTCTGGTGGTTTATATTCTGGTGGTTTACATTCTGGTGGTTTATATTCTGTTGGTGGTTTATATTCTGTTGGTTTATATTCTGTGGGTGGTTTATATTCTGTGGGTGGTTTATATTCAGTTGGTGGTTTATATTCAGTTGGTGGTTTATATTCTGTTGGTGGTTTATATTCTGTTGTTGGTTTATATTCTGTTGGTGGTTTATATTCTGTTGGTGGTTTATATTCTGTTGGTGGTTTATATTCTGTTGGTTTATATTCTTTTGGTGGTTTATATTCTGGTGGTTTATATTCTGTTGGTTGTTTATATTCTGTTGGTGGTTTATATTCTGTGGGTGGTTTATATTCTGTTGGTGGTTTATATTCTGTTGGTTGTTTATATTATGTTGGTGGTTTATATTCTGTTGGTGGTTTATATTCTGTTGGTTTATATTCTGTTGGTGGTTTATATTCTGTTGGTTTATATTCTGTTGGTGGTTTATATTCTGTTGCTGGTGTATATTCTGTGGGTGGTGTATATTCTGTGGGTGGTTTATATTCTGTTGGTGGTTTATATTCTGTTGGTGGTTTATATTCTGTTGGTGGTTTATATTCTGTTGTTGGTTTATATTCTGTTGGTGGTTTATATTCTGTTGGTTTATATTCTGTTGGTGGTTTATATTCTGTTGGTGGTTTATATTCTGGTGGTTTATATTCTGTCGGTGGTTTATATTCTGTTGGTTTATATTCTGTTGGTGGTTTATATTCTGTTGGTTTTTATTCTGTTGGTGGTTTATATTCTGGTTGTTTATATTCTGGTGGAGGTTTATATTCTGTTGGTGGTTTATATTCTGTTGGTGGTTTATATTCTGTTGGTTTTTATTCTGTTGGTGGTTTATATTCTGTTGGTTTATATTCTGGTGGTGGTTTATATTCTGTTGGTGGTTTATATTCTGTTGGTGGTTTATATTCTGGTGATGGTTTATATTCTGTTGGTGGTTTATATTCTGTTGGTGGTTTATATTCTGTTGGTGGTTTATATTCTGTTGGTTTATATTCTGTTGGTGGTTTATATTCTGTTGGTGGTTTATATTCTGTTGGTGGTTTATATTCTGTTGGTGGTTTATATTCTGTTGGTGGTTTATATTCTGTTGGTGGTTTATATTCTGTTGGTGGTTTATATTCTGTTGGTGGTTTATATTCTGTTGGTTTATATTCTTTTGGTGGTTTATATTCTGGTGGTTTATATTCTGTTGGTTGTTTATATTCTGTTGGTGGTTTATATT
Source organism: Oncorhynchus keta (assembly GCF_023373465.1). Taxonomy (NCBI): domain Eukaryota; kingdom Metazoa; phylum Chordata; class Actinopteri; order Salmoniformes; family Salmonidae; genus Oncorhynchus; species Oncorhynchus keta. Next base: position 52,247,990 of record NC_068432.1, read on the forward strand.
CTGTGGTGGTTTATATTCTGTTGGTGGTTTATATTCTGTTGGTTGTTTATATTCTGTTGGTGGTTTATATTCTGTTGGTGGTTTATATTCTGTTGGTTTATATTCTGTTGGTGGTTTATATTCTGTTGGTTTATATTCTGTTGGTGGTTTATATTCTGTTGGTGGTTTATATTCTGTTGGTGGTTTATATTCTGTTGGTGGTTTATATTCTGTTGGTGTTTTATATTCTGTTGGTTTATATTCTGTTGGTGGTTTATATTCTGTTGTTGGTTTATATTCTGTTGGTGGTTTATATTCTGTTGGTTTATATTCTGTTGGTGGTTTATATTCTGTTGGTGGTTTATATTCTGTTGGTTTATATTCTGTTGGTGGTTTATATTCTGTTGGTTTATATTCTGTTGGTGGTTTATATTCTGTTGGTTTTTATTCTGTTGGTGGTTTATATTCTGTTGGTGGTTTATATTCTGTTGGTGGTTTATATTCTGTTGGTTTATATTCTGTTGGTGGTTTATATTCTGTTGTTTATATTCTGTTGGTTTATATTCTGTTTGTTTATATTCTGGTGGAGGTTTATATTCTGTTGGTGGTTTATATTCTGTTGGTGGTTTATATTCTGGTGATGGTTTATATTCTGTTGGTGGTTTATATTCTGTTGGTGGTTTATATTCTGTTGGTGGTTTATATTCTGTTGGTTTATATTCTGTTGGTGGTTTATATTCTGTTGGTGGTTTATATTCTGTTGGTGGTTTATATTCTGTTGGTTGTTGATATTCTTTTGGTGGTTTATATTCTGGTGGTTTTTTTATATTCTGTTGGTGGTTTATATTCTCTTGGTTGTTTATATTCTCTTGGTTGTTTATATTCTGTTGGTGGTTTATATTCTGTTGGTGGTTTATATTCTCTTGGTTGTTTATATTCTGTTGGTGGTTTATATTCTGTTGGTGGTTTATATTCTGTTGGTTGTTTATATTCTGTTGGTGGTTTATATTCTGTTGGTGGTTTATATTCTGTTGGTGGTTTATATTCTGGTGATGGTTTATATTCTGTTGGTGGTTTATATTCTGTTGGTGGTTTATATTCTGTTGGTGGTTTATATTCTGTTGGTTTATATTCTGTTGGTGGTTTATATTCTGTTGGTGGTTTATATTCTGTTGGTGGTTTATATTCTGTTGGTTGTTGATATTCTTTTGGTGGTTTATATTCTGGTGGTTTTTTTATATTCTGTTGGTGGTTTATATTCTGGTGATGGTTTATATTCTGTTGGTGGTTTATATTCTGTTGGTGGTTTATATTCTGTTGATGGTTTATATTCTGTTGGTGGTTTATATTCTGTTGGTGGTTTATATTCTGTTGGTGGTTTATATTCTGTTGGTTTATATTCTGTTGGTGGTTTATATTCTGGTGATGGTTTATATTCTGTTGGTGGTTTATATTCTGGTGTTTTTTTTATATTCTGTTGGTGGTTTATATTCTCTTGGTTGTTTATATTCTGTTGGTGGTTTATATTCTGTTGGTGGTTTATATTCTGTTGGTGGTTTATATTCTGTTGGTGGTTTATATTCTGTTGGTGGTTTATATTCTCTTGGTTGTTTATATTCTGTTGATGGTTTATATTCTCTTGGTTGTTTATATTCTGTTGGTGGTTTATATTCTGTTGGTGGTTTATATTTTGTTGGTTTATATTCTGTTGCTCGTTTCTATTCTGTTGGTTTATATATTCTGTGTGTTGTTTATATTCTGTTGGTGGTTTATATTCTGTGGTTTATATTCTGTTGTTGGTTTATATTCTGTTGGTTTATATTCTGTTGGTTTATATTCTGTTGGTTTATATTCTGTTGGTTTATATTCTGTTGGTTTATATTCTGTTGGTGGTTTATATTCTGTTGGTTTATATTCTGTTGGTGGTTTATATTCTGGTGGTTTATATTCTGTTGGTGGTTTATATTCTGTTGGTGGTTTATATTCTGTTGGTGGTTTATATTCTGTTGGTGGTTTATATTCTGTTGGTGGTTTATATTCTGTTGGTTGTTTATATTCTGTTGGTGGTTTATATTCTGTTGGTTTATATTCTGTTGGTGGTTTATATTCTGTTGGTGGTTTATATTCTGTTGGTTGTTTATATTCTGTTGGTTGTTTATATTCTGTTGGTTTATATTCTGGTTGTTTATATTCTGTTGGTTTATATTCTGGTGGTGGTTTATATTCTGTTGGTGGTTTATATTCTGTTGGTTTATATTCTGTGGGTGGTTTATATTCTGTGGGTGGTTTATATTCTGGTGGTTTATATTCTGGTTTATATTCTGGTGGTTTATATTCTGGTGGTTTATATTCTGGTGGTTTATATTCTGGTGGTTTATATTCTGTTGGTGGTTTATATTCTGTTGGTTTATATTCTGTGGGTGTTTTATATTCTGTGGGTGGTTTATATTCAGTTGGTGGTTTATATTCAGTTGGTGGTTTATATTCTGTTGGTGGTTTATATCCTGTTGGTTTATATTTTGTGGGTGGTTTATATTCTGGTGGTTTATATTCTGGTGGTTTATATTCTGTTGGTGGTTTATATTCTGGTGATTTATATTCTGTGGGTGGTTTATATTCTGTGGGTGGTTTATATTCTGTTGGTGGTTTATATTCTGGTGGTTTATATTCTGTTGGTGGTTAATATTCTGTTGGTGGTTTATATTCTGTGGGTGGTTTCTATTCTGTTGGTGGTTTATATTCTGGTGGTTTATATTCTGTTGTTGGTTTATATTCTGTTGGTTTATATTCTGTCGGTGGTTTATATTCTGTTGGTTTATATTCTGGTGGTTTATATTCTGGTGGAGGTTTATATTCTGGTTGTTTATATTCTGGTGGAGGTTTATATTCTGGTGGTTTATATTCTGTTGGTGGTTTATATTCTGGTTGTTTATATTCTGGTGGAGGTTTATATTCTGGTGGTTTATATTCTGTTGGTTTATATTCTGTTGGTTTATATTCTGTTGGTGGTTTATATTCTGTTGGTTTATATTCTGGTGGTTTATATTCTGTTGGTTTATATTCTGGTGGTTTATATTCTGGTGGTTTATATTCTGGTGGTTTATATTCTGGTGGTTTATATTCTGTTGGTTTATATTCTGGTGGTTTATATTCTGTTGGTTTATATTCTGGTGGTTTATATTCTGTTGGTTTATATTCTGGTGGTTTATATTCTGTTGGTTTATATTCTGTTGGTTTATATTCTGTTGGTGGTTTATATTCTGTTGGTTTATATTCTGGTGGTTTATATTCTGTTGGTGGTTTATATTCTGTTGGTTGTTTATATTCTGGTGGAGGTTTATATTCTGGTGGTTTATATTCTGTTGGTGGTTTATATTCTGGTTGTTTATATTCTGGTGGAGGTTTATATTCTGGTGGTTTATATTCTGTTGGTTGTTTATATTCTGGTTGTTTATATTCTGGTGGTTTATATTCTGTTGGTTGTTTATATTCTGTTGGTGGTTTATATTCTGTTGGTTGTTTATATTCTGTTGGTGGTTTATATTCTGGTGGTTTATATTCTGTTGGTGGTTTATATTCTGTTTGTGGTTTATATTCTGTTGGTGGTTTATATTCTGGTGGTTGTTTATATTCTGTTGGTGGTTTATATTCTGTTGGTGGTTTATATTCTGTTGGTTTATATTCTGGTTGTTTATATTCTGTTGGTTTATATTCTGGTGGTGGTTTATATTCTGTTGGTTTATATTCTGTGGGTGGTTTATATTCTGGTGGTTTATATTCTGTTGGTGGTTTATATTCTGTTGGTTTATATTCTGTGGGTGTTTTATATTCTGTGGGTGGTTTATATTCAGTTGGTGGTTTATATTCAGTTGGTGCTTTATATTCTGTTGGTGGTTTATATCCTGTTGGTTTATATTTTGTGGGTGGTTTATATTCTGGTGGTTTATATTCTGGTGGTTTATATTCTGTTGGTGGTTTATATTCTGGTGATTTATATTCTGTGGGTGGTTTATATTCTGTGGGTGGTTTATATTCTGTTGGTGGTTTATATTCTGGTGGTTTATATTCTGTTGGTGGTTTATATTCTGTTGGTTTATATTCTGGTTGTTTATATTCTGTTGGTTTATATTCTGGTGGTGGTTTATATTCTATTGATTTATATTCTGTGGGTGGTTTATATTCTGGTGGTTTATATTCTGTTGCTGGTTTATATTCTGTTGGTGGTTTATATTCTGTTGGTTTATATTCTGTTGGTTTATATTCTGTTGGTTTATATTCTGTTGGTTTATATTCTGTTGGTGGTTTATATTCTGTTGGTTTATATTCTGTTGGTTTATATTCTGTTGGTTTATATTCTGTTGGTTTATATTCTGTTGGTTTATATTCTGTTGGTTTATATTCTGTTGGTTTATATTCTGTTGGTTTATATTCTGTTGGTTTATATTCTGGTGGTTTATATTCTGTTGGTGGTTTATATTCTGTTGGTTTATATTCTGTTGGTGGTTTATATTCTGTTGTTGGTTTATATTCTGTTGGTTTATATTCTGTTGGTTTATATTCTGTTGGTTTATATTCTGTTGGTTTATATTCTGTTGGTTTATATTCTGTTGGTTTATATTCTGTTGGTTTATATTCTGTTGGTGGTTTATATTCTGTTGGTGGTTTATATTCTGTTGGTTTATATTCTGTTGGTTTATATTCTGTTGGTTTATATTCTGGTGGTGGTTTATATTCTGTTGGTGGTTTATATTCTGTTGGTTTATATTCTGGTTGTTTATATTCTATTGGTTTATATTCTGTGGGTGGTTTATATTCTGTTGGTTTATATTCTGGTTGTTTATATTCTATTGGTTTATATTCTGTGGGTGGTTTATATTCTGGTGGTTTATATTCTGGTTTATATTCTGGTGGTTTATATTCTGTTGGTGGTTTATATTCTGTTGGTGGTTTATATTCTGGTGGTTTATATTCTGTTGGTGGTTTATATTCTGTTGGTGGTTTATATTCTGTTGGTGGTTTATATTCTGTTGGTGGTTTATATTCTGGTGGTTTATATTCTGTTGGTGGTTTATATTCTGGTGGTTTATATTCTGTTGGTGGTTTATATTCTGTTGGTGGTTTATATTCTGTTGGTGGTTTATATTCTGTTGGTGGTTTATATTCTGTTGGTTTATATTCTGTTGGTTTATATTCTGTTGGTGGTTTATATTCTGTTGGTGGTTTATATTCTGTTGGTGGTTTATATTCTGTTGGTGGTTTATATTCTGTTGGTGGTTTATATTCTGTTGGTGGTTTATATTCTGTTGGTGTTTTATATTCTGTTGGTGGTTTATATTCTGTTGGTTTATATTCTGTTGGTTTATATTCTGTTGGTGGTTTATATTCTGTTGGTGGTTTATATTCTGTTGGTGGTTTATATTCTGTTGGTGGTTTATATTCTGTTGGTTTATATTCTGTTGGTTGTTTATATTCTGTTGGTGGTTTATATTCTGTTGGTGGTTTATATTCTGTTGGTGGTTTATATTCTGTTGGTGTTTTATATTCTGTTGGTTTATATTCTGTTGGTTTATATTCTGTTGGTGGTTTATATTCTGTTGGTGGTTTATATTCTGTTGGTGGTTTATATTCTGTTGGTGGTTTATATTCTGTTGGTTTATATTCTGTTGGTTGTTTATATTCTGTTGGTGGTTTATATTCTGTTGGTGGTTTATATTCTGTTGGTTGTTTATATTCTGTTGGTGGTTTATATTCTGTTGGTTGTTTATATTCTGTTGGTGGTTTATATTCTGTTGGTTGTTTATATTCTGTTGGTGTTTTATATTCTGTTGGTTGTTTATATTCTGTTGGTTTATATTCTGTTGGTTTATATTCTGTTGGTTGTTTATATTCTGTTGGTGGTTTATATTCTGTTGGTTTATATTCTGTTGGTTTATATTCTGTTGGTGGTTTATATTCTGTTGGTGGTTTATATTCTGTTGGTGGTTTATATTCTGTTGGTGGTTTATATTCTGTTGGTGGTTTATATTCTGTTGGTTGTTTATATTCTGTTGGTGGTTTATATTCTGTTGGTTTATATTCTGTTGGTTTATATTCTGTTGGTGGTTTATATTCTGTTGGTGGTTTATATTCTGTTGGTGGTTTATATTCTGTTGGTGGTTTATATTCTGTTGGTTGTTTATATTCTGTTGGTTTATATTCTGTTGGTGGTTTATATTCTGTTGGTGGTTTATATTCTGTTGGTGGTTTATATTCTGTTGGTGGTTTATATTCTGGTGGTGGTTTATATTCTGTTGGTTGTTTATATTCTGGTGGTTTATATTCTGTTGGTGGTTTATATTCTGTTGGTGGTTTATATTCTGTTGGTTGTTTATATTCTGTTGGTTTATATTCTGGTGGTGGTTTATATTCTGTTGGTGGTTTATATTCTGTTGGTTGATATTCTGTTGGTGGTTTATATTCTGGTGGTGGTTTATATTCTGTTGGTGGTTTATATTCTGTTGGTGGTTTATATTCTGTTGGTGGTTTATATTCTGTTGGTTTATATTCTGTTGGTGGTTTATATTCTGGTGGTTTATATTCTGTTGGTGGTTTATATTCTGTTGGTGGTTTATATTCTGTTGGTGGTTTATATTCTGGTGGTTTATATTCTGTTGGTGGTTTATATTCTGGTGGTGGTTTATATTCTGTTGGTGGTTTATATTCTGTTGGTGGTTTATATTCTGTTGGTTTATATTCTGTTGGTGGTTTATATTCTGTTGGTGGTTTATATTCTGTTGGTTTATATTCTGTTGGTGGTTTATATTCTGTTGGTTTATATTCTGTTGGTGGTTTATATTCTGTTGGTGGTTTATATTCTGTTGGTGGTTTATATTCTGGTGGTTTATATTCTGTTGATGGTTTATATTCTGTTGGTGGTTTATATTCTGTTGGTGGTTTATATTCTGGTGGTTTATATTCTGTTGGTGGTTTATATTCTGGTGGTTTATATTCTGTTGGTGTTTTATATTCTGTTGGTTTATATTCTGTTGGTGGTTTATATTCTGTTGGTGGTTTATATTCTGTTGGTGGTTTATATTCTGTTGGTGGTTTATATTCTGTTGGTTTATATTCTGTTGGTTTATATTCTGTTGGTGGTTTATATTCTGTTGGTGGTTTATATTCTGTTGGTGGTTTATATTCTGGTGGTTTATATTCTGTTGGTGGTTTATATTCTGTTGGTGGTTTATATTCTGTTGGTGTTTTATATTCTGTTGGTTTATATTCTGTTGGTGGTTTATATTCTGTTGGTGGTTTATATTCTGTTGGTTTATATTCTGTTGGTTTATATTCTGTTGGTTTATATTCTGTTGGTGGTTTATATTCTGTTGGTTTATATTCTGTTGGTTTATATTCTGTTGGTTTATATTCTGTTGGTGGTTTATATTCTGTTGGTGGTTTATATTCTGTTGGTGGTTTATATTCTGTTGGTGGTTTATATTCTGTTGTTGGTTTATATTCTGTTGGTGGTTTATATTCTGTTGGTGGTTTATATTCTGTTGGTTTATATTCTGGTGGTTTATATTCTGTTGGTGGTTTATATTCTGTTGGTGGTTTATATTCTGTTGGTGGTTTATATTCTGTTGGTGGTTTATATTCTGTTGGTGGTTTATATTCTGTTGGTGGTTTATATTCTGTTGGTGGTTTATATTCTGTTGGTTGTTTATATTCTGTTGGTGGTTTATATTCTGTTGGTGGTTTATATTCTGTTGGTGGTTTATATTCTGTTGGTGGTTTATATTCTGTTGGTGGTTTATATTCTGGTGGTTGTTTATATTCTGTTGGTGGTTTATATTCTGTTGGTGGTTTATATTCTGTTGGTTTATATTCTGGTTGTTTATATTCTGGTGGTTTATATTCTGGTGGTGGTTTATATTCTGTTGGTGGTTTATATTCTGTTGGTTTATATTCTGTTGGTTGTTTATATTCTGTTGGTGGTTTATATTCTGTTGGTGGTTTATATTCTGTGGGTGGTTTATATTCTGTTGGTGGTTTATATTCTGTTGGTGGTTTATATTCTGTTGGTGGTTTATATTCTGTTGGTGGTTTATATTCTGTTGGTTGTTTATATTCTGTTGGTGGTTTATATTCTGTTGGTGGTTTATATTCTGTTGGTGGTTTATATTCTGTTGTTGGTTTATATTCTGTTGGTGGTTTATATTCTGTTGGTTTATATTCTGTTGGTGGTTTATATTCTGTTGGTGGTTTATATTCTGTTGGTGGTTTATATTCTGTTGGTTTATATTCTCCCTCCTCTCCGCCCCTCCATCCCCAGCCCTCCTTCCTTTCCGCCCCTCCATCCCCAGCCGTCCCTCCTCCCTGGCCCTCCAGCCCTCCCTCCTATCCGTCCATCCATCCCCAGCCGTCCCTCCTCCCTGTCCCTCCAGCCCTCCCTCCTCTCTATCCCTTCATTCGATCCTTTCATTCTTGCCCTCCCTCCTCTCCATCCCTCCATTTCCAGCCCTCCCTCCTCTCCATCCCTCCATTTCCAGCCCTCCCTCCCCTCCATCCCTCCATCTCCAGCCCTCCCTCCTCTCCATCCCTCCATCTCCAGCCCTCCCTCCTCCCCATCCATCTCCAAGTGTAGTTAACTAATGGAATTCACACAATAATATATGGGTGAAGTCGGCAATCATTTCCTTTCTTTTGTTTGTGGCATCATCCCCGCCTAATTCTCCCTTTAAACATAGTTTTAGTGTTTAATAGGCTCAATTACACATGCTGTTAATGCACAGTATGACCCCAAAGTGATCTGGTTTATTGCAATTTGTAGCCTTTTTCCTTAAGGATAGCTTTAGTGTAGCTTAACTTCTTCCAGTGAGAAGTAATCGATAGCTAGGGTAAGGCTTCTGGCTTCTGCAAGACAGCTAAAGGTGTTCCCCAAGGATTGGTGCTAGGAGCCATTTATTGTCTCATTATTATTATTATTATTATTATATTATATAATAGTCCGGAATCTTCTTCTTACAGCTTCGTTGTCTTGGAAACGAGAACCTCCTCTTTCCCAATCACAATTGGTTTCAATGTCATTAGTTGTCTTAGCACTACTCTTTCCCCACGTGCACATCCTTCCACACACTGTAAACACACAGCCCAGTATCACAAATAAAGACAGCAGGTTACTTCAGACAGAAATGGTAGGAGGGCGGTTGGTTGGGAGGATGGCTGGGCATTCTACAGTTGAAGTCAGAAGTTTACATACACCTTATCCAAATACATTTAAACTCAGTTTTTCAACAATTCATGACATTTAAATCTGAGTAAAAACAAATCCCTGTCTTAGGTCAGTTAGGATCATCACTTTTATTTTCAGAATGTGAAATATCAGAATAATAGTAGATAGAATGAATTATTTCAGCTTTTATTTCTTTCTTCACATTCTCAGTGGGTCAGAAGTTTACATACACTCAATTAGTATTTGGTATCATTGCCTTTAAATTGTTTAACTTGGGTCAAATGTTTTGGGTAGCCTTCCACAAGGTTCCCACAATAAATTGGGTGAATTTTGGCCCATTCCTCCTGACAGAGCTGGTGTAACTGAGTCAGGTTTGTAGGCCTCCTTGCTCGCACAAGCTTTTTCAGTTCTGCCCACAAATGTTCTATGGGATTGAGGTCAGGGCTTTGTGATGGCCACTCCAATACCTTGACTTTGTTGTCCTTAAGCCATTTTGCCACAACCCATTTGCGACCAAGCTTTAACTTCCTGACTGATGTCTTGAGATTGCTTCAATATATTCACATATTTTCCATCCTCATGTTGCGAAGTGCACCAGTCCCTCCTGCAGCAAAGCACCCCCACAACATGATGCTGCCACCCCTGTGCTTCATGGTTGGGATGGTGTTCTTCAGCTTGCAAGCCTCCCCCTTTTTCCCTCCAAACATAACGATGGTCATTATGGCCAAACAGTTCTATTTTTGTTTCATCAGACCAGAGGACATTTCTCCAAAAAGTACGATCTTTGTCCCCATGTGCAGTTGCAAACCGTAGTCTGGCTTTTTCATGGCGGTTTTGGCTGAGCGGCCTTTCAGGTTATGTCGATGTAGGACTCGTTTCACTGTGGATATAGATACTTTTGTACCTGTTTCCTCCAGCATCTTCACAATGTCCTTTGCTGCTGTTCTGGGATTGATTTGCACTTTTTGATACAGTTGAAGTCAAACGTTTACAAACTCAAAAGAATCAAAATAAATGAAGAAAATAAAGAAACACAAGTATAAATACACTGGGGGAAATAAGGGACACCTGGAGGAGGTGGAGACAACCATTGATGAAACAGATCAGGGGGTGACACATACACTAAGTTGTAAACAGCTTGGAAGTCATGACTTTAGACGTTCTGATAGGCTAATTGATATCATTTGAGTCCATTGGAGGTGTACCTGTGCATGTATTTCAAGGCCTACCTTCAAACTCAGTGCCTCTTTGACTGACATCATGGGAAAATCAAAAGAAATCAGCCAAGACCTCAGAAAAAATATTGGAGACCTCCATATGTCTGGTTCATCCTTGGGAGCAATTTCCAAACGCCTGAAGGTACCACGTTCATCTGTACAAACAATAGTACGCAAGTATAAACACCAGGGGACCACGCAGCCGTCACACCGCTCAGGAAGGAGATGCATTCTGTCTCCTAGAGATTAACGTACTTTTGTGCGAAAAGTGCAAATCAATCCCAAAACAGCAGCAAAGGACCTTGTGAAGATGCTGGAGGAAACAGGTACAAAAGTATCTATATCCACAGTAAAACAAGTCCTATATCGACATAACCTGAAAGGCCGCTCAGCAAGGAAGAAGCCACTGCTCAAAAACCGCCATAAAAAAGCCAGACTACTGTTTGCAACTGCACATGGGGACAAAGATCGTACTTTTTGGAGAAATGTGCTCTGGTCTGATGAAACCTTATGAATCTTATAATCTTATCCAGCTGCTATGATACCCTATGAAACCACAGTGCCATAAAAATAGAATTTCTAGAACACGAATCCCCATTTTTTTTTAAAAACCTTTATTTAACCAGGCAAGTCAGTTAAGAACAAATTCTTAATTTCAATGACGGCCTAGGAACAGTGGGTTAACTGCCTGTTCATGGGCAGAAGGACAGATGTGTACCTTGTCAGCTCGGGGATTTGAACTTGCAACCTTCCGGTTACTAGTCCAACGCGCTAACCACTAGGCTACCCTGCCGCCTCTACACTCTAACCACTAGACTACCTGCAGCCTCTACACTCTAACCACTAGGCTACCTGCCACCTCTACACTCTAACCACTAGGCTACCTGCCACCTCTACACTCTAACCACTAGGCTACCTGCCACCTCTACACTCTAACCACTAGACTACCCTGCCGCCTCTACACTCTAACCACTAGTCTACCTGCCGCCTCTACACTCTAACCACTAGGCTACCTGCCTCCTCTACACTCTAACCACTAGGTTACCTGCCACCTCTACACTCTAACCACTAGGTTACCTGCCACTAGCTATAATGGTTTATTAATAAACAAGCTATAGTTTAATGTTAATAAACTATCTAGAGCTGGCTGTAAATAAATAGGCTATAGTTTAGTCCATTAATTGTGATAAAGTTAAATTGTTTCCTGCTCTGCCTGGGCTGCCTTCTTTCTGACAGGAAGCTATCGAGCTGGCCTGCTAATTGTGCCAGCAGCTCTTCACTGAACCGTGCCAGTTAATTGCCATCCAGCCTTCATCTCTATTCGTCTCTGAAGTTTAACGTCGTTGTGACAAACAGGTGCTGAAGACTATTGTCCTCCACAGCTGTTTGAAGGCAGGTTGTCAGGTTGTCAGGTAGTCAGGTAGTCAGCTGATTCCTGTCTATGGTGTAGGTGCATTCTGCTCTCAGTTTCTACATTTCTCTCTCTCTCTCCCTGTCTCTCTCTCTCTCTCTCTCTCTCTCTGTCTGTCTCTCTCTTTCTATCTCTCTCCCTCTCTCTCTCTCTCTCTCTCTCTCTCTCTCTCTCTCTCTCTCTCTCTCTCTCTCTCTCTCTCTCTCTCTCTCTCTCTCTGTCTCTCTCTCTCTCTCTCTCTCTCTCTCTCTCTCTCTCTCTCTCTCTCTCTCTCTCTCTCTCTCTCTCTCTCTCTCTCTCTCTCTTAAACAGAAAGAACACAAAGGTTAACAGTTTAGGTATTATTTCAGAGTGGTTAAGGTTGTTAAGGTTAACACTGTGGTTGCATCACGCATCACGCGCCCCCAGCATCACACGCTCCCAGCATCACACGCTCCCAGCATCACGCGCTCCCAGCATCACACGCTCCCAGCATCACACGCTCCCAGCATCACACGCTCCCAGCATCACACGCTCCCAGCATCACGCGCTCCCAGCATCACACGCTCCCAGCATCATGTGCTCCATGCAGTCCACGCCCAGGCTATAAAATGAAAATGTATAAATCGTGAACTCAGAGCATGTTCTGGGGACCTTTTCAAATGTCCGAAAATGGAAGCCTATTTCTAGTGGGCAGGCTGCTGAGGCTGAGGGGAGACAGGAGGAGATAGGGGAGGAGGTAGGCTGGGTGAGGGGGAGGCTGGTGGGAGAGTTGAGGGAGGAGAGGTGTGTCTCCTGTGATGCCTGAGTGCAGCTGCTGGTCTCTGTCTCTCCACACCTTGCCTGAAAAGCCCCTCTTCTCTCTCTGTCTGTGTGTGGTGTGGGCCAGGCCAGCTCATCCAGGGTGGGGGCTCTCACTCTCATGGCTTAGAGTGAGACTGGGGAGTCTATTCCCCTGAAGCTCTTCTTAGCCTGGGTTCCAGTCTCTTTTAACTAACCTCACGTTCTTCTTAGCCTGGGTTCCAGTCTCTTTTAACTAACCTTACATTCTTCTTAGCCTGGGTTCCAGTCTATTTTAACTAACATTACGTTCTTCTTAGCCTGGTTTCCAGTCTCTTTAAAACTAAACTTACATTCTTCTTAGCCTGGGTTCCAGTCTTTTTAAAACTAAACTTACATTCTTCTTGGCCTGGGTTCCAGTCTCTTTAAAACTAACCTTACATTCTTCTTAGCCTGGGTTCCAGTCTCTTTTAACTAACCTTACATTTGTCTTAGCCTGGGTTCCAGTCTATTTTAACTAACCTTACGTTTGTCTTAGCCTGGCTTCCAGTCTCTTTTATCTAACCTTACAGTCTTCTTAGCCTGGGTAACAGTACTTCTCACTCATCAGACAGAAACAATTGACTTGGTAGTAGTTCTCGCTGTTTGACAAAATGTCAAATGAGGCCATGTTGTTTAGGCTTTTAGAGGTGACGTTATATGACTGTCACTGCTTCCTACAAGTTTATTTTTAAATGTTTTATTTAGTTTATTTCACCTTTATTTTTTTTTATTTTTATTTTTTTAAATTTTTTAAATATTTTTTTAATTTTATTTCACCTTTATTTAACCAGGTAGGCCAGTTGAGAACAAGTTCTCATTTACAACTGTGACCTGGCCAAGATAAAGCATAGCAATGCGACACAATACAACAACACAGAGTTACACGTGGAATGAACAAACGTACAGTCAATAACACAATAGAAAATAGTCTATGTACAGTGTGTGCAAATGAGGTGAGATTAAGGAAATCGGTGGTTAGAGCCGTGTGTTAAATGTCACGTTTTAGCAATGGGACAAAGATGTTATTTATCTAAAATGTCTATACAAGAGAACGAGGGGAGTTGAGGGGTTCACTCCAACTGAGAACGAGGTTGAGTGACTCTTGTTCATTCACTAGCCCTAAGTAGTCTATGCTCACTCTTCGTCTTAGATTAGAATATATTTGGTGAGACGGCAAGATGACATGTCTGGCTAGTTGACTAATAGTACCGGATTGTTGGTTTGAATTGGTAAGAAAACAGTAATTACATTTAGTGATCTTGAGTTGTTGTAGATTGTAATATTTTATTGAAGCTCCGTAGGCCCTTTCTAGAGGTTTTTTTCTCTCCCCACTTGAGAATGGCACCATTCTTTTCTCTGCATTGTTCCATCTCTTGTTTCTTTTTGTTTCAATTTATCCTCTTTGCAAAAAAAAAAAAAAAAAAAAAAACAAGCCCCAAATAAAAATCCTCTATGGAAAATAAAGATGGCTTCCTCATCAGTTTACATAACAATACCTAAACAGCAATACCATAATAGCAATTATAGCTTTAACTGTGAATCTCTGCTTTGTTTGCTGTTCAGCTAAATTGTTGTCATAACAATAGCAGCTCCTAGTTAAATTCTGCCGTCTTTAGTAAATCCTGAACGTTGTACCGGGAGATGTTTTGGTTTCACGAGTATAATTAAGTATGTTGTTCATTGTTCATTTGTTTAGGTTTTAGTGTTGTGTAAAAGGGGTATAATGCTGTGTATGTGTCTCCAACTGCTATTGTCTCAGGTATTGAATGTTTCCACAAATCCTTCAGACAAACAAAAATGAGGTCCAGAAAAAAGAAAAAAAAATGAAAGAATTAAATCGTAAAGAATTGTGGCTTCAACAAGATCCCCGAAAACAAAGGATGTCAAAAAACAACAACAACAACAACAACAACAACAACAACACACAAAACAAAAAAGACAATACAAAATAATAAAAGGCAACATAAACCAACCGGGACATGAAGATTTCAGTCCCCCAATATCAAGCGGTGTTCCAGGTGTTTCTACGAGCTATTACACCGCTAGAAGAGACGACGGAAGGGGTTGATAAATACGGAGAAGGATGTAAACACCAAGCCATAAAAATAAAAAAAAATACGGTAAAACGCTGTGCCGTCTGAAAGAAGAGAAGATTTTGGGCTCGTATAGCCATCCTTATGCATTTTTTAGTAGCTTTAGCCGTAGGGCGCTTGGCAGTGCCACCGTTGTCACCGTGCCAACAAAAATCTGCAGTGCCTGCCGCATTTTCAGCCGACCGGGGTTTGTCTGAAAACACACAAACACACGGGCAGTGCTCTCGCAGACACAAAACCAAACCGGCTATGTTATCGATGGTTAGTGGTTGAGTCAAAATGTTTCTAAAGGGTTATTTTGGCTTACGTTGTTGTTGTTGTTGTTGTTGTTGTTGTTGTTACCAATATGAAAACCTTAAAATGTGAAAGACGTGAATAATCTCAGCCGTTCACACAAAGTCAAGTCGTTTTCTTTGTGTGTTTGCCAAGCCAGCGTATGCCACGCTGTCAATGATTTTACCAGGGTTACCGCAAAGGTAGAAGTTACCATTCTTGTCCTTGGTGAAACCATTTTTTCTCAAGTTGTAATTTTAATATATGTGTTAGTATGTGTTAATATGTGTTAGTATGTGTTAATAGGTGTTAATATGCGTTAGTATGTGTTAATATGTGTTAGTATGTGTTAATATGTGTTAATATGTGTTAGTATGCGTTAATATATGTTAGTATGTGTTAATATGTGTTAGTATGTGTTAATATGCGTTAGTATGTGTTAATATGTGTTAGTATGTGTTAATATGTGTTACTATGTGCTAGTATGTGTTAATATATGTTAGTATGTGTTAATATGTGTTAGTATGTGTTAATATATGTTAGTATGTGTTAATATGTGTTAGAATGTGTTAATATGTGTTAGTATGTGTTAATATATGTTAGTATGTGTTAATATGTGTTAGTATGTGTTTTTGTCTTGTTGTTTTATTGATTCCTAGGTGAGGGAGAGGGGGGTCTGGATAATGAAGCCTGTTTTGCATCGGGGTGCCTGTCTAGAATGTAATCAACGCCATTGAAAAGAACTGAACAAGTACACAGCTCTCCTCTCCTCTCATAGGGCTGTTAATGAATGTTAATGCCCCTGTATTTCAGCCCAACAGCCTGGTTATTACCTTTCGATAGGTTTGCGCCAAACCTCCTGGGATGTTACAGTGCTTCACATCCCAACTCTATCAATGTATTGATCGTATATATATATATAGTTGATAAATACGGGTTGAGTTGTGTCTCTGATGTCATTCTTGTTTGGTTTATTTATTTGTCCTTATATATTTAGTTTTATATATCGACGTGCTCCCAAAAGGAATCAGTTGGGTGTTTTCTGAAGCTCATAATGTGACGGTTTCTAAAGGTTTCCAATGGAGAGACAATATCGTTGTTTAAGCACCAGGACTATATTGTTGTTGATTTTCAGTCGTGTGTTTAGAAGCCAGCTTCCCCCCATGGCTTCTGTGGCTTCCCTCAGCACCTTGTAGACTTTGTCTCTGGCCCAAATAGAACCCTATTCCCTATATAGTGCACTACTTTAGACCAGAGCCCTATAGAACCCTATTCCCTATATATAGTGCACTACTTTAGACCAGAGCCCAGAGCACTACTTTAGACCAGAGCCCTATAGAACCCTATTCCCTATATATAGTGCACTACTTTAGACCAGAGCCCTATAGAACCCTATTCCACTACTTTAGACCAGAGCCCTATAGAACCCTATTCCCTACATAGCACTACTTTAGACCAGGCCCTATGGAACCCTATTCCCTATATAGTGCACTACTTTAGACCAGAGCCCTATAGAACCCTATTCCCTATATATAGTGCACTACTTTAGACAAGTGCCCTATAGAACCCTATTCCCTATATATAGTGCACTACTTTAGACCAGAGCCCTATAGAACCCTATTCCCTATATATAGTGCACTACTTTAGACCAGAGCCCTATAGAACCCTATTCCCTACATAGTGCACTACTTTAGACCAGAGCCCTATGCACTATAAAGGGAAGAGGGTGCCATTTGGTACAGAACCTTTGTTGGAGTTCTGGAAGGATGCCCGTTGATGTCATGGAAACAAGTTGAGTTGCTGAGAATGATTCACGTCAGTTATGTTCTCCCGTCCTCCCCCCACGTGAAACAGGAATAGATAGTTTAACCCTTCACACCATCTCACCTTGTCTTGAGACAGAACAGTATACGTACGTTTAGTTAGGTTTTATATACTATATATATATATATACTGTATATATAATATACTGTTCTGAAGAATGTCAAGGCATATCGCATCTTATCAGAGGACGGCGTGTCTGTCTGTTTCCTCCACTGTCCGTATGATAAAACAGAACTGCGTAGTCATGTCTTCTGCCTCAACAATAACCTCAAGGCCGTATCCAATCATAACGGGTAACGCGTTTTTTTTCGACAACAAAAATAAATAAATAAAACGGAATAAAGTGAGAAAAATCTAAGGAAGTTCAACTTCATATGACCACAATGAGGTTCATCCTCTTTTACAACTAACCTTGACCAATCCAACTTCATATGACCACAATAAGGTTCATCCTCTTTTACAACTAACCTTGACCAATCCAACTTCATATGACCACAATGACCTTTTACAACTAACCTTGACCAATCCAGTTCATCAATGAGGTTCATCCTCTTTTACAACTAACCTTGACCAATCCAACTTCATATGACTCTTTTACAACTAAGACCAATCCAGTTCATCCTCTTTTACAACTAACCTTGACCAATCCAACTTCATATGACCACAATAAGGTTCAACCTCTTTTACAACTAACCTTGACCAATCCAACTTCATATGACCACAATAAGGTTCAACCTCTTTTACAACTAACCTTGACCAATCCAACTTCACATGACCACAATAAGGTTCAACCTCTTTTTACAACTAACCTTGACCAATCCAACTTCATATGACCACAATAAGGTTCATCCTCTTTTACAACTAACCTTGACCAATCCAACTTCATGACCACAATAAGGTTCATCCTCTTTTACAACTAACCTTGACCAATCCAACTTCATATGACCACAATAAGGTTCATCCTCTTTTACAACTAACCTTGACCAATCCAACTTCACATGACCACAATAAGGTTCAACCTCTTTTACAACTAACCTTGACCAATCCAACTTCATATGACCACAATAAGGTTCAACCTCTTTTACAACTAACCTTGACCAATCCAGCTTCATATGACCACAATAAGGTTCAACCTCTTTTACAACTAACCTTGACCAATCCAACTTCACATGACCACAATAAGGTTCAACCTCTTTTACAACTAACCTTGACCAATCCAGCTTCATATGACCACAATAAGGTTCAACCTCTTTTACAACTAACCTTGACCAATCCAACTTCATATGACCACAATAAGGTTCAACCTCTTTTACAACTAACCTTGACCAATCCAACTTCATATGACCACAATAAGGTTCAACCTCTTTTACAACTAACCTTGACCAATCCAACTTCACATGACCACAATAAGGTTCAACCTCTTTTACAACTAACCTTGACCAATCCAGCCAATGACCACAATAAGGTTCAACCTCTTTTACAACTAACCTTGACCAATCCAACTTCATATGACCACAATAAGGTTCATCCTCTTTTACAACTAACCTTGACCAATCCAACTTCACATGACCACAATAAGGTTCATCCTCTTTTACAACTAACCTTGACCAATCCAACTTCATATGACCACAATAAGGTTCATCCTCTTTTACAACTAACCTTGACCAATCCAACTTCACATGACCACAATAAGGTTCATCCTCTTTTACAACTAACCTTGACCAATCCAACTTCATATGACCACAATAAGGTTCAACCTCTTTTACAACTAACCTTGACCAATCCAACTTCATATGACCACAATAAGGTTCAACCTCTTTACAACTAACCTTGACCAATCCAACTTCATATGACCACAATAAGGTTCATCCTCTTTTACAACTAACCTTGACCAATCCAACTTCATATGACCACAATAAGGTTCATCCTCTTTTTACAACTAACCTTGACCAATCCAACTTCACATGACCACAATAAGGTTCAACCTCTTTTACAACTAACCTTGACCAATCCAGCTTCATATGACCACAATAAGGTTCATCCTCTTTTACAACTAACCTTGACCAATCCAACTTCATATGAACACAATAAGGTTCAACCTCTTTACAACTAACCTTGACCAATCCAACTTCATATGACCACAATAAGGTTCAACCTCTTTTACAACTAACCTTGACCAATCCAACTTCATATGACCACAATAAGGTTCATCCTCTTTTACAACTAACCTTGACCAATCCAACTTCATATGACCACAATGAGGTTCAACCTCTTTTACAACTAACCTTGACCAATCCAACTTCATATGACCACAATGAGGTTCAACCTCTTTTACAACTAACCTTGACCAATCCAAATCTTTTATTCATCATTTGTATCCTGTCCTTTCCCGCCGTGTCTGCCCCTGTGTCTATAACGCTCTCTTTCGGGCCACTTATATCAGCTGTCCTTCTCATCATATCTAAATCTGAAGTCACTGTTTTCAGCTTCCTCAATAATTGCCCCCCTCCCCCCAAAATATATGAAATTCCCAAAAATGTATGACACTTAAATTTGGAAAGAATTTGATGTTTATTCTATATAGTTCAAAGAGAGAACGGGGATTCACACTTGCCTAGTTAAATAAAGGTTAAATGAAGGTTAATTAAATAAAAGTTAAATGAAAACCACACATTATAGCAAATAACAGAGGAACCACCCATCTATAAACACAGGGTGTCTATTAGAACCAGCGGTCCTACACTGTTGTCAAACAGGTTTCAATCTCCTTCATTTACTTTTGGTCCGGTTCAGTTTTGTTCTTATGATACCGAAATACTTTTCAAAAAATACCTTCAGAGTGGCGTTGCTGTTCTCTCCCCCCCCCCCATTAGCCTCTACTTCAGATGTCGGGAGCTTCCACCATCTGTCTTTTTACTGATGGATTTATCAGCAACTTTATTTGCAGGTTGTTAGTTTATTTTGTTGTCGTCTTTGAATATCTCTGTATCTGTCAGTATCTCTGTTTTTTATTTTAATTTTAATTACAGTTTACGTTAGCCTGAAATAACTAAGAGCACACGGATGGCTGTTTTTTGTTTTTGTTTGTTGTAATAATAGTCTTATTTAAGTACAACCATTTTATGGAAAGATTTTTCTAAATCAGTTTCCACAAAGAAAGACGATAGTTTTGTACAGAGACACATAATGCTCAGCCTCAGAAATAGAGCTCTTTTGAAGGTAATATGACAATTAATTGTATCCTCGTATGCAGCGTCTGAAATTCCTAAATGTAGTTTGTAATTGTTTTGGTAAATTATGTATTACACCTGAAATGGTTGATTAGTAATTGTTTTAACATTTTATTGAACTGAATTTACAAAACCGAGCCTGTCCACATTCACAGACAAAATAGTTCTACACAAAGTACAGCCTAGGGTTTGTTTATTCCCAGAAATTCTCACTTTTTCTTGAGGCGATGGACACTGTCTTTTTGCCATTTCAGTGCAGTCTTCCCTCATCTTCTTATGTAAAAAAGTGATTTTCCAGGGGCTTTTGAGGGCCACACTATGAAGACTAGGAATGATCGCGTATTTAGGCCATGAAGCATTCTCAGTCCTTTCCAAGTAACCCAAGGCAACTGAATATTCTCAACCTAACCCAAGGCACCAAGGAAACAGAGAGAGGCACACAATCCCCCTTCAGACCCAGGGCCAAAGAGGGCAGATACCAAATACCTAACATGATTATAACTGGCTCTGGGAAGTCCTTGTTCAGTACAGGGGCAAATAAGAAGGAAGCTTTCAGGATTTATTTTCTCGTCAGAAATGGAAAAAAAAAAGTTGAAAAAAAAATATTAGCAGCTACATTTTCTGAAGGAATTCGCCCCCCGTGTCAAGAGACATCATTTTGGAAATGATTGTTCATTATTGGAGACCTCATAATTCAAAATATACTAAATATATAAAATATATAAAATATAATAATATATAATAATATAATAATATAAAATATAAAGCATCTGTCTTTGTGTTGCTTAACATTGTTGTCGTTGGTAATAGAGATATTATGTGTTTACAATATTATTTTAAAGATATTTCCCTTCTAGTATAAAATAAAAAACAAAAAAATCCACCTGCCCTGACAGTTTTATTTAAACAGGCAAGTCAGTTAAGAACAAATTCTAATTTTCAATGACGGCTTAACTGCCTGTTCAGAACGCCAGATTTGTACCTTGTCAGATCGGGGGTTTGAAACTTCCGGTTACTAGTCCAATGCTCTAACCACTAGGCTACCTGCCACCTCTACACTCTAACCACTAGGCTACCTGCCGCCTCTACACTCTAACCACTAGGCTACCTGCCGCCTCTACACTCTAACCACTAGGCTACCTGCCGCCTCTACACTCTAACCACTAGGCTACCTGCCACCTCTACACTCTAACCACTAGGCTACCTGCCGCCTCTACACTCTAACCACTAGGCTACCTGCCGCCTCTACACTCTAACCACTAGGCTACCTGCCGCCTCTACACTCTAACCACTAGGCTACCTGCCACCTCTACACTCTAACCACTAGGCTACCTGCCGCCTCTACACTCTAACCACTAGGCTACCTGCCGCCTCTACACTCTAACCACTAGGCTACCTGCCGCCTCTACACTCTAACCACTAGGCTACCTGCCTCCTCTACACTCTAACCACTAGGCTACCTGCCGCCTCTACATTCTAACCACTAGGCTACCTGCCTCCTCTACACTCTAACCACTAGTCTACCTGCCGCCCCTACACTCTAACCACTAGGCTAACCACTCTAACCGCTAGGCTACCTGCCACCTCTACACTCTAACCACTAGGCTACCTGCCGCCTCAACACTCTAACCAGGCTACCTCTCTAACCACTAGGCTACCTGCCGCCTCTACATTCTAACCACTAGGCTACCCTGCCGCCTCTACACTCTAACCACTAGGCTACCTGCCGCCTCTACACTCTAACCGCTAGGCTACCTGCCACCTCTACACTCTAACTTCTAGGCTACCTGCCGCCTCTACACTCTAACCACTAGTCTACCCTGCCGCCTCAACACTCTAACCACTCGGCTACCTGCCGCCTCTACGCTCTAACCACTAGGCTACCTGCCGCCTCTACACTCTAACCACTAGGCTACCTGCCACCTCTACACTCTAACCACTAGGCTACCTACCGCCTCTACACTCTAACCACTAGTCTACCCTGCCGCCTCTACACTCTAACCACTAGTCTACCCTGCCGCCTACACTCTAACCACTAGGCTACCCTGCCGCTAACCACTAGTCTACCCTGCCGCCTCTACACTCTAACCACTAGTCTACCGCCTCTACACTCTAACCACTAGGCTACCTGCCACCTCTACACTCTAACCACTAGGCTACCCTGCCACCTCTACACTCTAACCACTAGGCTACCCTGCCACCTCTACACTCTAACCACTAGGCTACCTGCCGCCTCTACATTCTAACCACTAGGCTACCTGCCTCCTCTACACTCTAACCACTAGTCTACCTGCCGCCCCTACACTCTAACCACTAGGCTACCTGCCGCCTCTACACTCTAACCGCTAGGCTACCTGCCACCTCTACACTCTAACCACTAGGCTACCTGCCGCCTCAACACTCTAACCACTAGGCTACCTGCCACCTCTACACTCTAACCACTAGGCTACCTGCCGCCTCTACATTCTAACCACTAGGCTA
>NC_068432.1:52278009-52295509 GCF_023373465.1 Oncorhynchus keta
TGTTTAATCAGCTTCTTGATATGTCACACCTGTCAGGTGGATGGATTATCTTGGAAAAGGAGAAATGCTCACTAACATGGATATAAACACATTTGTTCACACCATTTGAGTGAAATAAGCTTTTTTTGTGCGTACGGAACATTTCTGGGATCTTTTATTTCAGCTCATGAAACATGGGACCAATACTTTACATGTGTTTATATTTTAGTTCAGTATCGATACTTTATACTTTATTTCATACATTGTACAAACGTCTTAAGATGTAAATGTGAGAACCCAAATCTTACAGCACATAGTGCACTGTGTGTGTGTGTGTGTGTGTGTGTGTGTGTGTGTGTGTGTGTGTGTGTGTGTGTGTGTGTGTGTGTGTGTGTGTGTGTGTGTGTGTGTTTATGTGCCTGTGTGTTTATGTGCGTGTGTGTGTTTATGTGCCTGTGTGTGTGTGCGTGTGTGTGTTTGTGAGAGAGTTTCTGTAGCATTGCAGATGTCTGTTTTGGTGGTATAGTGCTGCCTGGAAATGTAATGCTGAAGCACGATAGCACGTTGTCTACGTTATATACACAGCAGAGCTAGAGAATCACGTCACGTCGCTCGTAAACGCTGTCGGGGTCGTCTCTGTGTTTCCTGTTGGGTTGTGATGACCACCAGAACAGTGTTTCATACTGCTTTTATAATGTTTGTTTTCTCTAAATGCAGAATTTAAAGTTTTAAAGTTTAGATTTTCCGTCGTATTGATGAGGAAAAGGAGTGTTCATCCTCTTTCTGTCTCCTCTCCACTCAGGTAAAACGGAGAGAGGATCCTACTCCTATGGAAGAGACTCCAACCTACACGGGTGTCATCAGGTAAATAGATTAAGCAATAAGGCCCGGGGAGGTGTGGTATATGGCCAATATACCACGGCTAAGGGCTGTTCTTATGCACAACGCAACGCGGGAGTGCCTGGACAAACACCTTAGCCATGGTATATTGTCCATATATATATATATATATATATATATATACTACACATCTACCATTCCAGTGTTTAATTGCTATATTATAATTACATCACCACCATGGCCTATTTATTGCCTTACCTCCCTTATCTTACCTCATTTGCATATACTGTATATAGACTTTTTATACTGTATTATTGACTGTATGTTTGTTTATTCCATGTGTAACTCTGTTGTAGAGCAGTAAAAATGAATGTTTTGTCATACGCGTGGTATTCGGTCTGATATACCATGGCTGTCAGCCAATCAGCACTCAGGGCTCGAACTACCCAGTTTATAATAATGAATATATAATTTGAGGATGAAACATTTTGTGAGTTACTCTTCAAATGGGCTCTGAGTAAATACAGCTTCACATTTACTTTGGAATTCTGAACATCCACCTTCCTCAATCCTGTTTCCTGTCATGTGTTGTTGGCACGGGGACAGAACTCGGCCTGTCGTTGGCATGGAGATAGAACTTGCACTGTCGTTGGCATGGGGATGAAGCTTGGCCTTCCCCTCTGTGCCCATGTCCTTCAGCTCTCTCTGGCTCTCTCTCTCTCTCTCTCTCTCCTACAGTACTGTACACTAGCTCTGAAACAGTACAAAACAATTTTGCCTTTCCACGTACTGACATACATTACTGATATACTATTACTGATATACTATTACTAATATACTATTACTGATATACTATTACTGATATACATTACTGATATACTATTACTGACATACATTACTGATATACTATTACTGATATACTATTACTGACATACTATTACTGATATACTATTACTGATATACTATTACTGACATACTATTACTGATATACTATTACTGATATACTATTACTGACATACTATTACTGATATACTATTACTGACATACTATTACTGACATACTATTGCTGATATACTATTACTGACATACTGATATACTATTACTGATATACTATTACTGATATACTATTACTGATATACTATTACTGATATACTATTACTGACATACTATTACTGACATACTGATATACTATTACTGATGTACTATTACTGACATACTATTACTGATATACTATTACTGACATACTATTACTGACATACTACTACTTACATACTATTACTGACATACTATTACTGACATACTATTACTGATATACTATTACTGACATACTATTACTGATATACTATTACTGACATACTATTACTGATATACTGATATACTATTACTGACATACTATTACTGACATACTATTACTGACATACTGACATACTATTACTGACATACTATTACTGATATACTGATACACTATTACTGACATACTATTCCTGACATACTGACATACTATTACTGACATACTATTACTGATATACTGATATACTATTACTGATATACTATTACTGACATACTATTACTGATATACTATTACTGACATACTGACATACTGATATACTATTACTGATATACTATTACTGATATACTATTACTGACATACTATTACTGATATACTGATATACTATTACTAATATACTATTACTGACATACTATTACTGACATACTATTACTGATATACTATTACTGATATACTGATGTACTATTACTGACATACTATTACTGACATACTGATATACTATTACTGACATACTGACATACTGATATACTATTACTGATATACTATTACTGATATACTATTACTGACATACTATTACTGATATACTATTACTGATATACTATTACTGATATACTATTACTGATATACTATTACTGACATACTATTACTGATATACTATTACTGACATACTATTACTGATATACTATTACTGATATACTATTACTGACATACTATTACTGACATACTGATATACTGACATACTATTACTGACATACTATTACTGACATACTATTACTGACATACTATTACTGATATACTATTACTGACATACTATTACTGACATACTATTACTGATATACTATTACTGATATACTGACATACTATTACTGACATACTATTACTGACATACTGATATACTGACATACTATTACTGACATACTATTACTGACATACTGATATACTATTACTGACATACTAATATATAATAATAATAATAATAATATTACTGATATACTATTACTGATATACTATTACTGACATACTGATATACTGACATACTATTACTGACATACTATTACTGATATACTATTACTGATATACTGATATACTATTACTGACATACTGATATACTGACATACTATTACTGACATACTATTACTGACATACTATTACTGATATACTATTACTGATATACTATTACTGATATACTATTACTGATATACTATTACTGATATACTATTACTGACATACTGACATACTGACATACTATTACTGATATACTATTACTGATATACTATTACTGATATACTATTACTGATATACTGATATACTATTACTGACATACTATTACTGATATACTATTACTGATATACTATTACTGATATACTATTACTGATATACTATTACTGATATACTATTACTGACATACTGACATACTATTACTGATATACTATTACTGATATACTATTACTGACATACTATTACTGATATACTATTACTGATATACTATTACTGACATACTATTACTGATATACTATTACTGACATACTATTACTGATATACTATTACTGACATACTATTACTGATATACTATTACTGACATACTATTACTGACATACTATTACTGATATACTATTACTGACATACTATTACTGATATACTATTACTGACATACTATTACTGATATACTATTACTGACATACTATTACTGATATACTATTACTGATATACTATTACTGACATACTATTACTGATATACTATTACTGACATACTATTACTGATATACTATTACTGACATACTATTACTGATATACTATTACTGACATACTATTACTGACATACTATTACTGATATACTATTACTGACATACTATTACTGATATACTATTACTGATATACTATTACTGACATACTGACATACTGACATACTATTACTGATATACTATTACTGATATACTATTACTGATATACTATTACTGATATACTATTACTGACATACTATTACTGACATACTATTACTGACATACTGATATACTATTACTGACATACTATTACTGATATACTATTACTGATATACTATTACTGACATACTGATATACTGACATACTATTACTGACATACTATTACTGATATACTATTACTGATATACTGATATACTATTACTGACATACTGATATACTGACATACTATTACTGACATACTATTACTGATATACTATTACTGACATACTATTACTGATATACTGACATACTATTACTGATATACTATTACTGATATACTATTACTGATATACTATTACTGATATACTATTACTGATATACTGATATACTATTACTGACATACTATTACTGACATACTGATATACTATTACTGACATACTGACATTACTGATATACTATTACTGATATACTATTACTGATATACTATTACTGACATACTATTACTGACATAATAGTGGTGGATCCAATAGAACAGGAGAGAGATGACATAGTGGTGGATCCAATAGAACAGGAGAAGATGACATAGTGGTGGATCCAATAGAAGAGGAGAGAGATGACATAGTGGTGGATCCAATAGAACAGGAGAGAGATGACATAGTGGTGGGTCTAATAGAACAGGAGAGAGATGACGTAGTGGTGGATCCAATAGAACAGGAGAGAGATGACATAGTGGTGGTCTAATAGAACAGGAGAGAGATGTCGTAGTGGTGGATCCAATAGAACAGGAGAGAGATGACATAGTGGTGGTCTAATAGAACAGGAGAGAGATGACATAGTGGTGGCTAGAACAGGATTAGATGACATAGTGGTGGGTCTAATAGAACAGGAGAGAGATGGTAATAGTGGTGGGTCTAATAGAACAGGATAAGATGACATAGTGGTGGTCTAATAGAACAGGGAGAGATGACATAGTGGTGGGTCTAATAGAACATCAGAGAGATGACATAGTGGTGGTCTAATAGAACAGGATTATCAGATGACATAGTGGTGGGTCTAATAGAACAGGAGAGAGATGACATAGTGGTGGGTCTAATAGAACAGGATTAGAGATGACATAGTGGTGGGTTCTAATAGAACAGGAGAGAGATGACATAGTGGTGGTCTAATAGAACAGGATTAGAGATGACATAGTGGTGGTCTAATAGAACAGGAGAGAGATGACATAGTGGTGGATCCAATAGAACAGGAGAGAGATGACATAGCATGTGGTTCCAATAGAACAGGATTAGAGATGACATAGTGGGGTTCCAATAGAACAGGAGAGAGATGACATAGTGGTTCTAATAGAACAGGAGAGAGATGACATAGTGGTGGGTTCTAATAGAACAGGAGAGAGATGACATAGTGGTGGGTTCTAATAGAACAGGATTAGATTACATAGTGGTGGGTCTAATAGAACAGGAGATTAGATGACATAGTGGTGGTCTAATAGAACAGGGAGAGATGATATAGTGGTGGGTCTAATAGAACAGGAGAGAGATGACATAGTGGTGGGTCTAATAGAACAGGAGAGAGATGACATAGTGGAGGGTCTAATAGAACAGGAGAGAGATGACATAGTGGTGGTCTAATAGAACAGGAGAGAGATGACATAGTGGTGGGTCTAATAGAACAGGAGAGAGATGACATAGTGGTGGTCTAATAGAACAGGAGAGAGATGACATAGTGGTGGGTCTAATAGAACAGGAGAGAGATGACATAGTGGTGGGTCTAATAGAACAGGAGAGAGATGACATAGTGGTGGGTCTAATAGAACAGGAGAGAGATAACATAGTGGTGGTCTAATAGAACAGGAGAGAGATGACATAGTGGTGGTCTACCAGGTCATGAGAGAGATGACTGTGGTGGGTCTAATAGAACAAGGCAGAGATGACATAGTGGTGGGTCTAATAGAACAGGAGAGAGATGACATAGTGGTGGGTCTAATAGAACAGGAGAGAGATGACATAGTGGTGGGTCTGTTGGTCTAGAACAGGAGAGAGATGACATAGTGGTGGTCTAATAGAACAGGAGAGAGATGACATAGTGGTGGGTCTAATAGAACAGGAGAGAGATGACATAGTGGTGGATCCAATAGAACATGCTGAGAGATGACATAGTGGTGGATGACATAGTGGTATCAATAGAACAGGAGAGAGATGACATCAGTGGTGGATCTAATAGAACAGGAGAGAGATGACATAGTGGTGGGTCTAATAGAACAGGAGAGAGATGACATTAGTGGTGGGTCTAATAGAACAGGAGAGAGATGACATAGTGGTGGGTCTAATAGAAAGGCAGGAGACGCTAGTGACCTCATCTTTACTAGATGCTGTTCTTCTAATAGAACAGGAGAGAGATGACATAGTGGTGGTCTAATAGAACAGGAGAGACTGACCTATAGTGGTGGTCTAATAGAACAGCTTCTCTCTCCTCTTCCATCCTAGTGGTCTCTTCTAATAGAACAGGAAGAGATGACCTAGTGGTGCCTCTCAACCCTCCTCTCCTCCCTTAGAACAGGAGAGAGATGTCCCCTATCCTAGTGGTGGTCTAATAGAACCGGGAGAGATGACATAGTGGTGGGTCTAATAGAACAGGAGAGAGATGACATAGTGGTGGGTCTAATAGAACAGGAGAGAGATACCTCCATAGTGGTGGCATCCTTTAATAGAACTCTCTACATTTTGACATAGTGGTGGCTCTAATAGAACATTCTAGAGATGACATAGTCTGGGTCTAATAGAACTAGGAGAGCTCTTTGCCACAGGAGAGATTCTGGTCCCTCTAATAGAACCTCTCTGCAGATGACATAGTGGTGGGTCTACCATTTGAAAGGAGAGAGATGACATAGTGGTTTGTCTAAGTCAGAACAGGAGAGAGATGACATAGTGGTCTTTCTAATAGAACAGGAGAGAGATGACATAGTGGTGGGTCTAATAGAACCTGAGAGAGATGACATAGTGGTGGTCTAATAGAACAGGAGACCTTCTGACATAGTGGTGGGTCTAATAGAACAGGAGAGAGATGACATAGTGGTGGGTCTAATAGAACAGGAGAGATGACATAGTGGTCTGATGAAATAGTGGTGGGATCCCTAATAGAACAGGAGAGAGATCCCTTAGTGGTGGGTCTAATAGAACAGGAGAGAGATGACATAGTGGTGGCTCTAATAGAACAGGAGAGAATGACCTAGTGGTGGATCCAAATAGAACAGGAGAGAGATGACATAGTGGTGGGTCTGCTCTTCTCTGAACAGGAGAGAGATGACTGCTAAAGTAACTAGAACAGGAGAGAGATCTCTCCTCTGCTCTAATAGAACAGGAGAGAGATGACATAGTCCTGGGTCTAATAGAACAGGAGAGAGATGACATCTGGTGGGTCTAATAGAACACCTGAGAGAGATGACATAGTGGTGGGTCTAATAGAACAGGAGAGAGATGACCACTGGTGGTCCAATAGAACAGGAGAGGAGATGACATAGTGGTGGTCTAATAGAACAGGAGAGAGATGACCTAGTGGTCTCTCCTAATAGAACAGGAGAGAGATGACATAGTGGTGGTCTAATAGAACAGGAGAGAGATGACATAGTGGTGGGTCTAATAGAACAGGAGAGACGGATCACCATAGCTGAACCTCAGCAGAGATGACATAGTGGCTCTAATAGAACAGGAGAGAGATGAAGGACTGGTTCATAATAGAACAGGTTGAGAGATGACATTGTGTGTCCTCCTCCCAATAGAACAGGAGAGATCCTGGACATAGTGGCGTTCTCAATAGAACAGGAGAGAGATGACATAGTGGTGGTTCTAATAGAACATCCGAGAGAGATGACCCTGCCTCAGAACAGGAAGAGATGACATAGTGCAGGTCTAATAGGAACAGGAGAGACTGATGACATAGTGGTGGGCTCCCTGCCTGTGCCAATAGAACAGGAGAGAGATGACATAGTGGTGGTTCAATAGAACAGGAGAGAGATGACATAGTGGTGGGTCTAATAGAACAGGAGAGAGATGACAAGTGGTGGTCTAATAGAACTGTGAGAGAGATGACCTCCAGGTGGTCAGGTCTAATAGAACAGGAGAGAGATGATCCATAGTGGTGCTCTAATAGAACAGGAGAGAGATGACAGTAGTGGTGGTCCAATAGAACAGGAGAGAGATGACAAGTGGTGGATCTAATAGAACAGGAGAGAGGACATAGTGGTGGGTCAATCAGAACAGGAGACAGATGACCCCAGTCTTCTAATAGAACAGGATAGAGATGACATAGTGGTGTAATCTTCTCAATAGAACAGGAGATTTAGATGCAAGTGGTGGGTCTAATAGAACAGGAGAGAGATGACATAGTGGTGGGTCTAATAGAACAGGAGAGAGATGACTTAAATGTAAATGTATGTAATGTCTAATAGAACAGGAGAGAGATGACATAGTGGTGGTCTAATAGAACAGGAGAGAGATGACATAGTGGTGGGTCTAATAGAACAGGAGAGAGATGACATAGTGGTGGGTCTAATAGAACAGGAGAGAGATGACATAGTGGTGGGTCTAATAGAACAGGAGAGAGATGACATAGTGGTGGTCTAATAGAACAGGAGAGAGATGACATAGTGATGGGTCTAATAGAACTGGAGAGAGATGACATAGTGGTGGGTCTAATAGAACAGGAGAGAGATGACATAGTGGTGTGTCTAATATAACAGGAGAGAGATGACATAGTGGTGGGTCCAATAGAACAGGAGAGAGATGACATAGTGGTGGATCCAATAGAACAGGAGAGAGATGACATAGTGGTGGGTCTAATAGAACAGGAGAGAGATGACATAGTGGTGGGTCTAATAGAACAGGAGAGAGATGACATAGTGGTGGATCCAATAGAACAGGAGAGAGATGACATAGTGTTGGATCCAATAGAACAGGAGAGAGATGACATAGTGGTGGGTCTAATAGAACAGGAGAGAGATGACATAGTGTTGGATCCAATAGAACAGGAGAGAGATGACGTAGTGGTGGTCTAATAGAACAGGAGAGAGATGACGTAGTGGTGGGTCTAATAGAACAGGAGAGAGATGACGTAGTGATGGGTCTAATAGAACTGGAGAGAGATGACATAGTGGTGGATCCAATAGAACAGGAGAGAGATGACATAGTGGTGGGTCCAATAGAACAGGAGAGAGATGGCATAGTGGTGGATCCAATAGAACAGGAGAGAGATGACATAGTGTTGGATCCAATAGAACAGGAGAGAGATGACATAGTGGTGGATCCAATAGAACAGGAGAGAGATGACATAGTGGTGGATCCAATAGAACAGGAGAGAGATGACATAGTGGTGGGTCTAATAGAACAGGAGAGAGATGACATAGTGGTGGTCTAATAGAACAGGAGAGAGATGACATAGTGGTGGTCTAATAGAACAGGAGAGAGATGACATAGTGATGGGTCTAATAGAACTGGAGAGAGATGACATAGTGGTGGGTCTAATATAACAGGAGAGAGATGACATAGTGGTGTGTCTAATAGAACAGGAGAGAGATGACATAGTGGTGGATCCAATAGAACAAGAGAGAGATGACATAGTGGTGGATCCAATAGAACAGGAGAGAGATGACATAGTGGTGGGTCTAATAGAACAGGAGAGAGATGACATAGTGGTGGGTCTAATAGAACAGGAGAGAGATGACATAGTGGTGGATCCAATAGAACAGGAGAGAGATGACATAGTGTTGGATCCAATAGAACAGGAGAGAGATGACATAGTGGTGGGTCTAATAGAACAGGAGAGAGATGACATAGTGGTGGGTCTAATAGAACAGGAGAGAGATGACATAGTGGTGGGTCTAATAGAACAGGAGAGAGATGGCATAGTGGTGGTCTAATAGAACAGGAGAGAGATGACATAGTGGTGGTCTAATAGAACAGGAGAGAGATGACATAGTGGTGGATCCAATAGAACAGGAGAGAGATGACATAGTGGTGGATCCAATAGAACAGGAGAGAGATGACATAGTGGTGGATCCAATAGAACAGGAGAGAGATGACATAGTGGTGGATCTAATAGAACAGGAGAGAGATGACATAGTGGTGGGTCTAATAGAACAGGAGAGAGATGACATAGTGGTGGGTCTAATAGAACAGGAGAGAGATGACATAGTGGTGAGTCCAATAGAACAGGAGAGAGATGACATAGTGGTGGATCCAATAGAATAGGAGAGAGATGACATAGTGGTGGGTCTAATAGAACAGGAGAGAGATGACATAGTGTTGGATCCAATAGAACAGGAGAGAGATGACGTAGTGGTGGTCTAATAGAACAGGAGAGAGATGACGTAGTGGTGGGTCTAATAGAACAGGAGAGAGATGACGTAGTGATGGGTCTAATAGAACTGGAGAGAGATGACATAGTGGTGGGTCCAATAGAACAGGAGAGAGATGACATAGTGGTGGGTCCAATAGAACAGGAGAGAGATGGCATAGTGGTGGATCCAATAGAACAGGAGAGAGATGACATAGTGTTGGATCCAATAGAACAGGAGAGAGATGACATAGTGGTGGATCCAATAGAACAGGAGAGAGATGACATAGTGGTGGATCCAATAGAACAGGAGAGAGATGACATAGTGGTGGGTCTAATAGAACAGGAGAGAGATGACATGGTGGTGGTCTAATAGAACAGGAGAGAGATGACATAGTGGTGGTCTAATAGAACAGGAGAGAGATGACATAGTGATGGGTCTAATAGAACTGGAGAGAGATGACATAGTGGTGGGTCTAATAGAACAGGAGAGAGATGACATAGTGGTGTGTCTAATAGAACAGGAGAGAGATGACATAGTGGTGGATCCAATAGAACAGGAGAGAGATGACATAGTGGTGGATCCAATAGAACAGGAGAGAGATGACATAGTGGTGGGTCTAATAGAACAGGAGAGAGATGACATAGTGGTGGGTCTAATAGAACAGGAGAGAGATGACATAGTGGTGGATCCAATAGAACAGGAGAGAGATGACATAGTGTTGGATCCAATAGAACAGGAGAGAGATGACATAGTGGTGGGTCTAATAGAACAGGAGAGAGATGACATAGTGGTGGGTCTAATAGAACAGGAGAGAGATGACATAGTGGTGGGTCTAATAGAACAGGAGAGAGATGGCATAGTGGTGGTCTAATAGAACAGGAGAGAGATGACATAGTGGTGGTCTAATAGAACAGGAGAGAGATGACATAGTGGTGGATCCAATAGAACAGGAGAGAGATGACATAGTGGTGGATCCAATAGAACAGGAGAGAGATGACATAGTGGTGGATCCAATAGAACAGGAGAGAGATGACATAGTGGTGGATCTAATAGAACAGGAGAGAGATGACATAGTGGTGGGTCTAATAGAACAGGAGAGAGATGACATAGTTTTATTTTTTTTTATTTCACCTTTATTTAACCAGGTAGGCTAGTTGAGAACAAGTTCTCATTTGCAACTGCGACCTGGCCAAGATAAAGCATAGCAGTGTGAACAGACAACACAGAGTTACACATGGAGTAAACAATTTAGCAAGTCAATAACACAGTAGAAAAAAATGGGCAGTCTATATACAATGTGTGCAAAAGGCATGAGGAGGTAGGCGAATAATACAATTTTGCAGATTAACACTGGTGATAAATGATCAGATGGGCATGTACAGGTAGAGATATTGGTGTGCAAAAGAGCAGAAAAGTAAATAAATAAAAACAGTATAAAAACAGTATGGGAATGAGGTAGGTGAAAAGGGTGAGCTATTTACCAATAGACTATGTACAGCTGCAGCGATCGGTTAGCTGCTCGGATAGCTGATGTTTGAAGTTGGTGAGGGAGATAAAAGTCTCCAACTTCAGCGATTTTGCAATTCGTTCCAGTCACAGGCAGCAGAGTACTGGAACGAAAGGCGGCCAAATGAGGTGTTGGCTTTAGGGATGATCAGTGAGATACACCTGCTGGAGCGTGCTACGGATGGGTGTTGCCATCGTGACCAGTGAACTGAGATAAGGCGGAGCTTTACCTAGCATGGACTTGTAGATGACCTGAGCCAGTGGGTCTGGCGACGAATATGTAGTGAGGGCCAGCCGACTAGAGCATACAAGTCGCAGTGGTGGGTGGTATAAGGTGCTTTAGTGACAAAACGGATGGCACTGTGATAGACTGCATCCAGTTTGCTGAGTAGAGTGTTGGAAGCCATTTTGTAGATGACATGAAGTCGAGGATCGGTAGGATAGTCAGTTTTACTAGGGTAAGCTTGGCAGCGTGAGTGAAGGAGGCT
The DNA here is from genome assembly GCF_023373465.1 of Oncorhynchus keta. NCBI lineage: Eukaryota > Metazoa > Chordata > Actinopteri > Salmoniformes > Salmonidae > Oncorhynchus > Oncorhynchus keta. The sequence goes on from NC_068432.1 coordinate 52,290,364, forward strand.
TTGTTGCGGAATAGAAAGCCGACTCTGGATTTGATTTTTGATTGGAGATGTTTGATGTGAGTCTGGAAGGAGAGTTTGCAGTCTAGCCAGACACCTAGGTACTTATAGATGTCCACATATTCAAGGTTGGAACCATCCAGGGTGGTGATGCTAGTCGGGCATGCGGGTGCAGGCAGCGATCGGTTGAAAAGCATGCATTTGGTTTTACTGCGTTTAGGAGCAGTTGGAGGCCACGGAAGGAGTGCTGTATGGCATTGAAGCTCGTTTGGAGGTTGGATAGCACAGTGTCCAATGACGGGCCGAAAGTATATAGAATGGTGTCGTCTGCGTAGAGGTGGATCAGGGAATCGCCCGCAGCAAGAGCAACATCATTGATATATACAGAGAAAGAGTCGGCCCGAGAATTGAACCCTGTGGCACCCCCATAGAGACAGCCAGAGGACCGGACAGCATGCCCTCCGATTTGACACACTGAACTCTGTCTGCAAAGTAATTGGTGAACCAGGCAAGGCAGTCATCCGAAAAACCAGGCTGTTGAGTCTGCCGATAAGAATTTGGTGATTGACAGAGTCGAAAGCCTTGGCGAGGTCGATGAAGACGGCTGCACAGTACTGTCTTTTATCGATGGCGGTTATGATATCATTTAGTACCTTGAGTGTGGCTGAGGTGCACCCGTGACCGGCTCGGAAACCAGATTGCACAGCGGAGAAGGTACGGTGGGATTCGAGATGGTCAGTGACCTGTTTGTTGACTTGGCTTTCAAAGACCTTAGATAGGCAGGGCAGGATGGATATAGGTCTATAGCAGTTTGGGTCCAGGGTGTCTCCCCTTTGAAGAGGGGATGACTGCGGCAGCTTTCCAATCCTTGGGGATCTCAGACGATATGAAAGAGAGGTTGAACAGGCTGGTAATAGGGGTTGCGACAATGGCGGCAGATAGTTTCAGAAATAGCGGGTCCAGATTATCAAGCCCAGCTGATTTTGTACGGGTCCAGGTTTTGCAGCTCTTTCAGAACATCTGCTATCTGGATTTGGGTAAAGGAGAACCTGGAGAGGCTTGGGTGAGGAACTACGGGGGGCGGAGCTGTTGGCCGAGGTTGGAGTAGCCAGGCGGAAGGCATGGCCAGCCTTTGAGAATTGCTTATTGAAGTTTTCGATAATCATGGATTTATCGGTGGAGACCGTGTTTCCTAGCCTCAGTGCAGTGGGCAGCTGTGAGGAGGTGCTCTTGTTCTCCATGGACTTCACAGTGTCCCAGAACTTTTGGAGTTGGAGTTACAGGATGCAAACTTCTGCCTGAAGAAGCTGGCCTTAGCTTTCCTGACTGACTGCGTGTATTGGTTCCTGACTTCCCTGAACAGTTGCATATCACGGGGGCTATTCGATGCTATTGCAGTCCGCCACAGGATGTTTTTGTGCTGGTCGAGGGCAGTCAGGTCTGGAGTGAACCAAGGGCTGTATCTGTTCTTGGTTCTGCATTTTTGAACGGAGCATGCTTATCTAAAATGGTGAGGAAGTTACTTTTAAAGAATGACCAGGCATCCTCAACTGACGGGATGAGGTCAATGTCCTTCCAGGATACACGGGCCAGGTCGATTAGAAAGGCCTGCTCACAGAAGTGTTTTAGGGAGCGTTTGACAGTGATGAGGGTGGTCGTTTGACTGCGGCTCCGTGGAGGATACAGGCGATGAGGCAGTGATCGCTGAGATCCTGGTTGAAGACAGCGGAGGTATATTTGGAGGGCCAGTTGGTCAGGATGACGTCTATGAGGGTGCCCTTGTTTACAGAGTTAGGGTTGTACCTGGTGGGTTCCTTGATGATTTGAGTGAGATTGAGGGCATCTAGCTTAGATTGTAGGACTGCCGGGGTGTTAAGCATATCCCAGTTTAGGTCACCTAACAGAACAAACTCTGAAGCTAGATGAGGGCGATCAATTCACAAATGGTGTCCCAGTGGGCGCAGCTGGGAGCTGACATAGTGGGGTCGGTAGCAGGCGGCAACAGTGATAGACTTGTTTCTGGAGATAGTAATTTCCAAAATTAGTAGTTCAAACTGTTTGGGTATGGACCTGGAAAGTATGACATTACTTTGCAGGCTATCTCTGCAGTAGACTGGACTCCGCCCCCCTTTGGCAGTTCTATCTTGACAGGGAAGATGTTATAGTTGGGTATGGAAATCTCTGAATTTTGGTGGCCTTCCTGAGCCAGGATTCAGACACGGCAAGGACATCAGGGTTAGCAGAGTGTGCTAAAGCAGTGAGTAAAACAAACTTAGGGAGGGGCTTCTGATGTTGACATGCATAAAACCAAGACTTTTTCGATCACAGAAGTCAACAAATGAGGGTACCTGGGGGCATGCAGGGCCTGGGTTTACCTCCACATCACAGGAACAGAGAAGGAGTAGTATGAGGGTGCGGCTAAAGGCTATCAAAACTGGTCGCCTAGAGCGTTGGGGGCAGAGGATAAGAGGAGCAGGTTTCTGGGCATGGTAGAATATATTCAGGGCATAATGCGCAGACAGGGGTATGGTGGGGTGCGGGTACAGCGGAGGTAAGCCCAGGCACTGGGTGATGATGAGAGAGGTTGTATCTCTGGACATGCTGGTTGTAATGGGTGAGGTCACCGCATGTGTGGGGGGTGGGACAAAGGAGGTAACAGTGGGTCTAATAGAACAGGAGAGAGATGACATAATGGTAACAGTGGGTCTAATAGAACAGGAGAGAGATGACATAATGGTGGATCCAATAGAATAGGAGAGAGATGACATAGTGGTGGGTCTAATAGGGAAGTAAATGGAAATATACATAAATAGCCTGACTTAGCCACAGAGGAATCGAGGATCATTAGCTTATTTAAATTTAAAATAAAACAGTTGAAAAAAAATTTTTAAAGCTGTGAATTTTTTCAAATCACACAGCTCGTAGGCCTATGCCTGTTGGGTAAAGCCCACAGTTTGGCCAGCGCGCATGGCAACAGTCCTAGCTGATTATTGAGATGCGGCTGTCAGTTAAAAACATGTCAAATATGTGTGAAGATAATACTGTTAGCTTGAGTATAATTTAAAATGTTGAGACAAGAAGAAGGGGAGGGCTGTGTGGAGATCATATAGGCCAGTGTCTCGCTCCAGAAGGGCTCTGCTGTCTTCCACCAGTTCTGTCATTCATTGTTTCATTGTTTCATTGTTTCATTTTGATCAGTTCTCAATTATATAAGTGTCACCAGTAGATGATCCCTGTCATTTGGTTACATTAGTTTATGTTACTTCCTGTATCTGGAGTGGATGCATTGTTTACAGAGTTCACAACCTGCTACACTTGGGAGAAACACATTTTTTTGGGGGAGTTTATTTCATAACCATCATTCAGAAGATTTGTAAATGTTTTCATTGTCTCTTGTTTGGAGTCAATGTGGTCACTTGAGCGTACCTGCTGAATAAGTAAGTACCTGCTGAATAAGTACCTGCTGAATAAGTACCTAGGATAAATAAATGGTAGGATATATAAATGGTAGGATAAATAAATGGTAGGATAAATGGTAGGATATATAAATGGTAGGATAAATAAATGGTAGGATATATAAATGGTAGGATAAATAAATGGTATGATAAATAAATGGTAGGATATATAAATGGTAGGATATATACATGGTAGGATAAATACATGGTAGGATAAATTAATGGTAGGATATGTTAATGGTAGGATATATAAATGGTAGGATATATAAATGGTTGGATAAATACATGGTAGGATATATAAATGGTAGGATATATAAATGGTAGGATAAATAAATGGTATGATATATAAATGGTAGGATATATACATGGTAGGATATATAAATGGTAGGATATATAAATGGTAGGATAAATAAATGGTAGGATAAATAAATGGTAGGATATATAAATGGTAGGATAAATAAATGGTAGGATATATAAATGGTAGGATAAATAAATGGTAGGATAAATAAATGGTAGGATAAATAAATGGTAGGATAAATAAATGGTAGGATAAATAAATGGTAGGATAAATAAATGGTATGATATATAAATGGTAGGATATATACATGGTAGGATATATAAATGGTAGGATAAATAAATGGTAGGATAAATAAATGGTAGGATAAATAAATGGTAGGATAAATAAATGGTATGATATATAAATGGTAGGATATATACATGGTATGATATATAAATGGTAGGATAAATAAATGGTAGGATAAATAAATGGTAGGATATATAAATGGTAGGATATATACATGGTAGGATAAATACATGGTAGGATAAATTAATGGTAGGATATGTTAATGGTAGGATATATAAATGGTAGGATATATAAATGGTTGGATAAATACATGGTAGGATATATAAATGGTAGGATAATGGTAGGATAAGGTTAATGGTAGAATAAATAAATGGTAGGATAAATGGTAGGATATATAAATGGTAGGATAAATAAATGGTAGGATAAATAAATGGTATGATATATAAATGGTAGGATATATACATGGTAGGATATATAAATGGTAGGATAAATAAATGGTAGGATAAATAAATGGTAGGATATATAAATGGTAGGATATATACATGGTAGGATAAATACATGGTAGGATAAATTAATGGTAGGATATGTTAATGGTAGGATATATAAATGGTAGGATATATAAATGGTTGGATAAATACATGGTAGGATAAATAAATGGTAGGATAAATACATGGTAGGATATATATGTGGTAGGATAATGGTAGGATTAATGGTAGGATAAGGTTAATGGTAGAATAAATAAATGGTAGGATAAATGGTAGGATATATAAATGGTAGGATAAATGGTAGGATAAATGGTAGGATAGGTTAATGGTAGGATAAATAAATGGTAGGATAAATACATGGTAGGATATATAAATGGTAGAATAAATAAATGGTAGGATAAATGGTCCGCAAACTGGAAACTCATGGGCCACCTATGATGTCTTTATAAAATAATTGGCTCCACATTCTCAATGGTGGGATTTTGCCTATAAGCTTATTTTGAAGCAAGGTAAGACATACCTCATAATATTAAAATAAAACATTAAGTATGTTTTCAAAATGCATACTGCCTTCCTGCTCACAGTGCAACGTGGTGTGTGGTGCTGATTGCCTGTTGCCTGCACTT
>NC_068432.1:52300509-52313009 GCF_023373465.1 Oncorhynchus keta
CCTGAAACTCCTCCACTTCCTCCTTCCCCTGCTGTTCCCTGAAGCTCCTCCACTCCCTCCTTCCCCTGCTGTTCCCTGAAGCTCCTCCACTTCCTCCTTCCCTGCTGTTCCCTGAAACTCCTCCACTTCCTCCTTCCCCTGCTGTTCCCTGAAGCTCCTCCACTCCCTCCTTCCCCTGCTGTTCCCTGAAGCTCCTCCACTTCCTCCTTCCCTGCTGTTCCCTGAAACTCCTCCACTTCCTCCTTCCCCTGCTGTTCCCTGAAGCTCCTCCACTTCCTCCTTCCCCTGCTGTTCCCTGAAGCTCCTCCACTTCCTCCTTCCCTGCTGTTCCCTGAAACTCCTCCACTTCCTCCTTCCCTGCTGTTCTCTGAAACTCCTCCACTTCCTCCTTCCCTGCTGTTCCCTGAAACTCCTCCACTTCCTCCTTCCCTGCTGTTCTCTGAAACTCCTCCACTTCCTCCTTCCCCTGCTGTTCCCTGAAGCTCCTCCACTTCCTCCTTCCCCTGCTGTTCCCTGAAACTCCTCCACTTCCTCCTTCCCCTGCTGTTCTCTGAAGCTCCTCCACTTCCTCCTTCCCCTGCTGTTCTCTGAAGCTCCTCCACTCCCTCCTTCCCCTGCTGTTCCCTGAAGCTCCTCCACTTCCTCCTTCCCCTGCTGTTCCCTGAAGCTCCTCCACTTCCTCCTTCCCCTGCTGTTCTCTGAAGCTCCTCCAGCTTCCTGCTCAGGTTGCTCTAGCTCCTCCCTCCTTCCCCTGCTGTTCTCTGAAGCTCCTCCAGCTTCCTGCTCAGGTTGCTCTAGCTCCTCCCCCCTTCCCCTGCTGTTCTCTGAAGCTCCTCCACTTCCTCCTTCCCCTGCTGTTCTCTGAAACTCCTCCACTTCCTCCTTCCCCTGCTGTTCCCTGAAAGCTCCTCCCCCTTCCCCTGCTGTTCTCTGAAGCTCCTCCAGCTTCCCTGCTGTTCTCCAGCTCCTCCCCCTTCCCCTGCTGTTCCCTGAAGCTCCTCCACTTCCTGCTTCCCCAGCTGTTGCTCCAGCTCCCTCCCTCCTTCCCCTGCTGTTCTCTGAAGCTCCTCCAGCTTCCTGCTCAGGTTGCTCCAGCTCCTCCCTCCTTCCCCTGCTGTTCTCTGAAGCTCCTCCAGCTTCCTGCTCAGGTTGCTCTAGCTCCTCCCTCCTTCCCCTGCTGTTCTCTGAAGCTCCTCCAGCTTCCTGCTCAGGTTGCTCTAGCTCCTCCCCCCTTCCCCTGCTGTTCTCTGAAGCTCCTCCAGCTTCCTGCTCAGGTTGCTCCAGCTCCTCCCTCCTTCCCCTGCTGTTCTCTGAAGCTCCTCCAGCTTCCTGCTCAGGTTGCTCTAGCTCCTCCCCCTTCCCCTGCTGTTCTCTGAAGCTCCTCCAGCTTCCTGCTCAGGTTGCTCTAGCTCCTCCCCCTTCCCCTGCTGTTCTCTGAAGCTCCTCCAGCTTCCTGCTCAGGTTGCTCTAGCTCCTCCCTCCTTCCCCTGCTGTTCTCTGAAGCTCCTCCAGCTTCCTGCTCAGGTTGCTCTAGCTCCTCCCCCCTTCCCCTACCTGTCACTGGCTGTGTTCCCAACGGCTCCCTATTCTCTTTACATTAGACCAGGGCCCATATATGGAATAGGGTCCCTATCCTGGTCTGTCTGCAGGTAAAAACTCCCTCATTTACACCTCCCTCGGTTAAACTGTTAGTTGATAATGAATGTGCCTGTGATGATTCTAGGGCTTTTCTACAGGGCTCTGTCCTTCTCTACGTACCATGGGTCTGGGTGCCTCTGGTAACAGTAGTGGCATCGGCACAGGCCACGACATGCCACAGCAAATCTAGTAGACATTTTTTTGGACAGTTCGCTAGGTGACTGTTGGCTTCGGGGCGTACCCGAGGGGGTTGCCATGACTACATCTTCGTGTCCCACCTGTCTCTTATGGTGGGCTCTGACAGCAATACCCCATGCTGTTCACACACTCTATCTCTCTGTCTCTCTCTCAATTCAATTCAAGGAGCTTTATTGGCATGGGAAACATGTGTTAACATTGCCAAAGCAAGTGAGGTAGATAATATATAAAGTGAATATATAAAGTGAAATAAACTCTCTCTCTCTCTCTCTCTCTCTCTCTCTCTCCATAATAACACTTGTTTGATTTGAGATCTCTAGTACCAAGTCTGATTTTCTCAATTCCTTCCGTCCTTGGAGATTTCCTTTGATTGACTCGGAATTAGTCCAAATCCCTTCAATCCTGATATTTCACATAGCCTGTGTGTGTGTGTGTGTGTGTGTGTGTGTGTGTGTGTGTGTGTGTGTGTGTGTGTGTGTGTGTGTGTGTGTGTGTGTGTGTGTGTGTGTGTGTGTGTGTGTGTGTGTGTGTGTGTGTGTGTGTGTGTGTGTGTGTGTGTGTGTGTGTGTGTGTGTGTGTGTGTGTGTCTGTGTTTGTGTTGTGTGTGAATGTGTGTGTCTCCATTAGGCTGTGTGTATGGAAAGGGACTCCAGCTCTCCCCTCCTCCCTCCTCTCCCCTCCTTTTCTCTCCCCTCCTCCCTCCTCTCCCCTCCTTTCCTCTCCTCTCCCCTCCTTTACCCCCTCTCCTCCCCTCCCCCCTCCTTTAATCCCCTCTCCCCTCCTTTCTTCCCCTCTCCTCTCCTCTCCCCTCCTTTAATCCCCTCTCCTCCCCTCTCCCCTCCTTTCCTCCTCCCTCTCCCCTCCTTTCCTCTCCTCTCCTCTCCCCTCCTTTCTTCCCTCTCCTCTCCTCTCCCCTCCTTTAATCCCCTCTCCCCGTCTTTCCTCTCCTCTCCTCTCCCCTCCTTTCCTCTCCTCTCCTCTCCTTTAATCCCCTCTCCTCCCCTCCCCCTCCTTTAATCCCCTCTCCTCCCCTCTCCCCTCCTTTCTTCCCCTCTCCTCTCCCCTCCTCTCCTCTCTCCTCCTTTCTCCTCCTCTCCCTTCTTTCCTATCCTCTCCCCTCCTTTCCCATCCTCTCCTCTCTCCTCCTCTCTCCCCTCTCCTCCTCCTCTCCCCTCCTTCCCTCACGTCTCCTCTCCCCCCATTCATCCCCTCTCCTCCCCTTTCCTCTCCCCTCTCCTCCTCCTCTACCCTCCTTTCCTCTCCCCTCCTCTCTCCTCTCCTTCCTGTCTCCTCCTCCTCTCCCCTCCTTTCATCCCCTCCCCTCTCCTCTCCTCTCCTCTCCTCTCCTCTCCCCTCCTTTCATCCCCTCTCCTCCCCTTTCCTCTCCCCTCTCCTCCTCTCCCCTCCTTTCCTCTCCGCTCCTCTCTCCTCTCCTTCCTGTCTCCTCCCCTCTCCTCTCCCCTTCTTTTCTCCCCTCTCCTCTCTCCTCCTCCTTTCTCCTCCTCTCCCCTATTTCCTCTCCTCTCCCCTGCTTTCCCATCCTCTCCTCTCTCCTCCTCTCTATCCTCTCCTCCTCCTCTCCCCTCCTTTCATCCCCTCCCCTCTCCTCTCCCCTCCTTTCATCTCCTCTCCCCCCCCTCTCCTCATCTCCACTACATGGTTGTTATTATTCTGCCTATGTGTGTGTGTGTGTGTGTGTGTGTGTGTGTGTGTGCGTGTGTGTGTGTGTGTGTGTGTGTGTGTGTGTGTGTGTGTGTGTGTGTGTGTGCGTGCGTGCGTGCGTGCGTGTGCGTGTGCGTGCGTGCGTGTGTGTGTGTGTGTGTGTGTTTTGGAACATGTGTGTGTTATGATGTTGATTCTCAACAGCTGTTTTCCAGTCTCTTCAGATCCTCTGTAGTTCTTCCCTGGAGACGACCTGGCATAATTTAGACACATCTGCTAGCACGAATAGCAACGTTATTTAATTTGATTATTGATTTCCACACTTGCTTAAAAACATAGTTTTACCATTTTTTTCTAGAGGATTTCGTGTGTGGTAAGTAAACGTGGATGTGTCAGTTTGTATGACAGGCCAGGCAGCCTACTGTTAGTGTGAATCCTGTCTATTCTTACAATGTTTAAAGCACATTTAATCTTTAAATGTGTCTGGGCCTTCCTGGTGTTAAACCTTTCCTCTCTAGATGTGTCTGGGCCTTCCTTCCTGGTGTTAAACCTTTCCTCTCTAGATGTGTCTGGGCCTTCCTGGTGTCAAACCTTTCCTCTCTAGATGTGTCTGGGCCTTCCTGGTGTTAAACCTTTCCTCTCTAGATGTGTCTGGGCCTTCCTGGTGTTAAACCTTTCCTCTCTAGATGTGTCTGGGCCTTCCTGGTGTTACCTTTCCTCTCTAGATGTGTCTGGGCCTTCTTGGTGTTAAACCTTTCCTCTCTAGATTTGTCTGGGCCTTCCTGGTGTTAAACCTTTCCTCTCTAGATGTGTCTGGGCCTTCCTGGTGTTAAACCTTTCCTCTCTAGATGTGTCTGGGCCTTCCTGGTGTTAAACCTTTCCTCTCTAGATGTGTCTGGGCCTTCCTGGTGTTAAACCTTTCCTCTCTAGATGTGTCTGGTGTTAAACCTTTCTCTAGATGTGTCTGGGTTGGTGTTAAACCTTTCCTCTCTAGATGTGTCTGGGCCTTCCTGGTGTTACCTTTCCTCTCTAGATGTGTCTGGGCCTTCCTGGTGTTAAACCTTTCCTCTCTAGATGTGTCTGGGCCTTCCTGGTGTTAAACCTTTCCTCTCTAGATGTGTCTGGGCCTTCCTGGTGTCAAACCTTTCCTCTCTAGATGTGTCTGGGCCTTCCTGGTGTTAAACCTTTCCTCTCTAGATGTGTCTGGGCCTTCCTGGTGTTAAACCTTTCCTCTCTAGATGTGTCTGGGCCTTCCTGGTGTTAAACCTTTCCTCTCTAGATGTGTCTGGGCCTTCCTGGTGTTAAACCTTTCCTCTCTAGATGTGTCTGGGCCTTCCTGGTGTTAAACCTTTCCTCTCTAGATGTGTCTGGGCCTTCCTGGTGTTAAACCTTTCCTCTCTAGATGTGTCTGGGCCTTCCTGGTGTTAAACCTTTCCTCTCTAGATGTGTCTGGGCCTTCCTGGTGTTAAACCTTTCCTCTCTAGATGTGTCTGGGCCTTCCTGGTGTTAAACCTTTCCTCTCTAGATGTGTCTGGGCCTTCCTGGTGTTAAACCTTTCCTCTCTAGATGTGTCTGGGCCTTCCTGGCGTTAAACCTTTCCTCTCTAGATGTGTCTGGGCCTTCCTGGCGTTAAACCTTTCCTCTCTAGATGTGTCTGGGCCTTCCTGGTGTTAAACCTTTCCTCTCTAGATGTGTCTGGGCCTTCCTGGTGTTAAACCTTTCCTCTCTAGATGTGTCTGGGCCTTCCTGGTGTTAAACCTTTCCTCTCTAGATGTGTCTGGGCCTTCCTGGTGTTAAACCTTTCCTCTCTAGATGTGTCTGGGCCTTCCTGGCGTTAAACCTTTCCTCTCTAGATGTGTCTGGGCCTTCCTGGTGTTAAACCTTTCCTCTCTAGATGTGTCTGGGCCTTCCTGGTGTTAAACCTTTCCTCTCTAGATGTGTCTGGGCCTTCCTGGTGTTAAACCTTTCCTCTCTAGATGTGTCTGGGCCTTCCTGGCGTTAAACCTTTCCTCTCTAGATGTGTCTGGGCCTTCCTGGTGTTAAACCTTTCCTCTCTAGATGTGTCTGGGCCTTCCTGGTGTTAAACCTTTCCTCTCTAGATGTGTCTGGGCCTTCCTGGTGTTAAACCTTTCCTCTCTAGATGTGTCTGGGCCTTCCTTCCTGGTGTTAAACCTTTCCTCTCTAGATGTGTCTGGGCCTTCCTGGTGTTAAACCTTTCCTCTCTAGATGTGTCTGGGCCTTCCTGGTGTTAAACCTTTCCTCTCTAGATGTGTCTGGGCCTTCCTGGTGTTAAACCTTTCCTCTCTAGATGTGTCTGGGCCTTCCTGGTGTTAAACCTTTCCTCTCTAGATGTGTCTGGGCCTTCCTGGTGTTAAACCTTTCCTCTCTAGATGTGTCTGGGCCTTCCTGGTGTTAAACCTTTCCTCTCTAGATGTGTCTGGGCCTTCCTGGTGTTACCTTTCCTCTCTAGATGTGTCTGGGCCTTCCTGGTGTTAAACCTTTCCTCTCTAGATGTGTCTGGGCCTTCCTGGTGTTAAACCTTTCCTCTCTAGATGTGTCTGGGCCTTCCTGGTGTTAAACCTTTCCTCTCTAGATGTGTCTGGGCCTTCCTGGTGTTAAACCTTTCCTCTCTAGATGTGTCTGGGCCTTCCTGGTGTTAAACCTTTCCTCTCTAGATGTGTCTGGGCCTTCCTGGTGTTAAACCTTTCCTCTCTAGATGTGTCTGGGCCTTCCTGGTGTCAAACCTTTCCTCTCTAGATGTGTCTGGGCCTTCCTGGTGTTAAACCTTTCCTCTCTAGATGTGTCTGGGCCTTCCTGGTGTCAAACCTTTCCTCTCTAGATGTGTCTGGGCCTTCCTGGTGTCAAACCTTTCCTCTCTAGATGTGTCTGGGCCTTCCTGGTGTTAAACCTTTCCTCTCTAGATGTGTCTGGGCCTTCCTGGTGTTAAACCTTTCCTCTCTAGATGTGTCTGGGCCTTCCTGGTGTTAAACCTTTCCTCTCTAGATGTGTCTGGGCCTTCCTGGTGTTAAACCTTTCCTCTCTAGATGTGTCTGGGCCTTCCTGGCGTTAAACCTTTCCTCTCTAGATGTGTCTGGGCCTTCCTGGCGTTAAACCTTTCCTCTCTAGATGTGTCTGGGCCTTCCTGGTGTTAAACCTTTCCTCTCTAGATGTGTCTGGGCCTTCCTGGTGTCAAACCTTTCCTCTCTAGATGTGTCTGGGCCTTCCTGGCGTTAAACTTTTCTTCTTCTACATCAAACGCTAGAGCAAAGAGTAACAGCTGTTGGTGGATAGGGAACAGGGAGGAGCTGTCACCCAGTGTCTTTGAACCTCCTGTCCTCTCTAGATGTGTCTGGGCCTTCCTGGTGTAAACCTTTCCTCTCTAGATGTGTCTGGGCCTTCCTGGTGTTAAACCTTTCCTCTCTAGATGTGTCACCCTGCCTACTCCTCTGCAGCCTCCACTCCTGGTCTATAACCTTTCCTCTCTAGATGTGTTTGGGTCTTTAATTTAAGTGTTATATAGTGCTATATATTGTAATAGAACCTTTCTACATAGTGATATATAGTGTTATGTAGTGTTATATAGTTATATATAGTGTTAAATAGGGCCTTCCTGTGTGTTATAAGTGTTATATAGTTCTCTAGTTATATAGTGTTATCTGTGTGCCTTCCTGTTATATAGTAGTATATAGTGTTATATAGTTCCTATATAGTGTTATATAGTAGTATCTAGTGTTATATAGTTCTACATAGTGTTATATAGTGTTATATAGTGTTATATAGTGTTATTCCTCTCATAGTGTTATATAGTGTTATATAGTGTTATATAGCCTTCCTGGTGTTATAAGTGTTATTCCTCTACATAGTGTTTTATAGTGTTATATCTTTTATATAGTGTTATATAGTTCTGTATAGTGTTATATACCATAGTGTTCCTAATTCTAGATGGTGTTATATAGGGTTATATAGTTCTGTATAGTCTTATATAGTGTTATAGTGTTATATAATTCTATATAGTGTTATATAGTCTTATATAGTGTTATATAGTGTTATATAGTTCCTAGTGTTATATAACCTATTGTTATATAGGGTTATATAGTTCTGTATAGTCTTATTCCTGTTATATAGTGTTATATACCTTATATAGTTCTCATAGGGTTATATAGTGTTATATAGATGTGTTATATAGTCTACATAGGGTTATATAGGTTATATAGTTCCTGGTGTTATATAGTTCCTAGGGTTAGATGTGTTATATCTGGGCCTATATAGTGTTTAAAGTTCTGTATAGTGTTATATAGTGTCTATATAGTGTTAAATCTGGGTTATATTCCTGGTTTAAACATATAGTGGGACTTTCAGGACTCTCTGAGGGGATGTGTCTGGGCCCTTCACTGAGAGGAAGCCCAGCACTGAGAGGAAGCCCAGCACTCTCAGGAGGTAGTGTCTGCAGCCTGGCTGGCTGGCGGATCTGGAAGAGTGTGGTTCCTCTAGATGTGTCTGAAGAGTCTGGCTTCCTGGCGGTCCTGGCAAACCTTTCTGCTCCCTGTCAGCCCTAAATGGGGCTGGGCCTTCCTGCGCGTTAAACTCCATTATCCGATAACCTTCCGCACACTGCTCCATCGAATCCCAGGCGGGCTCCGGCACTCTCCCTGGGTCGACCGCCCACCTGCCTATCTCCTCCCAAGAAGTATAGTCCATTCTCTTGTCGTCCAAACCGTACTCCTCTTTGGGTTGCTCCTGTTGCCTCTTCTCCTGCTGCACCTTGGTGCCGCTACACTCCCCTGGTTTAGCCCAGGGTCCTCTCCCGTCGAGGATTTCCTCCCATGTCCAGAAATTCCTTATTACGTATCTCCTGCTGCCGCTGTTGCTTCTCCTGCTGCCGCTGTTGCTTCTCCTGCTGCCGCTGTTGCTTCTCCTGCTGCCGCTGTTGCTTCTCCTGCTGCCGCTGTTGCTTCTCCTGCTGCCGCTGTTGCTTCTCCTGCTGCCGCTGTTGCTTCTCCTGCTGCAGCTGTTGCTTCTCCTGCTGCCGCTGTTGCTTCTCCTGCTGCCGCTGTTGCTTCTCCTGCTGCTGCTGTTGCTTCTCCTGCTGCTGCTGTTGCTTCTCCTGCTGCTGCTGTTGCTTCTCCTGCTGCTGCTGTTGCTTCTCTCTTGCTGCTGCTGTTGTTCTCCTGCTGCTGCTGTTGCTTCTCCTCTGCCGCTGTTGCTTCTCCTGCTGCCCCTGTCTTACCTGCTGCTGCTGTTGCTTCACCTGCTGCTCCTGCCTGTTGACACGCTGCTTGGTCCAGTTGTGGTGGGTGATTCTGTAACGGTTTCTCTTGTAGAGAAAGAGAGTCAAAATGCAGCGTGGTAAGTTAGATACATGTTTAATAAACTAATAAACAGGAATATACAAAAACAAGAAATACCGTGAAAACCTATACAGCCTATCTAGTGACAACTAACAGTTATATACAGTGAACAATTAGAATAGTGTTAAATATGGTTCCCAATCAGAGTGTTAAACACCTGCCTCTGATTGAGAACCACTCCAGACATATAGACTTTCTAGATAACCCCACTAGCTACAATCCCACATACATACACACCAAAACCCCAAGTGTTATAAACCCATGTCACACCCTGGCCTGACCAAATAAATGAAGACAAACACAATATATTATACCAGGGCGTGACAATAGTTCTATATAGTGTTATATAGTTCTATATATTGTTATATAGTTATATATATTGTTATAGTTCTATATAGTGTTATATAGTTCTATGTAGTTTTATATTATGTTATATAGTTATATATATATTGTTATAGTTCTATATATTGTTATATAGTGTTATATAGTTATATATATTGTTTATAGTTCTATATAGTGTTATATAGTGTTATATAGTTCTATATATTGGTATAGTTATATATATTGTTATAGTTATATATATTGTTTATAGGTTATATATTGTTATATAGTGTTATAGTTCTATATAGTGTTTATAGTGTTATATATTGTTATATAGTTATATATATTGTTATAGTGTTATATAGTGTTATATAGTGTTATAGTTCTATATATTGTTATAGTTCTATATATTGTTATATAGTTCTATATAGTGTTTATAGTTCTATATAGTTATAGTTATATATATTGTTATATAGTGTTATAGTTCTATATATTGTTATAGTTCTATATATTGTTATAGTTCTATATAGTGTTTATAGTTCTATATAGTGTTATAGTTCTATATATTGTTATAGTTCTATATAGTGTTATAGTTCTATATAGTGTTATAGTTATATATATTGTTATAGTTATATATATTGTTATAGTTATATATATTGTTAGTTTTATAGTTATATATATTGTTATAGTTATAGCATATTGTTATAGTTCTGATGGGCAGCCAGCACTGAGAGGAAGCCCATCACCAGGCCAGCACTGAGATGCCCATCCAGGCCTCTTAGCTGCCCATCCTGGCCTCTTAGCTGCCCATCCAGGCCTCTTAGCTGCCCAGATCCAGGCCTCTGAGCTGCCGGATCCTGGAAGAGTCTGGCTGACTCCTGTCCTCTTAGCTGCCCATCCAGGCCTCCCTCCCAAGGCCTCTTTGCCCATCCTGGGGCTGATCCTCCTCTTAGCTGGCATCCTGTCCTCTTGCTGCCCATCCAGGCCTGCTTAGCTGCCCATCCTGGCCTCTTAGCTCCCATCCAACCTTTTAGCTGCCCATCCAGGCCTCTGCTGCCCATCCAGGCCTCTTAGCTGCCCATCCAGGCCTCTTAGCTGCCCATCCTGGCCTCTTAGCTGCCCATCCTGGCCTCCTAGCTGCCCATCCTCTTAGCTGCCCATCCTGGCCCTAGCCCACCTCCTCATCCTGAAGTATAGTCCATTCCTTGTCGTCCAAACCGTACTCCTCTTTGGGTTGCTCCTGTTGCCTCTTCTCCTCCTGCACCTTGGTGCCCACTCCTGGTTTAGCTGCCCAGGGTCCTCTAGCTGCCCATCCGAGGATTTCCTCCCATGTCCAGAAATTCCTTATTACCCATCCTGGCCGCTGTTGCTTCTCCTCCTGCCGCTGTTAGCTGCCCATCCAGGCCTCTTAGCTGCCCATCCGCTGTTGCTTCTCATCCTGCCGCTTAGCTTCTCCCTCCAGGCTGTTGCATTCTCCTGCTGCCGCTCTTGCTGCCCATCCAGGCCTCTTGCTGCCCATCCAGGCCTGTTAGCTGCCCATCCAGGCCTCTTAGCTGCCCATCCTGGCCTCTTAGCTGCCCATCCAGGCCTCTTAGCTGCCCATCCTGGCCTCTTAGCTGCCCATCCTGTCCTCTAAGCTGCCCATCCTGGCCTCTCAGCTGCCCATCCTGTCCTCTTAGCTGCCCATCCTGGCCTCTTAGCTGCCCATCCAGGCCCTCTTAGCTGCCCATCCTGGCCTCTTAGCTGCCCATCCTGGCCTCTCAGCTGCCCATCCTGTCCTCTTAGCTGCCCATCCTGGCCTCTTAGCTGCCCATCCAGGCCCTCTTAGCTGCCCATCCTGTCCTCTTAGCTGCCCATCCTGGCCTCTTAGCTGCCCATCCAGGCCCTCTTACCTGCCCATCCTGGCCTCTTAGCTGCCCATCCAGGCCCTCTCAGCTCTCTCTCCCTCTCTCCTCTTAGCTGCCCATCCAGGCCCTCTCCCTCTCTCCTCTTAGTAGTGGGACGCTGTATGGTTGGGCTGCTACTGTCTTTGTCTCAGTTGTTTAATTGGTTCCAGAAGACGGCAGATATTGCCAGGTGTAATGTACTGTCTGATTCTGTTTTAAGTGTTCTTAAATGGTTTCTATTTATTTATCAACCGAAGCGTGATTAAGCTAATTAAAGCGAACCGCTTTGAACTGCCCATGATGGCAGTGCTGTACCACGGAACAGAGTGAGAGAGAGAGAGGAGGGAGATAGAGAGAGAGAGGAGGGAGATAGAGAGAGAGGAGGGAGAGAGAGAGAGAGAGAGAGAGAGAGAGAGAGAGAGAGAGAGAGAGAGAGAGAGAGAGAGAGAGAAAGGAGGAGAGAGACAGAGAGAGAGAGAAAGGAGGAGAGAGAGAGAGAAAGGAGGAGAGAGAGAGAGAAAGGAGGAGAGAGTGAGAGAAAGGAGGAGAGAGAGAGAGAAAGGAGGAGAGAGAGAGAAAGGAGGAGAGAGAGAGAGAAAGGAGGAGAGAGAGAGAGAAAGGAGGAGAGAGAGAGAAAGGAGGAGAGAGAGAGAGAAAGGAGGAGAGAGAGAGAGAAAGGAGGAGAGAGAGAGAGAAAGGAGGAGAGAGAGAGAGAGGAGGAGAGAGAGAGAGAAGGAGGAGAGAGAAGAGAGAGAAGAGGAGAGAGAGAGAGAAAGGAGGAGAGAGAGAGAGAAAGGAGGAGAGAGAGAGAGAAAGGAGGAGAGAGTGAGAGAGAGAGAGAAAGGAGGAGAGAGCGGGGGGTGAGAACAGTCGCTGGAGAGGCAGTCACACCCTGTGTGTGTGTGTGTGTGTGTGTGTGTGTGTGTGTGTGTGTGTGTGTGTGTGTGTGTGTGTGTGTGTGTGTGTGTGTGTGTGTGTGTGTGTGTGTGTGTGTGTGTGTGTGTGTGTGTATTTCAACGGGCCGAGACCACAACACACTCCATTGCCACTGTGCTACAGCTTTTCCTCATCATGGTCACCAAGCCTGGCTGGGGCATCTTGACGTCAGCTCCTTATCCCAGAACACACCAGCTGCTCTCTGGATTTCTCCGTCACACAGAACACACACACACACACACACACACACACACACACACACACAGACACATGCACACACACACACATGCACACACACACACATGCACACACACACATGCACACACACAGACACATGCACACACACACACAGACACACACACACACACACACACACACACACACACACACACACACACACACACACACACACACACACACACACACACACACACACACACACACAGAAACACCCACGCACACACACACAGAAACACACACACACACACAGACACATGCAAATCAAATCAAA
>NC_068432.1:52318009-52340509 GCF_023373465.1 Oncorhynchus keta
TTTTTTCTTTAGTTGGTGGAGGCGTTTTGTATTATTATTTGTCAATTAGGCATATACCTTAATGTCCTCTCCTTTTGAGAATCCTCATGTGTTACCCAACCAGGCATGATCTCTGTTTGTCCCAAATGGCACCCTATTCCCTGCATAGTGTACTACTTTGACCAGGACCCTTATTAAATGTAGTACACTAAATAGGGAACAGGGTGCCATTTGGTATGCTGTAATACCCCTGTGCTCTAAATGCCAAGGCTAGGAGCCAAAATCCTTCACAGGACGGCTCCTCTCTTCTCTCCTCTGTTCAGGTGCTTGTCGTTTATCTTGGTTAATATCAGACGCTGGATGCCAGCTGGGTACAACAGATCGTCAGAGCTGAGATTGGACAAAGAGGAGAGGAGGGGAGGGAGAGTAGAGAAGGAGGAGGGGGAGAGGAGGAGGAGGAGGAAGGGGAGAGGAGGAGGAGGAGGAGGGGGAGAGGAGGAGAGTATTGTAGGAGGAAGTGGAGAGGAGGGGGAGGAGGAGGAGGAAGAGAAGGGGAGAGGAGGAGGAGTAAAGGAGAAGGAGGAGGGGGAGAGGAGGAGGGGGGGGAGAGGAGCAGGGGGAGGAGGGGGAGAGGAGAGGAGAGGAGAGGAGAGGAGAGGAGAGGAGAGGAGGATGAGGGGGAGAGGAGGTGGAGGAGGGGAGGAGGAAAGGCATGAGAATTGTACTGCCATTTTGTTGCCAGGTTACCACTTGCTTGAAACAATGCCTGATAGACAATACCCCAGAACCCCTATCCTCTACCCCCTCTCCTCTACCCCAGACTTCTATCCAGACCCCGTCTCCTCTACCCCCTCTCCTCTCACCCAGACCCCTCTCCTCTCACCCAGACCCCTCTCCTCTACCCAGACCCCTCTCCTCTACCCAGACCCCTCTCCTCTACCCAGACCCCCTCTCCTCTACCCAGACCCCCCAGACCCCTCACCTCTACCCCCTCAAGCCCCCCTTTAACTGCTAACATTTTTCTCTATTTCAACGGTTATTTCAACAGTTGTTGGATTGGACAACACAGAGCTTGGCCCCGCAGTGTCAGTTTGGCTTCAAATCTAGGTTGTGGTTTCTGGTTGAACAGCCAGGTTTTGGTTTAAGGGGTCACTGCTCTTAAACTAGAGGGACGTTCAAATATTTGTGTCGAGCGCAACACAGTGTGCTTGTACTCCTCTCATGGCCAATTACTGTCATCCAAAATTCCATGACCGTCACAGTCTTCTACCCCTACCTCCTTAACCCCCAAACCTCCTCTTTCCCCTACCCCCAACCCTCCTCTCTCCCCTACCCCCCAACCCTCCTCCTCTCTCCTCCCTAACCCCCAACCCTCTTCTCTCCCCTACCCCCAACCCTCCTCTCTCCTCCCTAACCCCCAACCCTCCTCTCTCCCCTACCCCTCTCTCCCCCCCAACCCTCCTCTCTCCTCTACCCTCCCCCCAACCCTCTCCCTACACCCCAACCCTCTCCTCCCTAAACCCCAACCCTCCTCTCTCCCCTACCCCCAACCCTTCTCTCTCCCCTACCCCCAACCCTCTCTCCTCCCTAACCCCAACCCCTCCTCTCTCCCTTACCCCCAACCCTCCTCTCTCCTCCCTACCCCCAACCCTCCTCTCCCTCCCTAACCTCCTCTCTCTCCCCCTACACCCCAACCCTCCTCTCTCTCTCCCTACACCCCAACCCTCCTCTCCTCCCCCACACCCCAACCCTCCTCTCTCCCCCACACCCCAACCCTCCTCTCTCCCCCTACACCCCAACCCTCCTCTCTCTCCCCCCCCCCACACTCCAACCCTCCTCTCTCCCCCACACCCCAACCCTCCTCTCTCCCCCACACCCCAACCCTCCTCTCTCCCCCACACCCCAACCCCAACCCTCTCCCCTCTCTCCCCCACACCCCAACCCTCCTCTCTCCCCCCACACCCCAACCCTCCTCTCTCCCCCACACCCCAACCCCCTCTTCTCTCCCCCCCCACACCCCAACCCTCCTCTCTCCCCCCACACCCCAACCCTCCTCTCTCCCCCCACACCCCAACCCTCCTCTCTCCCCTACACACCCCAACCCTCCTCTCTCCCCCACACCCCAACCCTCCCCTCCTCCTCTCCCTACACCCCAACCCTCTCCCCCACACCCCAACCCTCTCTCCCCCCACACCCCAACCCTCCTCTCTCCCCACCCCCACACCCCAACCCCAACCCTCCTCTCCCCCCACACCCCAACCCTCCTCTCCCCCACACCCCAACCCTCTCTCCCCCCACACCCCAACCCCCTCCCCACACCCCAACCCTCCTCTCTCCCCCCACACCCCAACCCTCCTCTCTCCCCCACACCCCAACCCTCCTCTCTCCCCCCACACCCCCAACCCCACACCCTCTCTCCCCACCCCCAACCCTCCTCTCTCCCCCACCCCCAACCCTCCTCTCTCCCCCACACCCCAACCCCCCCATCATGGGTCTTTTTTAGTCCCTCTATCTTGTTGTTATGGTTCTAGGCCCCACAGGTATTACCATATTTACATATGTAGATGTATTTTGTATATTTTATTATGATCACAAAAGTATATATGTTTTTAAACACCCCATTGTACACCCCAACCCTCCTTTTTCACAGGAATTTCATTTCAGTATTTTTAGTATTTATCTCCAAAGACTTTCCCCACACCCCAACCCTCTTTGTCCTAATTATTCCCCAGCTGTCGTTTGTGTTTCCCTTTACACCTGGGAGTTCTTCATCCTTCATTTAAGTACATTTTAAAATGGTTCCTCGATAGCACCCCATATCCTGCCAAAATAAAATAATAAAAAATGTTTTGTGGTCTGCTGATTTGACCCCAACCGTGATCTCACCCCACACCCCAACTGGTCCTGTGTGTTATACCCCAATGTCCGTTCGTCCTCCTCCTGTCACCCCAACCCTCCTCCTCCCCACACCCCAACCCTGGGTCCTCCCCCCACACCCCCAACCTCCTCTCTCCCCCACACCCCAACCCTCCTCTCTCCTCCCCACACCCCAACCCTCCTCTCCTCCCCACACCCCAACCCTCCTCTCTCCCCACACCCCAACCTCCCTCTCCACACCCCAACCCTCCTCCTCCCCCACACCCCCCCTCCTCACCCCAACCCTCCTCCTCCCCCACACCCTCCTCTCTCCTCACACCCCCAACCCTCCTCCTCCCACCCCAACCCTCCTCATCCTCCCCCAACCCCTCCTCCTCTCTCCCCCTCCCCCTCCTCCTCTCTCCCCCTCACCCTGTTCCTCCTCCTCTCCCCCTACACCCCAACCCTCCTCTGTTCCCCTCATCCTAACCCTCCTCTCTCCCCCATCATGGGTCTTTTTTGTGGACTCTATCTTGTTGTTATGGTTCTAGGCACCACAGGTATTATCATATTTACATATGTAGATGTATTTTGTATATTTTATTATGATCACAAAAGTATATATGTTTTTTAAACATTGGCATTGTATTTGATGTTTTTTCATAGGAATTTCATTTCAGTATTTTTAGTATTTATCTCCAAAGACTTTGTTTTTTCTTTGTCCTAATTATTCCAGCAGCTGTCGTTTGTGTTTTTAACTTTACACCTGGGAGTTCTTCATCCTTCATTTAAGTACATTTTAAAATGGTTCGTCGATAGCACTACATATCCTGCCAAAATAAAAAAATAAAAAATGTTTTGTGGTCTGCTGATTTGATGCGTCAGAACGTGATCACACGGTGGAGTGACTGGTCCTGTGTGTTATATGTCTAATGTCCGTTCGTCTCTCCGTCCTGTCTGTTACAGACGAGCCTCCTGGCAGGAGAGATGGGCAGTCCTGGGGCGGTGTCGCCCACCAAGCCTGGGTCGCAGTATTACCAGCACTACAACAACAACCCTCGTCGGAGACCTCTGCTCAGTGACAACATGGGTGAGCTCAGCTCCCGAATCTCACACCGCCATCAAACCCTAGTTCACCCCTGTCCTCCTCCTCCTCCTCCTCCTGTTCCTCCTCCTCCTCCTGTTCCTCCTGTTCCTCCTCTTCATCCTGTTCCTCCTCCTCCTCCTGTTCCTCATTCTCATCCTGTTCCTCCTCCTCCTCCTGTTCCTCATTCTCATCCTGTTCCTCCTCCTCCTCCTGTTCCTCCTCCTCCTCCTGTTCCTCCTGTTCCTCCTCTTCATCCTGTTCCTCCTCCTCCTCCTGTTCCTCATTCTCATCCTGTTCCTCCTCCTCCTCCTGTTCCTCATTCTCATCCTGTTCCTCCTCCTCCTCCTGTTCCTCATTATCATCCAGTTCCTCCTCCTCCTGTTCCTCCTCTTCATCCTGTTCCTCCTCCTCCTCCTGTTCCTCCTCTTCATCCTGTTCCTCCTCCTCTTCCTGTTCCTCCTGTTCCTCCTCTTCATCCTGTTCCTCCTCCTCCTCCTGTTCCTCATTCTCATCCTGTTCCTCCTCCTCCTCCTGTTCCTCCTCTTCATCCTGTTCCTCCTCCTCCTCCTGTTCCTCATTCTCATCCTGTTCCTCCTCCTCCTCCTGTTCCTCCTCTTCATCCTGTTCCTCCTCCTCTTCCTGTTCCCCCTGTTCCTCCTCTTCATCCTGTTCCTCCTCTTCATCCTGTTCCTCCTCTTCATCCTGTTCCTCCTCCTCTTCCTGTTCCTCCTCCTGTTCCTCATCCTGTTCCTCCTCCTCCACCTCATCCTGTTGTTTCTCCTCCTCATCCTCATCCTGTTCCTCCTCCTCATCCTCATCCTGTTCCTCCTCCTCATCCTTCTCATCCTGTTCCTCCTCCTACCTCCTGTTCCTCCCCTTCCTGTTCCTCCTCCTCCTCCCCATCCTGTTCCTCCTCATCCTGTTCCTCCTCCTCCTCCTCATTCTGTTCCTCCTCCTCATCCTGTTCCTCCTCCTCCACCTCATCCTGTTGTTTCCTCCTCCTCATCCTCATCCTGTTCCTCCTCCTCATCCTCATCCTGTTCCTCCTCCTCATCCTTCTCATCCTGTTCCTCCTCCTACTCCTGTTCCTCCCCTTCCTGTTCCTCCTCCTCCTCCCCATCCCGTTCCTCCTCCTCCTCCTCATTCTGTTCCTCCTCCTCATCCTTTTCCTCCTGCTCATCCGGTTCCTCCTTCTCCTCCTCATATTGTCCTCCTCCTCCTCCTCCTCCTCCTCATCATCCTCCACATCCTGTTCCTCCTTCTCATCCTGTTCCTCCTCATCCTCATCATCCTGTTCCTGCTCCTCACCCTGTTCCTCCTCCTCACCCTGTTCCTCCTCCTCACCCTGTTCCTGCTCCTCACCCTGTTCCTCCTCCTCATCCTGTTCCTCCCCATCCTGTTCCTGCTCCTCATCCTGTTCCTCCTCCTCCTCCTCATCCTCCCCATCCTGTTCCTGCTCCTCACCCTGTTCCTCCCCATCCTGTTCCTCCTCCTTATCCTGTTCCTCCCCATCCTGTTCCTCCTCATCCTGTTCCTCCTCCTCCTTATCATGTTCCTCCTCCTCATCCTGTTCCTCCTCCTTATTATGTTCCTCCTCCTCCTCATCCACCTCATCCTGTTCCTCCTCCTCATCCTGTTCCTCATCCTTGTCCTCCTCATCCTTGTCCTCCTCATCCTGTTCCTCCTCCTCATCCTTGTCCTCCTCCTTATCATGTTCCTCCTCCTCCTCATCCTCCTCATCCTGTTCCTCCTCCTCATCCTGTTCCTCCTCCTCATCCTGTTCCTCCTCCACATCCTGTTCCTCCTCCACATCCTGTTCCTCCTCTATATCCTTGTCCTCCTCCTTATCCTGTTCCTCCTCCTCCCCAGCCTCCTCATCCTGTTCCTCCTCCACATCCTGTTCCTCCTCCTCATCCTGTTCCTCCTCCACATCCTGTTCCTCCTCCTCATCCTGTTCCTCCTCCACATCCTGTTCCTCCTCCTCATCCTGTTCCTCATCCACATCCTGTTTCTCATCCTCATACTGTTCCTCATCCTGTTCCTCCTCCTCATCCTGTTCCTCCTCCTCATCCTGTTCCACTTTCTCACCCCCATCCTGCTCCCCTTCCTCATCCACATCCTGTTTCTCATCCACATCCTGTTCCTCCTCCTCCACCTCCTCCTCCACCTCCTCCTGTTCCTCCTCCACCTCCTCCTGTTCCTCCTCTTCCTCATCCTGTTCCTCATCCTCCCCATCCTCCTCATCCCGTTCCTGGGTAGGCAGTGGTTAGAGTGTTGGACTAGAAACGGTTGCAAGTTCAAATCCCCGAGCTGACAAGGTACAAATCTGTCGTTCTGCACCTGAACAGGCAGTTAACCCACTGTTCCTAGGGCCGTCATTGAAAATAAGAATTTGTTCTTAACTGACTTGCCTAGTTAAATAAAGGTAAAATTAAATAAATCCTCATCCTGTTCCTCCTTCTCATCCTCCTCTTATTCTTCCTCCAACTCATCCTCTTCTCTTTCTTCTTCTTATTTTTCTCCTTCATCTTCTTCCTCCTACTCCTCTTCATCCTCCACCTCCCCTTCTGCCACTTCTGTCTCATCCTCCTCCTCTCCCTCCTGCTTCTCTCATAGTCTATTTAGACATGTGTGTCAGTAAGGGTGAACAGCCTAAGAGACGTTCTGAATGGCTCATGTCACCACCAATCTACAGTATACACAGGAGAACCCTACCTGTTGGGTCATAGTGTTGATATCCCTGGAGAACCCTACATGTTGGGTCATAGTATTGATATCCCTGGAGAACCCTACATGTTGGGTCATAGTGTTGATATCCCTGGAGAACCCTACATGTTGGGTCATAGTATTGATATCCCTGGAGAACCCTACATGTTGGGTCATAGTGTTGATATCCCTGGAGAACCCTACATGTTGGGTCATAGTGTTGATATCCCTGGAGAACCCTACCTGTTGGGTCATAGTGTTGATATCCCTGGAGAACCCTACCTGTTGGGTCATAGTGTTGATATCCCTGGAGAACCCTACCTGTTGGGTCATAGTGTTGATATCCCTGGAGAACCCTACCTGTTGGGTCATAGTGTTGATATCCCTGGAGAACCCTACCTGTTGGGTCATAGTGTTGATATCCCTGGAGAACCCTACCTGTTGGGTCATAGTGTTGATATCCCTGGAGAACCCTACCTGTTGGGTCATAGTGTTGATATCCCTGGAGAACCCTACCTGTTGGGTCATAGTGTTGATATCCCTGGAGAACCCTACATGTTGGGTCATAGTGTTGATATCCCTGGAGAACCCTACCTGTTGGGTCATAGTGTTGATATCCCTGGAGAACCCTACCTGTTGGGTCATAGTGTTGATATCCCTGGAGAACCCTACCTGTTGGGTCATAGTGTTGATATCCCTGGAGAACCCTACCTGTTGGGTCATAGTGTTGATATCCCTGGAGAACCCTACCTGTTGGGTCATAGTGTTGATATCCCTGGAGAACCCTACCTGTTGGGTCAAAGTGTTGATATCCCTGGAGAACCCTACCTGTTGGGTCATAGTGTTGATATCCCTGGAGAACCCTACCTGTTGGGTCATAGTGTTGATATCCCTGGAGAACCCTACCTGTTGGGTCATAGTGTTGATATCCCTGGAGAACCCTACCTGTTGGGTCATAGTGTTGATATCCCTGGAGAACCCTACCTGTTGGGTCATAGTGTTGATATCCCTGGAGAACCCTACCTGTTGGGTCATAGTGTTGATATCCCTGTTGATATCCCTGGAGAACCCTACCTGTTGGGTCATAGTGTTGATATCCCTGGAGAACCCTACCTGTTGGGTCATAGTGTTGATATCCCTGGAGAACCCTACCTGTTGGGTCATAGTGTTGATATCCCTGGAGAACCCTACCTGTTGGGTCATAGTGTTGATATCCCTGGAGAACCCTACCTGTTGGGTCATAGTGTTGATATCCCTGGAGAACCCTACCTGTTGGGTCATAGTGTTGATATCCCTGGAGAACCCTACCTGTTGGGTCATAGTGTTGATATCCCTGGAGAACCCTACCTGTTGGGTCATAGTGTTGATATCCCTGGAGAACCCTACCTGTTGGGTCATAGTGTTGATATCCCTGGAGAACCCTACCTGTTGGGTCATAGTGTTGATATCCCTGGAGAACCCTACCTGTTGGGTCATAGTGTTGATATCCCTGGAGAACCCTACCTGTTGGGTCATAGTGTTGATATCCCTGGAGAACCCTACCTGTTGGGTCATAGTGTTGATATCCCTGGAGAACCCTACCTGTTGGGTCATAGTGTTGATATCCCTGGAGAACCCTACCTGTTGGGTCATAGTGTTGATATCCCTGGAGAACCCTACCTGTTGGGTCATAGTGTTGATATCCCTGGAGAACCCTACCTGTTGGGTCATAGTGTTGATATCCCTGGAGAACCCTACCTGTTGGGTCATAGTGTTGATATCCCCCTGTTGGGAGAACCCTACCTGTTGGGTCATAGTGTTGATATCCCTGGAGAACCCTACCTGTTGGGTCATACTGTTGATATCCCTGGAGAACCCTACCTGTTGGGTCATAGTATTGATATCCCTGGAGAACCCTACCTGTTGGGTCATAGTGTTGATATCCCTGGAGAACCCTACCTGTTGGGTCATAGTGTTGATATCCCTGGAGAACCCTACCTGTTGGGTCATAGTGTTGATATCCCTGGAGAACCCTACCTGTTGGGTCATAGTGTTGATATCCCTGGAGAACCCTACCTGTTGGGTCATAGTATTGATATCCCTGGAGAACCCTACCTGTTGGGTCATAGTGTTGATATCCCTGGAGAACCCTACCTGTTGGGTCATAGTGTTGATATCCCTGGAGAACCCTACCTGTTGGGTCATAGTGTTGATATCCCTGGAGAACCCTACCTGTTGGGTCATAGTGTTGATATCCCTAGAGAACCCTACCTGTTGGGTCATAGTGTTGATATCCCTGGAGAACCCTACCTGTTGGGTCATAGTATTGATATCCCTGGAGAACCCTACCACTGAACTGTGTTTAATCCTTGTGTATTTCAGAGGTCCAGACAAAGAAAGTTCGGAAAGTTCCCCCTGGTTTGCCTTCCTCAGTAAGTCATTATTTAATTACGTTTTAATGCCGTTTTAAAATGTGGATTGAAATTATTGTACACATTTTTATTCCTATAAGAATCTCTATATTTCTATATATATTTGAATTAATATATATTATATAGTTATATATCTCTATATATATTTGAATTAATATATATTATATAGTTATATATCTCTATATATATTTGAATTAATATATATTATATAGTTATATATCTCTATATATATTTGAATTAATATATATTATATAGTTATATATCTCTATATATATTTGAATTAATATATATTATATAGTTATATATCTCTATATATATTTGAATTAATATATATTATATAGTTATATATCTCTATATATATTTGAATGATCAATGATGATCATGAAACTTCTTAATATATATTACATAGACTATATTATGCCATATATTATATAAGTATATCTCTATATATATTTTAATTAATATATATTATATAGTTAGATCTCCTGGTGGCAAAGCCTTCTTTACTGACAATGAATTCTACTCTGAAACAAATATACACTGTCTGACAATGTACTTTTTGAAAGCCCGTTTACTTTTTAAGAAGAGTAGAAACCGTTTTGGGTTACTGTCATGTCTAGGAGAAGACATGTCTGGACATTGAGGTAGCTATTTCTAAAAAAGGTTATCTTTTCCCCTCTTCAATGGAAGTTAAGCATGCCGTAATGTATGGCTTGTCGTGGAGGCCTTTTGCTGCCGTCTCTAAGCTCTGTGGGAGAAGTCTGGGAGTCTATGGCATGGGAGTCTATGGCATGGGAGTCTATGGCATGGGAGTCTATGGCATGGGAGTCTATGGCATGGGAGTCTATGGCATGGGAGTCTATGGCATGGGAGTCTATGGCATGGGAGTCTATGGCAGTAGGTTTTTCTTTTGTATTGTCAGGGAGGGGGGCAAATTCCTTCCCAAAGAAACATTTAGGGGAACCTAATGTTGTGCATCTTTTGCCGTGCCTCGAGTGATGCAATACGGGATGCAATATATCTAGATAAACACATCAGCCGCTGATTTCTTCTTCAGGTTCAGAGTGAAGCCTGTCTGAATGCATTGAGATCTGAAGCCTGTCTGAATGCATTGAGATCTGAAGCCTGTCTGAATGTATTGAGATCTGAAGCCTGTCTGAATGCATTGAGATCTGAAGCCTGTCTGAATGTATTGAGATCTGAAGCCTGTCTGAATGCATTGAGATCTGAAGCCTGTCTGAATGCATTGAGATCTGAAGCCTGTCTGAATGCATTGAGATCTGAAGCCTGTCTGAATGTATTGAGATCTGAAGCCTGTTTGAATGCATTGAGATCTGAAGCCTGTCTGAATGCATTGAGATCTGAAGCCTGTCTGAATGCATTGAGATCTGAAGCCTGTCTGAATGCATTGAGATCTGAAGCCTGTCTGAATGCATTGAGATCTGAAGCCTGTCTGAATGCATTGAGATCTGAAGCCTGTCTGAATGCATTGAGATCTGAAGCCTGTCTGAATGCATTGAGATCTGAAGCCTGTCTGAATGCATTGAGATCTGAAGCCTGTCTGAATGTATTGAGATCTGAAGCCTGTCTGAATGCATTGAGATCTGAAGCCTGTCTGAATGCATTGAGATCTGAAGCCTGTCTGAATGTATTGAGATCTGAAGCCTGTTTGAATGCATTGAGATCTGAAGCCTGTCTGAATGCATTGAGATCTGAAGCCTGTCTGAATGCATTGAGATCTGAAGCCTGTCTGAATGCATTGAGATCTGAAGCCTGTCTGAATGCATTGAGATCTGAAGCCTGTCTGAATGCATTGAGATCTGAAGCCTGTCTGAATGCATTGAGATCTGAAGCCTGTCTGAATGCATTGAGATCTGAAGCCTGTCTGAATGCATTGAGATCTGAAGCCTGCCTGTGTGAGGCAGGGTCGTACTCTGCGGATGTTGTAGAGCATGAACCTACAGGAACGGGCCACCGCCTTGATATTAGTTGAGAACGACAGGGTGTTGTCCAGGATCACGCCAAGGTTCTTAGCGCTCTGGGAGGAGGACACAATGGAGTTGTCAACCGTGATGGCGAGATCATGGAACGGGCAGTCCTTCCCCGGGAGGAAGAGCAGCTCCGTCTTGCCGAGGTTCAGCTTGAGGTGGTGATCCGTCATCCACACTGATATGTCTGCCAGACATGCAGAGATGCGATTCGCCACCTGGTCATCAGAAGGGGGAAAGGAGAAGATTAATTGTGTGTCGTCTGCATAGCAATGATAGGAGAGACCATGTGAGGTTATGACAGAGCCAAGTGACTTGGTGTATAGCGAGAATAGGAGAGGGCCTAGAACAGAGCCCTGGGGGACACCAGTGGTGAGAGCGCGTGGTGAGGAGACAGATTCTCGCCACGACCACCTGGTAGGAGCGACCTGTCAGGTAGGACGCAATCCAAGCGTGGGCCGCGCCGGAGATGCCCAACTCGGAGAGGGTGGAGAGGAGGATCTGATGGTTCACAGTATCGAAGGCAGCCGATAGGTCTAGAAGGATGAGAGCAGAGGAGAGAGAGTTAGCTTTAGCAGTGCGGAGCGCCTCCGTGATGCAGAGAAGAGCATTCTCAGTTGAATGACTAGTCTTGAAACCTGACTGATTTGGATCAAGAAGGTCATTCTGAGAGAGATAGCGGTAGAGCTGGCCAAGGACGGCACGTTCAAGAGTTTTGGAGAGAAAAGAAAGAAGGGATACTGGTCTGTAGTTGTTGACATCGGAGGGATCGAGTGTAGGTTTTTTCAGAAGGGGTGCAACTCTCGCTCTCTTGAGGACGGAAGGGACGTAGCCAGCGGTCAGGGATGAGTTGATGAGCGAGGTGAGGTAAGGGAGAAGGTCTCCGGAAATGGTCTGGAGAAGAGAGGAGGGGATAGGGTCAAGCGGACAGGTTGTTGGGCGGCCGGCCTTCACAAGACGCAAGATTTCATCTGGAGAGAGAGGGGAGAAAGAGGTCAGAGCACAGGGTAGGGCAGTGTGAGCAGAACCAGCGGTGTCGTTTGACTTAGCAAACGAGGATCGGATGTCGTCGACCTTCTTTTCAAAATGGTTGACGAAGTCATCTGCAGAGAGGAAGGAGGGGGGGGGGGATTCAGGAGGGAGGAGAAGGTGGCAAAGAGCTTCCTAGGGTTAGAGGCAGATGCTTGGAATTTAGAGTGGTAGAAAGTGGCTTTAGCAGCAGAGACAGAGGAGGAAAATGTAGAGATGAGGGAGTGAAAGGATGCCAGGTCCGCAGGGGAGGCGAGTTTTCCTCCATTTCCGCCGGCTGCCCGGAGCCCTGTTCTGTGAGTTCGCAATGAGTCGTCGAGCCACGGAGCGGGAGGGGAGGACCGAGCCGGCCTGGAGGATAGGGGACATAGAGAGTCAAATGATGCAGAAAGGGAGGAGAGGAGGGTTGAGGAGGCAGAATCAGGAGATAGGTTGGAGAAGGTTTGAGCAGAGGGAAGAGATGATAGGATGGAAGAGGAGAGAGTAGCGGGGGAGAGAGAGCGAAGGTTGGGGCGGCGCGATACCATCCGAGTAGGGGCAGTGTGGGAAGTGTTGGATGAGAGCGAGAGGGAAAAGGATACAAGGTAGTGGTTGGAGACTTGGAGGGGAGTTGCAATGGGGTTAGTGGAAGAACAGCATCTAGTAAAGATGAGGTCGAGCGTATTGCCTGCCTTGTGAGTAGGGGGGGAAGGTGAGAGGGTGAGGTCAAAAGAGGAGAGGAGTGGAAAGAAGGAGGCAGAGAGGAATGAGTCAAAGGTAGACGTGGGGAGGTTAAAGTCGCCCAGAACTGTGAGAGGTGAGCCGTCCTCAGGAAAGGAGCTTATCAAGGCATCAAGCTCATTGATGAACTCTCCGAGGGAACCTGGAGGGTGATAAATGATAAGGATGTTAAGCTTGAAAGGGCTGGTAACTGTGACAGCATGGAATTCAAAGGAGGCGATAGACAGATGGGTAAGGGGAGAAAGAGAGAATGACCACTTGGGAGAGATGAGGATCCCGGTGCCACCACCCCGGCGACCAGAAGCTCTCGGGGTGTGCGAGAACACGTGGGCGGACGAGGAGAGAGCAGTAGGAGTAGCAGTGTTATCTGTGGTGATCCATGTTTCCGTCAGTGCCAAGAAGTCGAGGGACTGGAGGGAGGCATAGGCTGAGATGAACTCTGCCTTGTTGGCCGCAGATCGGCAGTTCCAGAGGCTACCGGAGACCTGGAACTCCACGTGGGTCGTGCGCGCTGGGACCACCAGATTAGGGTTTCCGCGGCCACGCGGTGTGGAGCGTTTGTATGGTCTGTGCAGAGAGGAGAGAACAGGGATAGACAGACACATAGTTGACAGGCTACAGAAGAGGCTACGCTAATGCAAGGAGATTGGAATGACAAGTGGACTACACGTCTCGAATGTTTAGAAAGTTAAGCTTACGTAGCAAGAATCTTATTGACTAAAATGATTAAAATGATACAGTACTGCTGAAGTAGGCTAGCTGGCAGTGGCTGCGTTGTTGACACTACACTAATCAAGTCGTTCCGTTGAGTGTAATATATAGTGTAATGTAAATATTACATCCTTACACGTTGTAAAACATATGCAGGCCTAGATGGAAAGATGCCAGGAATGTCAAGTCGACAACCTGTTCTTACCTAAAACTACCAGGTAATTTACCAAATGTTCAATTATAACCAATATATATATATATATCAATTTGACAAATCTACTACGGTATTTTATAATTGATTTAAATTGTTTTAATATCTATCATATATCGTTTATACTCTGTTGAATGTTATTTTAGAAATGTATGTATTTCTTCCATAGGTTAATTTTGATAATTAAAATGGACAAGATATTTCTTTATTTAAGATATATATAAGCAAAACATATAAATTTTTACTGCACACTGTCTGATGGATAGTAAATGAACTTGTCTCTTCTCAGGATATAACCTATTGTTATATAAAATGTGTGAAAGCTACAGTATATATATATATAGACTATCGTTTATATAAGAACAATCTGTTTTATAATCTTTGTGGCTCATTTCTTTGATCAATAGCATGGTAACATATGAGTAGTATCGAGTCCAGATGAACTTGCTAAGATTCCTCCTTTCTCTTAAAATCAATTCAACTTTTCTGCATTGTCCTTCATTATTCTCCTGAACATCCTGTCAGTTAATTATAGTACCAAAATGTGGTAATGTGATAATGTGGTAATGTGGTAATGTAATAATGCGATAATGCGGTAATGTGGTAATGTGATAATGCAACAATGTGGTAATGTGATAATGTGGTAATGTAATAATGTGATAATATGATAATGTGGTAATGCAGCAATGTGGTAATGTGATAATGAGATAATGTGGTAATGTAGTACCAAAATGTGTTTGTTAGTGAAGATGATTTACTTAAAGAACACCTGTGCTGTCACTGGAGAGAAACATTGGAATGTGTTAATGTGGTAATGTGCTAATGTGATAATATGGTAATGTGGCAATGTGATAATGTGATAATGTGGTAATGTGATAATATGGTAATGTGGCAATGTGATAATGTGGTAATGTGATAATGTGGTAATGTGATAATATGGTAGTGTGGCAATGTGGTAATGTGATAATGTGGTAATGTGATAATATGGTAATGTGGCAATGTGATAATGTGGTAAGGTGACAATATGGTAATGTGATAATGCGGCAATGTGACAATATGGTAATGTGATAATATGGTAATGTGATAATATGGTAATGTGATAATATGGTAATGTGATAATGTGGTAATGTGATAATATGGTAATGTGATAATATGGTAATGTGGCAATGTGATAATGTGGTAATGTGATAATGTGGTAATGTGATAATATGGTAATGTGGCAATGTGATAATGTGGCAATGTGATAATGCAATAATGTGGTAAGGTGACAATATGGTAATGTGATAATGCGGCAATGTGACAATATGGTAATGTGATAATATGGTAATGTGATAATATGGCAATGTGGTAATGTGATAATATGGTAATGTGATAATGTGGTAATGTGATAATGTGTAATGTGTCATGTGATAATGTTTCAATAGAAACAGGTTGACATATTAGCAGTTTGGTGTTTCTCCTTCACGGTGTTTTAGGAGACATAGAGCTCTTTTCTTTGTTTGTTTGTTTTACGAGATTGAAAAAAGTGTGGAGTTACAACATTTTGATGAATCATTACACTGACCCCATGATTATATTATATTACACTGACCCATGATTATATTATATTATACTGACCCCATGATTATATTATATTATACTGACCCCATGATTATATTATATTACATTATTTCTACTGACCCATGATTATATTATATTACATTATATTGACCCATGATTATATTATATTATACTGACCCCATGATTATATTATATTATATTATACTGACCCATGATTATATTATATTATACTGACCCCATGATTATATTATATTACACTGACCCATGATTATATTATATTACACTGACCCATGATTATATTATATTATACTGACCCATGATTATATTATATTATACTGACCCATGATTATATTATATTATATTACACTGACCCATGATTATATTATATTATACTGACCCATGATTATATTATATTATACTGACCCATGATTATATTATATTATATTATACTGACCCATGATTATATTATATTATATTATACTGACCCATGATTATATTATATTACACTGACCCATGATTATATTATATTATATTATACTGACCCCATGATTATATTATATTATACTGACCCCATGATTATATTATATTATACTGACCCATGATTATATTATATTCCTCTGACCCATGATGATATTATACTGACCCATGATTATATTATATTATATTACACTGACCCATGATTATATTATATTATACTGACCCATTATTATATTATATTATACTGACCCATGATTATATTATATTATACTGACCCATGATAATATTATATTACACCGATCCATGATTATATTATATTATACTGACACATGATTATATTATATTATACTGACCCATTATTATATTATATTACACTGACCCATGATTATATTATATTATACTGACCCATGATTATATTATATTATACTGACCCATGATTATATTATATTATATTACACTGACCCCATGATTATATTATATTACACTGACCCATGATTATATTATATTATACTGACCCCTGATTATATTATATTATACTGACCCATGATTATATTATATTATATTATACTGACCCATGATTATATTATATTATATTATACTGACCCATGATTATATTATATTACATTATATTATACTGACCCATGATTATATTATATTACATTACACTGACCCATGATTATATTATATTACATTATATTATACTGACCCATGATTATATTATATTATATTATACTGACCCATGATTATATTATATTATACTGACCCATGATTATATTATATTATACTGACCCATGATTATATTATATTATATTATACTGACCCATGATTATATTATATTATACTGACCCATGATTATATTACATTATATTATACTGACCCATGATTATATTATATTATACTGACCCATGATTATATTATATTATATTATACTGACCCATGATTATATTATATTACACTGACCCATGATTATATTATATTACATTATATTATACTGACCCATGATTATATTATATTACATTATATTATACTGACCCATGATTATATTATATTATATTACACTGACCCATGATTATATTATATTACATTATATTATACTGACCCATGATTATATTATATTATATTACACTGACCCCATGATTATATTATATTACATTATATTATACTGACCCATGATTATATTATATTATATTACACTGACCCCATGATTATATTATATTACATTACACTGACCCATGATTATATTATATTACATTATATTATACTGACCCCATGATTATATTATATTATACTGACCCATGATTATATTATATTACATTATATTATACTGACCCCATGATTATATTATATTATACTGACCCATGATTATATTATATTACATTATATTATACTGACCCATGATTATATTATATTACATTATATTATACTGACCCCATGATTATATTATATTATTCTGACCCCATAGTTATATTATATTATACTGACCCATGATTATATTATATTATATTATACTGACCCATGATTATATTATATTATATTATACTGACCCCATGATTATATTATATTATACTGACCCATGATTATATTATATTATATTACACTGACCCATGATTATATTATATTATACTGACCCTGTGATTATATTATATTATACTGACCCATGATTATATTATATTATATTGTATTATACTGACCCCATGATTATATTATACTGACCCATGATTATATTATATTATACTGCCCCTGTGATTATATTATATTATACTGACCCATGATTATATTATATTATATTGTATTATACTGAACCCATGATTATATTATACTGACCCATGATTATATTATATTATGCTGACCCCATGATTATATTATATAATATTATATTATACTGACCCATGATTATATTATACTGACCCATGATTATATTATATTATATTATATTACTCTGACCCATGATGATATTATACTGACCCATGATTATATTATATTATATTATACTGACCCATGATTATATTACATTAAACTGACCCATGATTATATTATATAATATTATATTATACTGACCCATGATTATATTATATTATATTATATTACACTGACCCATGATTATATTATATTATATTACACTGACCCATGATTATATTATACTGACCCATGTGATTATATTATATTATATTATACTGACCATGTGATTATATTATATTATATTATACTTACCCATTATTATATTATATTATACTGACCCATGATTATATTATATTATATTATACTGACCCATGATTATATTATATTATACTGACCCATGATTATATTATATTATACTGACCCCATGATTATATTATATTATATTATACTGACCCATGATTATATTATATTATATTATACAGACCCATGATTATATTATATTATATCATATTATACTGTCCCCATGATTATATTATACTGACCCATGTTTATATTATACAGACAGACTTATATTATACTGACCCATGTTTATATTATACAGACAGACAGACAGACAGACAGACAGACAGACAGGCAGGCAGGCAGGCAGGCAGGCAGGCAGACAGACAGACAGACAGACAGGCAGACAGGCAGTTCATTAGACTGTTAGTTTAAAGTGGAGAGAGTTCATTAGACTGTTAGTTTAAAGTGGAGAGAGAGAGAGGTTAGGTTTAGTAGAAGGTACATTATGGATGGAAAGCTGAAGTGTTCTGTGAGCTTTCCTGCCCCCTCCAGCCCTGTGATGGCATTACATCCCCCCTCCAGCCCTGTGATGGCATTACTTCCCCCCTGCTCCCCCCCCCTCAACCCCTGCTCCCCTCCTCCCCTGCTCCCCTCCTCCCTTCCTCCCCTGCTCCCCTCCTCCCTTCCTCCCCTGCTCCCCTCCTCCCTTCCTCCCCTCCTCCCTTCCTCCCCTGCTCCCCTCCTCCCCTGCTCCCCTCCTCCCTTCCTCCCCTGCTCCCTTCCTCCCCTGCTCCCTTCCTCCCCTGCTCCCTTCCTACCCTGCTCCCCTCCTCCCTTCCTCCCCTGCTCCCTTCCTCCCCCTGCTCCCGTCCTCCCCTGCTCCCCTCCTCCCCTGCTCCCCTCCTCCCTTCCTCCCCTGCTCCCTTCCTCCCCTGCTCCCTTCCTCCCCTGCTCCCTTCCTCCCCTGCTCCCCTCCTCCCCTGCTCCCCTCCTCCCTTCCTCCCCTGCTCCCCTCCTCCCTTCCTCCCCTGCTCCCCTCCTCCCTTCCTCCCTGCTCCCCCCTCCTCCCTTCCTCCCTGCTCCCCTCCTCCCCTCCTCCCCTCCTCCCCTCCTCCCTTCCTCCCCTGCTCCCCTCCTCCCTTCCTCCCCTGCTCCCCTGCTCCCCAGACATGCAGTAAACTTAATTGTTTGCTAGTCCAGCTGGTCCTCTAGACTTAACCATAATTTACCCACGACACACACACACACACACACACACACACACACACACACACACACACACACACACACACACACACACACACACACACACACACACACACACACACACACACACACACACACAGCTAGAGAAGGGGAGAACCAGAAAAGACAACAACAATTTATCAGAATGAACGCAATCAACCCTCCTGAAGAGATGCTGGATGAGGATGAGGAGATGAGGACAGAGGAGAGGTCTGGAGGGGGGGGAGGGCCAGCTGAAGGAGATGAGGTCTGGAGGGAGGGAGAGGGCCAGCTGAAGGAGATGAGGGCAGAGAGGAGGTCTGGAGGGAGGGAGAGGGCCAGCTGAAGGAGATGAGGACAGAGGGGAGGTCTGGAGGGAGGGAGAGGGCCAGCTGAAGGAGATGAGGACAGAGAGGAGGTCTGGAGGGAGGGAGAGGGCCAGCTGAAGGAGATGAGGACAGAGGAGAGGTCTGGAGGGAGGGAGAGGGCCAGCTGAAGGAGATGAGGACAGAGAGGAGGTCTGGAGGGAGGGAGAGGGCCAGCTGAAGGAGATGAGGACAGAGAGGAGGTCTGGAGGGAGGGAGAGGGCCAGCTGAAGGAGATGAGGACAGAGGGGAGGTCTGGAGGGAGGGAGAGGGCCAGCTGAAGGAGATGAGGACAGAGAGGAGGTCTGGAGGGAGGGAGAGGGCCAGCTGAAGGAGATGAGGACAGAGAGGAGGTCTGGAGGGAGGGAGAGGGCCAGCTGAAGGAGATGAGGACAGAGGGGAGGTCTGGAGGGAGGGAGAGGGCCAGCTGAAGGAGATGAGGGCAGAGAGGAGGTCTGGAGGGAGGGAGAGGGCCAGCTGAAGGAGATGAGGACAGAGAGGAGGTCTGGAGGGAGGGAGAGGGCCAGCTGAAGGAGATGAGGACAGAGGAGAGGTCTGGAGGGAGGGAGAGGGCCAGCTGAAGGAGATGAGGACAGAGAGGAGGTCTGGAGGGAGGGAGAGGGCCAGCTGAAGGAGATGAGGACAGAGAGGAGGTCTGGAGGGAGGGAGAGGGCCAGCTGAAGGAGATGAGGACAGAGGAGAGGTCTGGAGGGAGGGAGAGGGCCAGCTGAAGGAGATGAGGACAGAGGAGAGGTCTGGAGGGAGGCAGAGGGCCAGCTGAAGGAGATGAGGACAGAGGAGAGGTCTGGAGGGAGGGAGAGGGCCAGCTGAAGGAGATGAGGACAGAGAGGAGGTCTGGAGGGAGGGAGAGGGCCAGCTGAAGGAGATGAGGACAGAGAAGAGGTCTGGAGGGAGGGAGAGGGCCAGCTGAAGGAGATGAGGGCAGAGAGGAGGTCTGGAGGGAGGGAGAGGGCCAGCTGAAGGAGATGAGGTCTGGAGGGAGGGAGAGGGCCAGCTGAAGGAGATGAGGACAGAGGGGAGGTCTGGAGGGAGGGAGAGGGCCAGCTGAAGGAGATGAGGTCTGGAGGGAGGGAGAGGGCCAGCTGAAGGAGATGAGGACAGAGGAGAGGTCTGGAGGGAGGGAGAGGGCCAGCTGAAGGAGATGAGGGCAGAGAGGAGGTCTGGAGGGAGGGAGAGGGCCAGCTGAAGGAGATGAGGTCTGGAGGGAGGGAGAGGGCCAGCTGAAGGAGATGAGGACAGAGGGGAGGTCTGGAGGGAGGGAGAGGGCCAGCTGAAGGAGATGAGGTCTGGAGGAAGGCAGAGGGCCAGCTGAAGGAGATGAGGTCTGGAGGAAGGCAGAGGGCCAGCTGAAGGAGATGAGGTCTGGAGGAAGGCAGAGGGCCAGCTGAAGGAGATGAGGTCTGGAGGAAGGCAGAGGGCCAGCTGAAGGAGATGAGGTCTGGAGGAAGGCAGAGGGCCAGCTGAAGGAGATGAGGTCTGGAGGAAGGCAGAGGGCCAGCTGAAGGAGATGAGGTCTGGAGGAAGGCAGAGGGCCAGCTGAAGGAGATGAGGTCTGGAGGAAGGCAGAGGGCCAGCTGAAGGAGATGAGGACAGAGAGGAGGTCTGGAGGAAGGCAGAGGGCCAGCTGAAGGAGATGAGGACAGAGGGGAGGTCTGGAGGGAGGGAGAGGGCCAGCTGAAGGAGATGAGGACAGAGAGGAGGTCTGGAGGGAGGGAGAGGGCCAGCTGAAGGAGATGAGGTCTGGAGGAAGGCAGAGGGCCAGCTGAAGAAGATGAGGGCAGAGAAGAGGTCTGGAGGAAGGCAGAGGGCCAGCTGAAGGAGATGAGGACAGAGAGGAAGTCTGGAGGAAGGCAGAGGGCCAGCTGAAGGAGATGAGGACAGAGGGAGGTCTGGAGGAAGGCAGAGGGCCAGCTGAAGGAGATGAGGACAGAGGGAGGTCTGGAGGGAGGGAGGGCCAGCTGAAGGAGATGAGGACAGAGAGGAGGTCTGGAGGAAGGCCTGGCAGAGGGACGTGGTTTGTAGGTTAAGTGTATTTTCCGGGTGATTGGGTGAATTGACAGGGAGCAGGCCGATACTTGGCAGCGTCCCAGGAGGACGGAGAGGAGAATGTCGGTGCTGACTGCTGTCTCTTTGTCGCTGCAACGAGGACCATAGTGAGACACACACACACCGTATACAGGCCACATACAGAGCCTGTTCTCTAAATCCTATGGATCCTGCTGCAGTCGTAAGTCACAGTGCCTGGGAAACACTGGACCCAAAGGGATCTCCTGACACTCATCGGCCGATGTCACACTTCATCTGCGGTGAATTGTGACAGAGCTAGAACGGTGTTTGTCAGACTATGAGAAAATCTGAAAATCGGTCATCTCACAAAATCATCTGTAGCGTCCGAATGGTTTGGCCTACAAATGTAGGCCCCTGTATGGACCCCTGTATGGAAAGAGGAGACTCCCACGGACACATTGGTGTTCTCCGTTTTGCTCTACGACCCCCACACGTATATTGGGACTCGTCTGAAGTCGGTACAACCGCTCTCCTAGACTCTCCTACACTGCGGAAAGGATCTTTGCAACCACGTGTTCATGTGTCTGTCCATTTTGTCCCTCCCTCTCCCTCTCTGTGTGTCTTTTGTCCCTATCCACTGTTATTTTTAAAACTGTCTCTACATGTCAGCTCATCACGTCTCTTGTTTATTTGATGGGAGGGAAGAGGGAGGAGTCACAGAGTGTACAAGAGGAGTATGTGGCGTGAAGTGACCTCAGAGTTTACTTAGAGAGAGAGAGGAGGGGGGGGAGATAGAGAGAGAGAGAAAGAAAGAGAGAGAGAGAGGGTGGAGGGAGAGAGAGAGAGAAAGAAAGAAAGAAAGAGAGACAAAGAGAGAGAGAGAGAGAGGGGGGAGAGAGAAACAGCTGTGTGTGCTTGACCGTGTCCCTGTGGAAATAGTAGGTCTGCTGCAGAGTAATATTAACAC
>NC_068432.1:52345509-52348009 GCF_023373465.1 Oncorhynchus keta
TGGGTCTAGATAGATACTCTGGGACTATATAGATACTCATGGACTAGACAGATACTCTGGGACTATATAGATACTCTGGGTCTAGATATATACTCTGGGTCTAGTTAGATACTCTGGGTCTAGATAGATACACTGGGTCTAGATATATACTCTGGGTCTAGTTAGATACTCTGGGTCTAGATAAATACTCTGGGTCTAGATAGATACTCTGGGTCTAGATAGATACTCTGGGACTATATAGATACTCATGGACTAGACATATACTCTGGGACTATATAGATACTCTGGGTCTAGATAGATACTCTGGGTCTAGATAGATACTCTGGGTCTAGATAGATACTCTGGGTCTAGATAGATATTCATGGACTATATAGATACTCTGGGTCTAGATAGATACACTGGCTCTAGATAGATACTCTGGGTCTAGATAGATACCCTGGCTCTAGTTAGATACTATGGGACTATATAGATACTCTGGGTCTAGATAGATACTCTGGGACTAGATAGATAATCTGGGTCTAGACATATACTATGGGACTAGATAGATACTCTGGGTCTAGATAGATACTCTGGGTCTAGATAGATACCCTGGCTCTAGTTAGATACTATGGGACTATATAGATACTCTGGGTCTAGATAGATAATCTGGGTCTAGATAGATACTTGTGGACTATGTAGATACTCTAGGTCTAGATAGATACTCTAGGTCTAGATAGATACTCTGGGTCTAGATAGATACTCTGGGACTATATAGATACTCTGGGTCTATATAGATACTCATGGACTAGATTGATACTCTGGGTTGAGATATATAATGTGGGTCTAGATAGACACTCATGGACTAGATAGATACTCTGGGTCTAGATAGATACACTGGGTCTAGATATATACTCTGGGTCTAGTTAGATACTCTGGGTCTCGATAAATACTCTGGGTCTAGATAGATACTCTGGGACTAGATAGATACTCTGGGACTAGATACATACTCTGGGTCTAGATAGATGCTCTGTGTCTAGATAGATACTCATGGACTAGATAA
The DNA here is from genome assembly GCF_023373465.1 of Oncorhynchus keta. Taxonomy (NCBI): domain Eukaryota; kingdom Metazoa; phylum Chordata; class Actinopteri; order Salmoniformes; family Salmonidae; genus Oncorhynchus; species Oncorhynchus keta. The sequence goes on from NC_068432.1 coordinate 52,346,549, forward strand.
TTACTCTGGGTCTAGATAGATACTCTGGGTCTAGATAGATACTCATGGACTATATAGATACTCTGGGTCTAGATAGATACTCTGGGTCTAGATAGATAATCTGGGTCTAGATAGATAATCTGGGTCTAGATAGATACTCTGGGTCTAGATAGATACTCTTGGTCTAGATAGATACTCTGGGTCTAGATAGATACTCTGGCTCTAGTTAGATACTATGGGACTATATAGATACTCTGGGTCTAGATAGATACTCTGGGTCTAGATAGATACTCATGGACTATATAGATACTCTGGGTCTAGATAGATACTCTGGGTCTAGATAGATACTCTGGGTCTAGATAGATACTCTTGGTCTAGATAGATACTCTGGGTCTAGATATATACTCTGGGTCTAGATAGATACTCTGGCTCTAGTTAGATACTATGGGACTATATAGATACTCTGGGTCTAGATAGATACTCTGGGTCTAGATATATATACTCTGGGACTAGATAGATACAGTGGTAGTTGGTGTACCTAATAAACTGTCTGAGCGTACACTGGCAGTTGCGAAAGTATTCACCCCCCCTTTGCATTTTTCCTATTTTGTTGCCTAACAACCTGGAATTAAAATATATATTTTTTTGGGGGGGGGGGGTTGTATCATTTGATTTACACAACAGGCCTACCACTTTGAAGATGCAAAATGTATTGTAAAACAAACAAGACATAACACAAAAAAAACGAAAACTTGAGCGTGCATAACTATTCATCACTTTGTAGAGCCACCTTTTGCAGCAATTACAGCTGCAAGTCTCTTGGGGTATGTCTCTATAAGCTTGGCACATCTAGCCACTGGGATTTTTGCCCATTCTTCGAAGCATAACTCCTTCGAGTTGGATGGGTTCCACTGGTGTACCTCAATCTTTAAGTCCTAGATTCTTAGTTGGCTTGAGGTCTGGGCTCTGACTAGGCCATTCCAAGATATTACAATGTTTTCCCTTCAACCACTTGAGTGTTGCTTCAGCAGTATGCTTAGGGTCATTGTCTTGCTGGAAGGTGAACCTCCGTCCCTGTCTCAAATCTCTGGAAGACTGAAACAGGTTTCCTTCATGAATTTCCCTGTATTTAGCTCAATCCATCATTCCTTCAATTCTGACTAGTTTCCCAGTCCCTGACAATGAAAAACATCCCCATAGCATGATGCTGCCACCACCATGATTCACTGTGGGGATGGTGTTCTCGGGGTGATGAGAGGTGTTGGGTTTGCACCAGACATAGCGTTTTCCTTGATGGCCCAAAAAATAAATTTTAGTCTCATCTGACCAGAGTACCTTCTTCCATATGTTTGGGGAGTCTCCCACGTGCCTTTTGGAGAACATCAAACATGTTTGCTTTTTTTTTCTTTAAGCAATTTCTTTTTTCTGGCCACTTCCGTAATGCCCAGCTCTGTGGAGTATACGGCTTAAAGTGGTCCTAAG
>NC_068432.1:52360509-52365509 GCF_023373465.1 Oncorhynchus keta
TGTAGTAACCAAACAAGTTCTATGATGGGGGTTCCAAGTTCTATTGTGGTGGTTCCAAGTTATATTATGGTGGTTCCAAGTTCTGTTGTGATGGTACAAAGTTCTATTGTGGTAGTTCCAAGTTCTACTGTGGTGGTTCCAAGTTCTATTGTTATGGTTCCAAGTTTTATTGTGGTGGTTCCACGTTCTATTGTGGTGGTTCCAAGTTCTATTAGGATGGTTCCAAGTTATATTGTGATGGTTCCAAGTTCTACTGTGGTGGTTCAAGTTATATCATTGTGGTTCCATGTTATTTTATGGCGGTTCCAAGTTCTATTGTGGTGGTTCCAGGTTCTATTATGGTGGTTCCAAGTTCTATTGTTATCGTTCCATGTTTTATTGTGGTGGTTCCAAGTTCTATTGTGATGGTTCCAAGGTATATTTCGGTGGTTCCAAGTTCTATTGTGATGGTTCCAAGTTCTATTGTGGTGGTTCCAAGTTCTATTGTGATGGTTCCAAGTTCTATTGTGGTGGTTCCAAGTTCTATTGTGATGGTTCCAAGTTCTATTGTGGTGGTTCCAAGTTATATTGTGATGGTTCCAAGTTCTATTATGGTGGTTTCAAGTTCTATTTTGGTTGTTCCAAGTTCTATTGTGATGGTTCCAAGTTATATTGTGGTGGTTCCAAGTTCTATTAGGGTGGTTCCAAGTTCTATTATGGTGGTTCCAAGTTCTATTATGGTGGTTCCAAGTTCTATTGTGATGGTTCCAAGTTCTATTATGGTGGTTCCAAGGTCTGTTTTGGTGGTTCCAAGTTCTGTTGTGTTGGTTCAAAGTTCTAATGTGGTAGTTCAAAAATCAAATCAAATTTATTTAATAAGCCCTTCGTACATCAGCTGATGTCTCAAAGTGCTGTGCAGAAACCCAGCCTAAAACCCCAAACAGCAAGCAATGCAGGTGTAGAAGCACGGAGGCTAGGAAAAACTCCCTAGAAAGGCCCAAACCTAGGAAGAAACCTAGAGAGGAACCAGGCTATGTGGGGTGGCCAGTCCTCTTCTGGCTGTGCCGGTTGGAACATGGCCAAGATGTTCAAATGTTCATAAATGACCAGCATGGTCGAATAATAATAAGGCAGAACAGTTGAAACTGGAGCAGCAGCACGGCCAGGTGGACTGGGGACAGCAAGGAGTCATCATGTCAGGTAGTCCTGGGGCATGGTCCTAGGGCTCAGGTCCTCAGAGAGAGAGAGAGAGAAAGAAAGAGAGAATTAGAGAGAGCATATGTGGGGTGGCCAGTCCTCTTCTGGCTGTGCCGGGTGGAGATTATAACAGAACATGGCCAAGATGTTCAAATGTTCATAAATGACCAGCATGGTCAAATAATAGTAAGGCAGAACAGTTGAAACTGGGGCAGCAGCATGGCCAGGTGGACTGGGGACAGCAAGGATCATGGGATCATGTCAGGTAGTCCTGGGGCATGGTCCTAGGGCTCAGGTCCTCCGAGAGAGAGAAAGAAAGAGAGAAGGAGAGAATTAGAGAGCGCACACTTAGATTCACACAGGACACCGAATAGGACAGGAGAGGTACTCCAGATATAACAAACTGACCCAAGCCCCCCGACACAAAAACTACTGCAGCATAAATACTGGAGGCTGAAACAGGAGGGATCAGGAGACACTGTGGCCCCATCCGAGGACACCCCCGGACAGGGACAAACAAAAAGGATATATAGTTCCAAGTTCGATTATGGTGGTTCCAAGTTATATTATGGTGGTTCCAAGTTCTATTTTGGTGGTTCCAAGTTATATTATGTTTGTTCAAAGTTCTGTTATGCTGGTTCCAAATTATATTTGGGTGGTTCCAAGTTCTAAAGTGGTGGTTCCAAGTTCTATTGTGATGGTTCCAGGTTCTATTATGGTGGTTCCAAGTCCTATTGTGATGGTTTCAAGTTATATTATGGTGGTTCCAAGGTCTATGTTGGTGGTTCCAAGTTCTATTGTGGTGGTTCCAAGTTCTATTCTGATGGTTCCAAGTTCGATTGTGGTAGTTCCAAGTTCTATTATGGTGGTTCCAAGTTCTATCATTGTGGTTCCATGGTATTTTATGGTGGTTCCAAGTTCTATTATGGTGGTTCCAAGTTCTATTGTGGTGGTTCCAAGTTATATTGTGATGGTTCCAAGTTCGATTGTGGTAGTTCCAAGTTCTATTATGGTGGTTCCAAGTTCTATCATTGTGGTTCTGTGTTATTTTATGGTGGTTCCAAGTTCTATTATGGTGGTTCCAAGTTCTATTGTGGTGGTTCCAAGTTCTATTGTGGTGGTTCCAAGTTCTATCATTGTGGTTCTGTGTTATTTTATGGTGGTTCCAAGTTCTATTATGGTGGTTCCAAGTTCTATTGTGGTGGTTCCAAGTTCTATTGCCGTGGTTCCACGTTCTATTGTGGTGGTTCCAAGTTCTATTGTGGTGGTTCCAAGTTCTATTGTGATGGTTCCAAGTTCGATTGTGGTAGTTCCAAGTTCTATTATGGTGTTTCCAAGTTCTATCATTGTGGTTCCATGTTATTTTATGGTGGTTCCAAGTTCTATTATGGTGGTTCCAAGTTCTATTGTCGCGGTTCCACATTCTATTGTGGTGGTTCCAAGTTCTGTTGTGGTGGTTCCATGTTCTATTGTGGTGGTTCCAGGTTCTATTATGGTGGTTCCAAGTTCTATTGTGATAGTTCCAAGTTCTACTGGGGTGGTTCCAAGTTCTAATGTGATGGTTCCAAGTTCTATTATGGTGGATCCAAGTTCTATTGTGATGGTTCCAAGTTCTATTATGGTGGTTCCAAGGTATATTATGGTGTTTCCAAGTTCTATTTTGATGGTTCCAAGTTCGATTGTGGTAGTTCCAAGTTCTATTATGGTGGTTCCAAGTTTTATTATGCAGGTTCCAAGTTATATGGTGGGGGTTACACGTTCTATTGTGATGGTTCTTCATTCTATTGTGGTTGTTCCAAGTTCTATTGTGGTGGTTCCAAGTTCTATTGTGATGGTTCCAAGTTCTATTATGGTGGTTTCAAGTTCTATTTTGGTTGTTCCAAGTTCTATTGTGATGGTTCCAAGTTATATTGTGGTGGTTCCAAGTTCTATTAGGGTGGTTCCAAGTTCTATTATGGTGGTTCCAAGTTCTATTATGGTGGTTCCAAGTTCTATTGTGATGGTTCCAAGTTCTATTATGGTGGTTCCAAGGTCTGTTTTGGTGGTTCCAAGTTCTGTTGTGTTGGTTCAAAGTTCTAATGTGGTAGTTCAAAAATCAAATCAAATTTATTTAATAAGCCCTTCGTACATCAGCTGATGTCTCAAAGTGCTGTGCAGAAACCCAGCCTAAAACCCCAAACAGCAAGCAATGCAGGTGTAGAAGCACGGAGGCTAGGAAAAACTCCCTAGAAAGGCCCAAACCTAGGAAGAAACCTAGAGAGGAACCAGGCTATGTGGGGTGGCCAGTCCTCTTCTGGCTGTGCCGGTTGGAACATGGCCAAGATGTTCAAATGTTCATAAATGACCAGCATGGTCGAATAATAATAAGGCAGAACAGTTGAAACTGGAGCAGCAGCACGGCCAGGTGGACTGGGGACAGCAAGGAGTCATCATGTCAGGTAGTCCTGGGGCATGGTCCTAGGGCTCAGGTCCTCAGAGAGAGAGAGAGAGAAAGAAAGAGAGAATTAGAGAGAGCATATGTGGGGTGGCCAGTCCTCTTCTGGCTGTGCCGGGTGGAGATTATAACAGAACATGGCCAAGATGTTCAAATGTTCATAAATGACCAGCATGGTCAAATAATAGTAAGGCAGAACAGTTGAAACTGGGGCAGCAGCATGGCCAGGTGGACTGGGGACAGCAAGGATCATGGGATCATGTCAGGTAGTCCTGGGGCATGGTCCTAGGGCTCAGGTCCTCCGAGAGAGAGAAAGAAAGAGAGAAGGAGAGAATTAGAGAGCGCACACTTAGATTCACACAGGACACCGAATAGGACAGGAGAGGTACTCCAGATATAACAAACTGACCCAAGCCCCCCGACACAAAAACTACTGCAGCATAAATACTGGAGGCTGAAACAGGAGGGATCAGGAGACACTGTGGCCCCATCCGAGGACACCCCCGGACAGGGACAAACAAAAAGGATATATAGTTCCAAGTTCGATTATGGTGGTTCCAAGTTATATTATGGTGGTTCCAAGTTCTATTTTGGTGGTTCCAAGTTATATTATGTTTGTTCAAAGTTCTGTTATGCTGGTTCCAAATTATATTTGGGTGGTTCCAAGTTCTAAAGTGGTGGTTCCAAGTTCTATTGTGATGGTTCCAGGTTCTATTATGGTGGTTCCAAGTCCTATTGTGATGGTTTCAAGTTATATTATGGTGGTTCCAAGGTCTATGTTGGTGGTTCCAAGTTCTATTGTGGTGGTTCCAAGTTCTATTCTGATGGTTCCAAGTTCGATTGTGGTAGTTCCAAGTTCTATTATGGTGGTTCCAAGTTCTATCATTGTGGTTCCATGGTATTTTATGGTGGTTCCAAGTTCTATTATGGTGGTTCCAAGTTCTATTGTGGTGGTTCCAAGTTATATTGTGATGGTTCCAAGTTCGATTGTGGTAGTTCCAAGTTCTATTATGGTGTTTCCAAGTTCTATCATTGTGGTTCCATGTTATTTAATGGTGGTTCCAAGTTCTATTGTGGTGGTTCCAAGTTATATTGTGATGGTTCCAAGTTCGATTGTGGTGGTTCCAAGTTCTATCATTGTGGTTCTGTGTTATTTTATGGTGGTTCCAAGTTCTATTATGGTGGTTCCAAGTTTTATTGTGGTGGTTCCAAGTTCTATTGTCGTGGTTCCACATTATATTGTGGTGGTTCCAAGTTCTATTGTGGTGGTTCCAAGTTCTATTGTGATGGTTCCAAGTTCGATTGTGGTAGTTCCAAGTTCTATTATGGTGTTTCCAAGTTCTATCATTGTGGTTCCATGTTATTTCATGGTGGTTCCAAGTTCTATTAT
>NC_068432.1:52370509-52375509 GCF_023373465.1 Oncorhynchus keta
GCTAGCTAACAGTACACTTTCTGTCAAAATTAGAAACATGTAAAAAAATCTTACCAGTATCCATCATGGTTGGATGCCTATCCTGTCTGATGCCATGCATGGTTGCCTTAAGTTTGAAGATGTAACTATCATACTCAAATTCCACTGATTTCAAAACTCGGTCCTCCGGAAAGTGGAGAGCGTACACTAGCTAGCGAGCCAACCAGTTAACGTTAGCGAGCCAACCAGTTAACGCTAACGAGCCAACCAGTTAACGTTAGCGAGCCAACCAGTTAACGCTAGGGAGCCAACCAGTTAACGCTAGCGAGCCAACCAGTTAACGTTAGTGAGCCAACCAGTTAACGCTAACGAGCCAACCAGTTAACGCGTTAGCGAGCCAACCAGTTAACGCTAACGAGCCAACCAGTTAACGTTAGCGAGCCAACCAGTTAACGTTAGCGAGCCAACCAGTTAACGCTAACGAGCCAACCAGTTAACGTTAGCGAGCCAACCAGTTAACGCTAACGAGCCAACCAGTTAACGCTAGCGAGCCAACCAGTTAACGTTAGCGAGCCAACCAGTTAACGCTAACGAGCCAACCAGTTAACGTTAGCGAGCCAACCAGTTAACGCTAGGGAGCCAACCAGTTAACGCTAGCGAGCCAACCAGTTAACGTTAGTGAGCCAACCAGTTAACGCTAACGAGCCAACCAGTTAACGTTAGCGAGCCAACCAGTTAACGTTAGCGAGCCAACCAGTTAACGCTAACGAGCCAACCAGTTAACGTTAGCTAGGTTGCGAGTTCAAACCCCCGAGCTGACGAGGTACAAATCTGTCGTTCTGCCCCTGAACAGGCAGTTAACCCACTGTTTCGAGGCCGTCATTGAAAATAAGAATTTGTTCTTCACTGACTTGCCTGGTTAAATAAAGGTCAAATAAAAATAAATAAAAATGATCTCAGCCAATCATGGCTAGCGGGAAGGTTGCCAACTTTTTCTGTGGCTAAACCAACTAATTTAACAATTATATTCGTATATACATGAAAGTTCACATGTTCGAGAAGGCATTTCTGCCCCCCCAAAAAAACACATTTAAATAAACACATAACATGTTTTACGTTCAAACAGCCCTCCTCGTGACCTGCGACATACGCCTAGTTTCCTGAATCAGGTCACATATTTGGTTTGCTTCAAAGAAGCCGACCTACGTAGCACGATGCAGGGATAGCTTCCAGATTTACTATGGAAAGATAGGTGTCAGCAGGTGTGTGTTTAAATATATATATGCTGTATATATCAATTCAATTACATTTCAATTTAGGGCTTTATTTGCATATATTTCTCTCTCACTCTCTCTCTATCTCTCTCTCTATATATATAACATCTCCCTCTATATACAGTATATATATATATATATGAGAGAGAGAGAGATATATTTATATATAGAGAGATAGAGTGATATATATATATATATTTTAATATATGTATATATATAGAGAGAGAGAGAGATGTACAGAGAGAGAGAGAGAGAGGATATAGTGTATGTGTGTGTGTGCACGAAAAAAGAGAGAGAGAGCGTGTGAGAGAGGAAGGAGGAAGGGAGGGGGGAGGGCCACGTGAAGAGGAAGAGTCAATCCCCCCTCCCCTCTCTCCTCCCTCTCTCCTCTCCTCCCCTCCCATATCCCAACGTCAGAAATGGTTTCTCCCTGCTTTGTATACCCACCATGCTTGGCCTGGCCATATGGGAAAATGACACTGAAGGAATTGTTGTGAGAGAGAGAGAGAGAGAGAGAGAGAAAAAAAGAAAAGAAAAAAGGAGAGACAAGCGAGTAAAAAGTGAAAGTTGTTAAAGATTGTTAGTGAAGAGTGGGGCAGAAGGACTAATACAAACATGTATTGTGCATACACCATCCCAGGAGTGACTGGAGGATCCTTAATGTACTACTACAATGGAAAAGCGGTAAGTCTCCCTCTGTGTTCAACTGTAGACTGTCTATATTCTATTCTACTTCTAGGGGACATTTTTTTTTTAATCAGACTCTCTTTTAAGGGATAAGACCAACAAACAAAAAACTCCTCACGTAATTTATCGTTGTTATTTTTAATGCTGGTCACGGTTTGTCTTGTTTGTTTTATCTGCTTAGAGAGAAACGTAGGGACGATACCGAGACTAGTATGTTTTCCACATGTGTTGGAGAGAGAGGGAATCGGATGTTTTAAACAAGCACTATCTCAACAACCAGCGTGTTGTTAACCCACGCTGGTCAATCTAGTATATTATACCTCTATATCTACATGTTGTTAACGCTGGTCAATCTAGTATATTATACCTCTATATCTATGTGTTGTTAACCCACGCTGGTCAGTCTAGTATATTATACCTCTATATCTACGTGTTGTTAACGCTGGTCAGTCTAGTATATTATACCTCTATATCTATGTGTTGTTAACCCACGCTGGTCAGTCTAGTATATTATACCTCTATATCTACATGTTGTTAATGCTGGTCAGTCTAGTATATTAAACCTCTCTATATCTACATATTGTTAATGCTGGTCAGTCTAGTATATTAAACCTCTATATCTACATATTGTTAACGCTGGTCAGTCTAGTATATTAAACCTCTATATCTACATATTGTTAACGCTGGTCAGTCTAGTATATTAAACCTCTATATCTACATGTTGTTAATGCTGGTCAGTCTAGTATATTAAACCTCTATATCTACATGTTGTTAATGCTGGTCAGTCTAGTATATTATACCTCTATATCTACATGTTGTTAATGCTGGTCAGTCTAGTATATTAAACCTCTATATCTACATATTGTTAATGCTGGTCAGTCTAGTATATTAAACCTCTCTATATCTACATGTTGTTAATGCTGGTCAGTCTAGTATATTAAACCTCTATATCTACATGTTGTTAATGCTGGTCAGTCTAGTATATTAAACATCTCTATATCTACATGTTGTTAACGCTGGTCAGTCTAGTATATTAAACCTCTATATCTACATGTTGTTAACGCTGGTCAGTCTAGTATATTACACCTCTATATCTACATATTGTTATCCCACGCTGGTCAGTCTAGTATATTAAACCTCTATATCTACATATTGTTAATGCTGGTCAGTGTAGTATATTAAACCTCTATATCTACATATTGTTAATGCTGGTCAGTCTAGTATATTACACCTCTATATCTACATATTGTTAACGCTGGTCAGTCTAGTATATTACACCTCTATATCTACATGTTGTTAATGCTGGTCAGTCTAGTATATTAAACCTCTATATCTACATGTTGTTAATGCTGGTCAGTCTAGTATATTACACCTCTCTATATCTACATGTTGTTAATGCTGGTCAGTCTAGTATATTAAACCTCTATATCTACATGTTGTTATCCCATGCTGGTCAGTCTAGTATATTAAACCTCTATATCTACATGTTGTTAATGCTGGTCAGTCTAGTATATTATACCTCTATATCTACATATTGTTATCCCATGCTGGTCAGTCTAGTATATTAAACCTCTATATCTACATATTGTTAATGCTGGTCAGTCTAGTATATTAAACCTCTATATCTACATGTTGTTAACGCTGGTCAGTCTAGTATATTATACCTCTATATCTACATATTGTTATCCCATGCTGGTCAGTCTAGTATATTAAACCTCTATATATACATGTTGTTAACGCTGGTCAGTCTAGTATATTATACCTCTATATCTACATATTGTTATCCCATGCTGGTCAGTCTAGTATATTAAACCTCTATATCTACATGTTGTTAATGCTGGTCAGTCTAGTATATTAAACCTCTATATCTACATGTTGTTAACGCTGGTCAGTCTAGTATATTAAACCTCTATATCTACATATTGTTAATGCTGGTCAGTCTAGTATATTAAACCTCTATCTACATGTTGTTAATGCTGGTCAGTCTAGTATATTAAACCTCTATATCTACATGTTGTTAACGCTGGTCAGTCTAGTATATTAAACCTCTATATCTACATGTTGTTAACGCTGGTCAGTCTAGTATATTAAACCTCTATATCTACATGTTGTTAATGCTGGTCAGTCTAGTATATTAAACCTCTATATCTACATATTGTTAATGCTGGTCAGTCTAGTATATTAAACCTCTATATCTACATATTGTTAATGCTGGTCAGTCTAGTATATTAAACCTCTATATCTACATGTTGTTAATGCTGGTCAGTCTAGTATATTAAACCTCTATATCTACATATTGTTAATGACAATTGCTAATATACTAATGTAATACTAATATACTAATGTAATACTAATATAATACTAATATACTATTATAATACTAATATACTAATGTAATACTAATATAGTAATATAATACTAATATACTAATATAATACTAATATACTAATTTCCTAAATAATACTAATATACTAATGTAATACTAATATACTAATGTAATACTAATACACTAATGTAATACTAATATACTGATATAATACTAATATACTAATTTCCTAAATAATACTAATATACTAATGTAATACTAATATACTAATATACTATTGTAATACTAATATACTAATATACTATTGTAATACTAATATAATGTAGATGATTCAGTTATGTTTAATCATCTTAAATGAGGTATAATGAAAATACTATTTAAGGAAGCATCGGGAACTGCTAATTTGATTGAATGTAATTTTGTGAAAATCTGCTCGTGCTATTCCTGAAAGAGAGATGTGTAATATCATAAAAGTCAGCCTATATTAAGCCTTGTTTTTGTTTTTGTTTTTGTTGAAAGAATTGTCGTTGTTGAGATGTTGGTTTGGGGTTTCACGATGCTCCCAGAAATAGAGAGATATAGAGGAAATGTAAGGAGAATGAAAAGGTGTGTATCAGTGTATCTGTCTCTTCTCTTGACACGATGCAGCTTCTTCAGCGTCCGATACTAATCAGTCAGGAGTAGAGAACAGCAAGCCATCAGAGAGCAGGTAGACGAGCCTGCGCCTCGTAGAA
>NC_068432.1:52380509-52410509 GCF_023373465.1 Oncorhynchus keta
CCCTCTCTCCTAATGGTGGATGAAACTTTGGATCCCTCACCCTCTCTCCTAATGGTGGATGAAACCGTGTGGTCCCTCACCCTCTCTCCTAACGGTGGATGAAACCGTGTGGATCCTCACCCCTCTCTCCTAACGGTGGATGAAACCGTGTGGATCCTCACCCCTCTCTCCTAACGGTGGATGAAACCGTGTGGATCCCTCACCCTCTCTCCTAACGGGGATGAAACCGTGTGGATCCCTCACCCCTCTCTCCTAACGGTGGATGAAACCGTGTGGATCCCTCACCCCTCTCTCCTAACGGGGGATGAAACCGTGATCCCTCACCCTCTCTCCTAACGGTGGATGAAACCGTGTGGATCCCTCACCCCTCTCTCCTAACGGTGGATGAAACCGTGTTGATCCCTCACGCCTCTCTCCTAACTGTGGATGAAACCGTGTTGGTCCCTCACCCCTCTCTCCTAACTGTGGATGAAACCGTGTGGGTCCCTCACGCCTCTCTCCTAACGGTGGATGAAACCGTGTGGATCCCTCACCCCTCTCTCCTAATGGTGGATGAAACCGTGTGGATCCCTCACCCCTCTCTCCTAACGGTGGATGAAACCGTGTTGGTCCCTCACCCCTCTCTCCTAATGGTGGATGAAACCGTGTGGATCCCTCACCCCTCTCTCCTAACGGTGGATGAAACCGTGTGGATCCCTCACCCCTCTCTCCTAACGGTGGATGAAACCGTGTGGATCCCTCACCCCTCTCTCCTAACGGGGGATGAAACCGTGTGGATCCCTCACCCCTCTCTCCTAACGGTGGATGAAACCGTGTGGATCCCTCACCCCTCTCTCCTAACGGTGGATGAAACCGTGTTGGTCCCTCACCCCTCTCTCCTAACGGTGGATGAAACCGTGTTGATCCCTCACGCCTCTCTCCTAACTGTGGATGAAACCGTGTTGGTCCCTCACCCCTCTCTCCTAACGGTGGATGAAACCGTGTGGATCCCTCACCCCTCTCTCCTAACGGTGGATGAAACCGTGTTGGTCCCTCACCCCTCTCTCCTAACGGTGGATGAAACCGTGTGGATCCCTCACCCCTCTCTCCTAACGGTGGATGAAATCGTGTTGGTCCCTCACCCCTCTCTCCTAATGGTGGATGAAACCGTGTGGATCCCTCACCCCTCTCTCCTAATGGTGGATGAAACCGTGTGGATCCCTCACGCCTCTCTCCTAACGGTGGATGAAACCGTGTGGATCCCTCACCCCTCTCTCCTAACGGTGGATGAAACCGTGTGGATCCCTCACCCCTCTCTCCTAAAGGGGGATGAAACCGTGTGGATCCCTCACCCCTCTCTCCTAATGGTGGATGAAACCGTGTGGATCCCTCACCCCTCTCTCCTAACTGTGGATGAAACCGTGTGGATCCCTCACCCCTCTCTCCGAACGGTGGATGAAACCGTGTGGATCCCTCACCCCTCTCTCCTAACGGGGGATGAAACCGTGTGGATCCCTCACCCCTCTCTCCTAACGGTGGATGAAACCGTGTGGATCCCTCACCCCTCTCTCCTAACGGTGGATGAAACCGTGTGGATCCCTCACCCCTCTCTCCTAACGGGGGATGAAACCGTGTGGATCCCTCACCCCTCTCTCCTAACGGGGGATGAAACCGTGTGGATCCCTCACCCCTCTCTCCTAACGGGGGATGAAACCGTGTGGATCCCTCACCCCTCTCTCCTAACTGTGGATGAAACCGTGTTGGTCCCTCACCCCTCTCTCCTAATGGTGGATGAAACCGTGTGGATCCCTCACGCCTCTCTCCTAACGGTGGATGAAACCGTGTGGATCCCTCACCCCTCTCTCCTAACGGTGGATGAAACCGTGTGGATCCCTCACCCCTCTCTCCTAACGGTGGATGAAACCGTGTGGATCCCTCACCCCTCTCTCCTAACGGTGGATGAAACCGTGTTGGTCCCTCACCCCTCTCTCCTAACGGTGGATGAAACCGTGTGGATCCCTCACCCCTCTCTCCTAACTGTGGATGAAACCGTGTGGATCCCTCACCCCTCTCTCCTAACGGTGGATGAAACCGTGTGGGTCCCTCACCCCTCTCTCCTAACGGTGGATGAAACCGTGTGGATCCCTCACCCCTCTCTCCTAACGGTGGATGAAACCGTGTGGGTCCCTCACCCCTCTCTCCTAACGGTGGATGAAACCGTGTGGATCCCTCACCCCTCTCTCCTAACGGTGGATGAAACCGTGTGGATCCCTCACCCCTCTCTCCTAACGGTGGATGAAACCGTGTGGATCCCTCACCCCTCTCTCCTAACGGGGATGAAACCGTGTGGATCCCTCACCCTCTCTCCTAACGGTGGATGAAACCGTGTGGATCCCTCACCCCTCTCTCCAGGCGGTGGATGAAACCGTGTGGATCCCTCACCCCTCTCTCCTAACGGTGGATGAAACCGTGTGGATCCCTCACCCCTCTCTCCTAACGGTGGATGAAACCGTGTTGGTCCCTCACCCCTCTCTCCTAAAGGGGGATGAAACCGTGTGGATCCCTCACCCCCTTCTCCTAACGGTGGATGAAACCGTGTGGGCTGAAACCGTGTGGATCCCTCACCCCTCTCTCCTAACGGTGGATGAAACCGTGTGGATCCCTCACCCCTCTCTCCTAACGGTGGATGAAACCGTGTGGATCCCTCACCCCTCTCTCCTAACGGTGGATGAAACCGTGTGGATCCCTCACCCCCTCTCTCCTAACGGTGGATGAAACCGTGTGGATCCCTCACGCCTCTCTCCTGTGGATGAAACCGTGTGGGTCCCTCACCCCTCTCTCCTAACGGTGGATGAAACTGTGTGGATCCCTCACCCCTCTCTCCTAACGGTGGATGAAACCGTGTTGGTCCCTCGTGCTCTCCTAACGGTGGATGAAACCGTGTGGATCCTCACCCCTCTCTCCTAACGGTGGATGAAACCGTGTGGATCCCTCACGCCTCTCTCCTAACGGTGGATGAAACCGTGTGGATCCCTCACCCCTCTCTCCTAACGGTGGATGAAACCGTGTGATCCCTGCTCTGTGGGGATGAAACCGTGTGGATCCCTCACCCCTCTCTCCTAACGGTGGATGCGTGTGATCCCTCACGCCTCTCTCCTAACGGTGGATGAAACCGTGTGGATCCCTCACGTCTCTCCTGTGGATGAAACCGTGTGGATCCCTCACGCCTCTCTCCTAACGGTGGATGAAACCTGTGATCCCTCACCCCTCTCCTAACGGTGGATGAAACCGTGTGATCCCTCACCCCTCTCTCCTGGGGGAAACCTGTGGATCCCTCACCCTCTCCTAACGGGGATGAAACTGTGTGGATCCCTCACCCCTCTCCTGTGTGGATGGCGTGTGATCCCTCACCCTCTCTCTCCTAACGGTGGGAAACCTGTGATCCCTCACCCCTCTCTCCTGTGGATGAAACCGTGTGGATCACCCTCTCTGTGTGGATGAAACCGTGTGGATCCCTCACCCTCTCTCCTAACGGTGGATGAAACCGTGTGATCCGCTCTCCTAACGGGGGCTGTGTGGATCCCTCACCCCTCTCTCCTAACTGCCGTGTGGATCCCTCACCCCTCTCTCCTAACGGTGGATGAAACCGTGTGGATCCCTCACCCCTCTCTCCTAACTGTGGATGAAACCGTGTTGGTTCCTCACGCCTCTCTCCTAACTGTCGATGAAAATGACACCTCACTAATCCACTCTAGCCAAGACCAGGCAAGAGGGAAGTCTAGTCTCTCTCTCTCTCTCTCTTTTTGTCATCTCTCTCTCTCATTATGGAAGTGAAAGGGAAGGCTGAAAATCCCATTGAAATAGGTCAGTCCCAGCTGTGCCGTGCTGTGCCATGCTGTGTGGGGCTGTGTCATGCTGTGTGGGGCTGTGTCATGCTGTGTGTGGCTGTGCCGTGCTGTGTGGGGCTGTGTCATGCTGTGGGGGGCTGTGTGGGGCTGTGCTGTGCTGTGTGGGGCTGTGTGGGACTGTGCCGTGCTGTGTGGGGCTGTGTGGGACTGTGCCATGCTGTGTGGGGCTGTGTCATGCTGTGTGGGGCTGTGTCATGCTGTGTGGGGCTGTGCCGTGCTGTGTCGTGCTGTGTGGGGCTGTGTCGGGCTGTGTCATGCTGTGTGGGGCTGTGTCATGCTGTGTGGGGCTGTGCCGTGCTGTGTCGTGCTGTGTGGGGCTGTGCCGTGCTGTGTGGGGCTTTGTGTGGCTGTGTGGGGCTGTGCCGTGCTGTGTCGTGCTGTGTGGGGCTGTGCCGTGCTGTGTGGGGCTGTGTCGTGCTGTGTGGGGCTGTGTCGTGCTGTGTGGGGCTGTGTCGTGCTGTGTGGGACTGAGTCATGCTGTGTGGGGCTGTGTGGTGCTGTGTGGGGCTGTGTCATGCTGTGTGGGGCTGTGTGGGGCTGTGCCGTGCTGTGTGGGGCTGTGCCGTGCTGTGTGGGGCTGTGTGGGGCTGTGTGGGGCTGTGTCATGCTGTGTGGGGCTGTGTGGGGCTGTGCCGTGCTGTGTGGGGCTGTGTCATGCTGTGTGGGGCTGTGCCGTGCTGTGTGGGGCTGTGTGGGGCTGTGCCATGGTGTGTGGGGCTGTGTGGGGCTGTGTGGGGCTGTGCCATGCTGTGTGGGGCTGTGTGGGGCTGTGCCGTGCTGTGTGGGGCTGTGCCGTGCTGTGCCGTGCTGTGTGGGGCTGTGTGGGACTGTGTGGGGCTTTGCCGTGCTGTGTGGGGCTGTGTCATGCTGTGTGGGGCTGTGCCGTGCTGTGTGGGGCTGTGTCCCAAATGGCACCTAATTCTCTCTATATAAGGAAAAAGGCCACCACTTGGGACACAGTGACAGTAAAGGGGTCAGTCACTTAACCACATAGTTATGCTGTGTTACAGAACTACTACGACAGAGACTTGTGTTATTATTGTGTTACAGAACTACTACGACAGAGACTTGTGTTATTATTGTGTTACAGAACTACTACGACAGAGACCTATATACTATTTTGTGTACTGTTTTTGGCCTTGGAGAGATAGCTTATATATTTGCAAGTTTGCGTTGATTCTACATGTGTAGCCCTCACTGTTTTGCTGTTTTGACTCAATTTAGATGAGTTCTCTGTCCGCTATCTTGTCAAACAGTACTGTCATCGTGTTTTGAACTCTTAGTGTGAGCTAGCTAACCATCCTCTGTCTGCTGTAAATATATCTTTATGTTAGCAGGCCTCACACACACACACACACACACACACACACACACACACACACACACACACACACACACACACACACACACACACACACACACACACACACACACACACACACACACACACACACACCCTGTTGAGTGGGTAGTCTTCTCTTCAGAGGCAGTATTTGTGTAGGAAGACTACATCAATGCGGACCTGTGCATGTACTGTTGGCTGTGTGTGTGTGTGTGTGTGTGTGTGTGTGTGTGTGTGTGTGTGTGTGTGTGTGTGTGTGTGTGTGCGTGCGTGCGTGCGTGCGTGCGTGCGTGCGTGTGTGTGTGTGGTGTTTGGTCGGGTCAGTCTCGCCTTCTGTTTGTCCTCAGCAAAGAAAAAAGCACTGAATGGACCGACCTTGGGCCCCAGTTGTAGACGAACGGGTCGCACAACATTTACATTTACATTTAAGTCATTTAGCAGACGCTCTTATCCAGAGCGACTTACAACGAACCCAACTCCAGTGTCTGTCCCAGCCTTTGCCCTATACCCAGAACCATCCTCTACCCTCTACCCCAATACCCAGAACCATCCTCTACCCCTATACCCAGAACCATCCTCTACCCTCTACCCCTATACCCAGAACCGTCCTCTACCCCCTACCTCAACACCCAGAAACATCCTCTACCCTCTACCCCAATACCCAAACCATCCTCTACCCTCTACCTTAACACCCAGAACCATTCTCTACCCTCTACCTCAACACCCAGAAACATCCTCTAACCTCTACCCCAATACCCAAACCATCCTCTACCCTCTACCTCAACACCCAGAACCATCCTCTACCCTCTACCTTAACACCCAGAACCATCCTCTACCCTCTACCCCAATCCTCATAACCATCCTCTACCCCAAAACCCAGAACCATCCTCTACCCCTTTACCCAGAACCATACCCCTACCTTAACACCCAGAACCATCCTCTACCCCAATACCCAGAACCAACACCCAGAACCATACCCTCTACCTTAACACCCAGAACCATCCTCTACCCTCTACCTTAACACCCAGAACCATCCTCTACCCTCTACCCCAATCGTCATATCCATCCTCTACCCCTTTACCCAGAACCATCCTCTACCCTCTACCTTAACACCCAGAACCATCCTCTACCCTCTACCCCAATCCTCATAACCATCCTCTACCCCAATACCCAGAACCATCCTCTACCCTCTACCTTAACACCCAGAACCATCCTCTACCCTCTACCTCAACACCCAGAACCATCCTCTACCCTCTACCCCAATCCTCATAACCATCCTCTACCCCAATACCCATAACCATCCTCTACCCCAATCCCCAGAACCATCCTCTACCCCAATCCCCATAACCATCCTCTACCCCAATACCCATAACCATCCTCTACCCCAATCCCCAGAACCATCCTCTACCCCAATCCCCATAACTATCCTCTACCCCAATACCCATAACCATTCTCTACCCCAATCCCCAGAACCATCCTCTACCCCAATCCCCAGAACCATCCTCTACCCTCAATCCTCTACCCTCTACCTTAACACCCAGAACCATCCTCTACCCTCTACCCCAATCGTCATAACCATCCTCTACCCCTTTACCCAGAACCATCCTCTACCCTCTACCTTAACACCCAGAACCATCCTCTACCCTCTACCTCAACACCCAGAAACATCCTCTAACCTCTACCCCAATACCCAAACCATCCTCTACCCTCTACCTCAACACCCAGAACCATCCTCTACCCTCTACCTTAACACCCAGAACCATCCTCTACCCTCTACCCCAATCCTCATAACCATCCTCTACCCCAAAACCCAGAACCATCCTCTACCCCTTTACCCAGAACCATCCTCTACCCTCTACCTTAACACCCAGAACCATCCTCTACCCTCTACCTTAACACCCAGAACCATCCTCTACCCTCTACCCCAATCGTCATATCCATCCTCTACCCCTTTACCCAGAACCATCCTCTACCCTCTACCTTAACACCCAGAACCATCCTCTACCCTCTACCCCAATCCTCATAACCATCCTCTACCCCAATACCCAGAACCATCCTCTACCCTCTACCTTAACACCCAGAACCATCCTCTACCCTCTACCTCAACACCCAGAACCATCCTCTACCCTCTACCCCAATCCCCAGAACCATCCTTTACCCCAATCCCCATAACCATCCTCTACCCCAATCCCCAGAACCATCCTCTACCCCAATCCCCATAACCATCCTCTACCCCAATACCCATAACCATCCTCTACCCCAATCCCCATAACCATCCTCTACCCCAATCCCCATAACCATCCTCTACCCCAATACCCATAACCATCCTCTACCCCAATCCCCAGAACCATCCTCTACCCCAATCCCCAGAACCATCCTCTACCCTCAACCCTTTACCCAGAACCATCCTCTACCCTCTACCATTTACCCATAACCATCCTCTACCCCAATCCCCATAACCATCCTCTACCCTCTACCCTTTACCCAGAACCACTCAGAACTAGCTATGTTGGTGAACTTAGTAAGGATAAAAAGGTCCAAAACGCTGAAGTAGTCCTGTCTTTGATCACTGTTTTATTGTTACAATCTGCACCAAATAACGCCGTCCTGATTCCTGCATCTGAAGGAGAGATCCACATGTTCACCATTAGCAAACACACACAGAATGGTGTACCATTCCATTACGATGTAACCGTATGATGTAACAGAACGATGTAACATTATGATGTAACAGAACGATGTAACAGTATGATGTAACATTATGATGTAACATTATGATGTAACAGAACGATGTAACAGTATGATGTAACAGTATGATGTAACAGTATGATGTAACAGTATGATGTAACATTATGATGTAACAGGATGATGTAACAGTATGTTGTAACAGTATGATGTAACAGTATGATGTAGCATTATGATGTAACATTATGATGTAACATTATGATGTAACAGTATGATGTAACAGTATGATGTAACAGAACGATGTAACAGTATGATGTAACAGTATGATGTAACAGTATGATGTAACATTATGATGTAACAGTATGATGTAACCAGAAACAAGTCTCTCACTGTTGCCGCCTGCTACCGACCCCCGTCAGCTCCCAGCTGTGCCCTGGACACCATTTGTGAATTGATCGCCCCCCATCTAGCTTCAGAGTTTGTTCTGTTAGGTGACCTAAACTGGGATATGCTTAACACCCCGGCAGTCCTACAATCTAAGCTAGATGCCCTCAATCTCACTCAAATCATCAAGGAACCCACCAGGTACAACCCTAACTCTGTAAACAAGGGCACCCTCATAGACGTCATCCTGACCAACTGGCCCTCCAAATATACCTCCGCTGTCTTCAACCAGGATCTCAGCGATCACTGCCTCATCGCCTGTATCCGCCACGGAGCCGCAGTCAAACGACCACCCCTCATCACTGTCAAACGCTCCCTAAAACACTTCTGTGAGCAGGCCTTTCTAATCGACCTGGCCCGGGTATCCTGGAAGGACATTGACCTCATCCCGTCAGTTGAGGATGCATGGTCATTCTTTAAAAGTAACTTCCTCACCATTTTAGATAAGCATGCTCCGTTCAAAAATGCAGAACCAAGAACAGATACAGCCCTTGGTTCACTCCAGACCTGACTGCCCTCGACCAGCACAAAAACATCCTGTGGCGGACTGCAATAGCATCGAATAGCCCCGTGATATGCAACTGTTCAGGGAAGTCAGGAACCAATACACGCAGTCAGTCAGGAAAGCTAAGGCCAGCTTCTTCAGGCAGAAGTTTGCATCCTGTAGCTCCAACTCCAAAAAGTTCTGGGACACTGTGAAGTCCATGGAGAACAAGAGCACCTCCTCCCAGCTGCCCACTGCACTGAGGCTAGGAAACACGGTCTCCACCGATAAATCCATGATTATCGAAAACTTCAATAAGCACTTCTCAACGGCTGGCCATGCCTTCCGCCTGGCTACTCCAACCTCGGCCAACAGCTCCGCCCCCCGTAGTTCCTCACCCAAGCCTCTCCAGGTTCTCCTTTACCCAAATCCAGATAGCAGATGTTCTGAAAGAGCTGCAAAACCTGGACCCGTACAAATCAGCTGGGCTTGACAATCTGGACCCGCTATTTCTGAAACTATCTGCCGCCATTGTCGCAACCCCTATTACCAGCCTGTTCAACCTCTCTTTCATATCGTCTGAGATCCCCAAGGATTGGAAAGCTGCCGCAGTCATCCCCTCTTCAAAGGGGGAGACACCCTGGACCCAAACTGCTATAGACCTATATCCATCCTGCCCTGCCTATCTAAGGTCTTCGAAAGCCAAGTCAACAAACAGGTCACTGACCATCTCGAATCCCACCGTACCTTCTCCGCTGTGCAATCTGGTTTCCGAGCCGGTCACGGGGCACCTCAGCCACACTCAAGGTACTAAATGATATCATAACCGCCATCGATAAAAGACAGTACTGTGCAGCCGTCTTCATCGACCTCGCCAAGGCTTTCGACTCTGTCAATCACCATATTCTTATCGGCAGACTCAACAGCCTCGGTTTTTCGGATGACTGCCTTGCCTGGTTCACCAATTACTTTGCAGACAGAGTTCAGTGTGTCAAATCGGAGGGCATGCTGTCCGGTCCTCTGGCAGTCTCTATGGGGGTGCCACAGGGTTCAATTCTCGGGCCGACTCTTTTCTCTGTATATATCAATGATGTTGCTCTTGCTGCGGGCGATTCCCTGATCCACCTCTACGCAGACGACACCATTCTATATACTTTCGGCCCGTCATTGGACACTGTGCTATCAAACCTCCAAACGAGCTTCAATGCCATACAGCACTCCTTCCGTGGCCTCCAACTGCTCTTAAACGCGAGTAAAACCAAATGCATGCTTTTCAACCGATCGCTGCCTGCACCCGCATGCCCGACTAGCATCACCACCCTGGATGGTTCCGACCTTGAATATGTGGACATCTATAAGTACCTAGGTGTCTGGCTAGACTGCAAACTCTCCTTCCAGACTCACATCAAACATCTCCAATCAAAAATCAAATCAAGAGTCGGCTTTCTATTCCGCAACAAAGCCTCCTTCACTCACGCTGCCAAGCTTACCTAGTAAAACTGACTATCCTACCGATCCTCGACTTCGGCGATGTCATCTACAAAATGGCTTCCAACACTCTACTCAGCAAACTGGATGCAGTCTATCACAGTGCCATCCGTTTTGTCACTAAAGCACCTTATACCACCCACCACTGCGACTTGTATGCTCTAGTCGGCTGGCCCTCACTACATATTCGTCGCCAGACCCACTGGCTCCAGGTCATCTACAAGTCCATGCTAGGTAAAGCTCCGCCTTATCTCAGTTCACTGGTCACGATGGCAACACCCATCCGTAGGACGCGCTCCAGCAGGTGTATCTCACTGATCATCCCTAAAGCCAACACCTCATTTGGCCGCCTTTCGTTCCAGTACTCTGCTGCCTGTGACTGGAACGAATTGCAAAAATCGCTGAAGTTGGAGACTTTTATCTCCCTCACCAACTTCAAACATCAGCTATCCGAGCAGCTAACCGATCGCTGCAGCTGTACATAGTCTATAGGTAAATAGCTCACCCATTTTCACCTACCTCATTCCCATACTGTTTTTATACTGTTTTTATTTATTTACTTTTCTGCTCTTTTGCACACCAATATCTCTCTACCTGTACATGACCATCTGATCATTTATCACTCCAGTGTTAATCTGCAAAATTGTATTATTCGCCTACCTCCTCATGCCTTTTGCACACATTGTATATAGACTGCCCATTTTTTCTACTGTGTTATTGACTTGCTAATTGTTTACTCCATGTGTAACTAACTCTGTGTTGCCTGTTCACACTGCTATGCTTTATCTTGGCCAGGTCGCAGTTGCAAATGAGAACTTGTTCTCAACTAGCCTACCTGGTTAAATAAAGGTGAAATTAAAAAAATATATAAAAAAAAAATGATGTAACAGAACGATGTAACAGTATGATGTATAATAATAATAATATATGCCATTTAGCAGACGCTTTTATCCAAAGCGACTTACAGTCATGTGTGCATACATTCTACGTATGGGTGGTCCCGGGGATCGAACCCACTACCCTGGCGTTACAAGCGCCATGCTCTACCAACTGAGCTACAGGACCACCATTATGATGTAACAGTATGATGTAACAGTATGATGTAACAGTATGATGTAACATTATGATGTAACAGAACGATGTAACAGTATGATGTAACATTATGATGTAACAGTATGATGTAACAGTATGATGTAACAGTACGATGTAACATTATGATGTAACAGTATGATGTAACAGTATGATGTAACAGAACGATGTAACAGTATGATGTAGCATTCCATTACGATGTAACATTATGATGTAACATTATGATCTAACATTATGATGTAGCATTCCATTATGATGTAACAGAACGATGTAACATTACGATGTAACAGAACGATGTAACAGTATGATGTAACATTACGATGTAACAGAACAATGTAACATTATGATGTAACAGTATGATGTAACATTATGATGTAACAGTATGATGTAACATTATGATGTAACAGTATGATGTAACAGTATGATGTAACATTATGATGTAACAGTATGATGTAACATTCCATTATGATGTAACAGTATGATGTAACATTATGATGTAACAGTATGATGTAACAGTATGATGTAACAGTATGATGTAACATTCCATTACGATGTAACAGTACGATGTAACAGTATGATGTAACAGTACAGTTAAAGTTATACGATGTGTGTGATTCACATTTATTCCCATTACCATAAGCAAATGATCTCATCAATTACAGGGTGCAATGTGTGTGTGCCTGCACGTGTGTGTGTGTGTGTGTGTGTGTGTGTGTGTGTGTGTGTGTGTGTGTGTGTGTGTGTGTGTGTGTGTGTGTGTGTGTGTGTGTGTGTGTGTGTGTGTGTGTGTGTGTGTGTGTGTGTGTGTGTGTGTGTGTGTGTGTGTGTGTGTGTGTGTGTGTGTGTGTGTGTGTGTGTGTGTGTATTTGTGTGTGTGTGTGTGTGTGTCAGTCTGTCTCAGCCCCAGAGAGGGTGAGAGTGCCTATAGCTTCTGTTGTGTTTTGAGGCAGTGGTGAGATACGCTTGGTTTCCATCTTCTGCCTGCCTCCCTCACACCTGTTATACCCCTGCCTCCCTCACACACCTGTTATACCCCTGCCTCCCTCACACCTGTTATACCCCTGCCTCCGTCACACCTGTTATATCCCTGCCTCCCTCACACACCTGTTATACCCCTGCCTCCCTCACACCTGTTATACCCCTGCCTCCCTCACACACCTGTTATACCCCTGCCTCCCTCACACCTGTTATACCCCTGCCTCCCTCACACACCTGTTATACCCCTGCCTCCCTCACACCTGTTATACCCATGCCTCCCTCACACACCTGTTATACCCCTGCCTCCCTCACACCTGTTATACCCCTGCCTCCCTCACACACCTGTTATACCCCTGCCTCCCTCACATACCTGTTATACCCCAGCCTCCCTCACACACCTGTTGTACCCCTGGCTCCCTCACACCTGTTATACCCCTGCCTCCCTCACACACCTGTTATACCCCTGCCTCCCTAACACACCTGTTATACCCCTGCCTCCCTCACACCTGTTATACCCCTGCCTCCCTCACATCTGTTATATCCCTGCCTCCCTCACAATTGTTATACCCCTGCCTCCCTCACACACCTGTTATATCCCTGCCTCCCTCACACACCTGTTATACCCCTGCCTCCCTCACACCTGTTATACCCCTGCCTCCCTCACACCTGTTATACCCATGCCTCCCTCACACACCTGTTATACCCCTGCCTCCCTCACACCTGTTATACCCCTGCCTCCCTCACACACCTGTTATACCCCTGCCTCCCTCACACCTGTTATACCCCTGCCTCTCTCACACCTGTTATATCCCTGCCTCCCTCACACACCTGTTATACCCCTGCCTCCCTCACACACCTGTTATACCCAAGCCTCCCTCACACACCTGTTATACCCCTGCCTCCCTCACACCTGTTATACCCCTGCCTCCCTCACACACCTGTTATACCCCAGCCTCCCTCACACCTGTTATATCCCTGCCTCCCTCACACCTGTTATACCCCTGCCTCCCTCACACCTGTTATATCCCTGCCTCCCTCACACCTGTTATACCCCTGCCTCCCTCACACCTGTTATACCCCTGCCTCCCTCACACCTGTTATACCCCTGCCTCCCTCACACACCTGTTATACCCAAGCCTCCCTCACACACCTGTTATACCCCTGCCTCCCTCACACCTGTTATACCCATGCCTCCCTCACACACCTGTTATACCCCTGCCTCCCTCACACCTGTTATACCCCTGCCTCCCTCACACCTGTTATACCCCTGCCTCCCTCACACACCTGTTATACCCCTGCCTCCCTCACACCTGTTATACCCCTGCCTCCCTCACACCTGTTATACCCCTGCCTCCCTCACACCTGTTATACCCCTGCCTCCCTCACACCTGTTATACCCCTGCCTCCCTCACACCTGTTATACCCCTGCCTCCCTCACACCTGTTATACCCCTGCCTCCCTCACACCTGTTATACCCCTGCCTCCCTCACACCTGTTATACCCCTGCCTCCCTCACACCTGTTATACCCCTGCCTCCCTCACACACCTGTTATACCCCTGCCTCCCTCACACACCTGTTATACCCCTGCCTCCCTCACACACCTGTTATACCCCTGCCTCCCTCACACCTGTTATACCCCTGCCTCCCTCACACACCTGTTATACCCCTGCCTCCCTCACACACCTGTTATACCCCAGCCTCC
Source organism: Oncorhynchus keta (assembly GCF_023373465.1). Lineage (NCBI taxonomy): Eukaryota > Metazoa > Chordata > Actinopteri > Salmoniformes > Salmonidae > Oncorhynchus > Oncorhynchus keta. The sequence goes on from NC_068432.1 coordinate 52,394,610, forward strand.
CTCACACACCTGTTATACCCCTGCCTCCCTCACACACCTGTTATACCCCTGCCTCCCTCACACACCTGTTATACCCCTGCCTCCCTCACACACCTGTTATACCCCTGCCTCCCTCACACACCTGTTGTACCCCTGCCTCCCTCACAATTGTTATACCCCTGCCTCCCTCACACACCTGTTATACCCCTGCCTCCCTCACACCTGTTATACCCCTGCCTCCCTCACACACCTGTTATACCCCTGCCTCCCTCACACCTGTTATACCCCTGCCTCCCTCACACCTGTTATATCCCTGCCTCCCTCACACACCTTTTATACCCCTGCCTCCCTCACACACCTGTTATACCCATGCCTCCCTCACACACCTGTTATAGCCCTGCCTCCCTCACACCTGTTATACCCCTGCCTCCCTCACACCTGTTATATCCCTGCCTCCCTCACACCTGTTATACCCCTGCCTCCCTCACACACCTGTTATACCCCTGCCTCCCTCACACACCTGTTATACCCCTGCCTCCCTCACACCTGTTATACCCCTGCCTCCCTCACACACCTGGGTGTTGGTGTCAGTATGTGGAGGGTAGTGTGTGGGGGGGTGTTGGTGTCAGTGTGTGGAAGGTAGTGGGGGGGTGTTGGTGTCAGTATGTGGAAGGTAGTGGGGGGGTGTTGGTGTCAGTATGTGGAAGTTGGTGGGGGTTGTTGTTGTCAGTATGTGGAAGGTAGTGTGTGGGGGGTGTTGGTGTCAGTATGTGGAAGGTAGTGGGGGGGTTGTTGGTGTCAGTATGTGGAAGGTAGTGTGTGGGGGTGTGTTGGTGTCAGTATGTGGAAGGTAGTGTGTGGGGGTGTTGGTGTCAGTATGTGGAAGGTAGTGGGGGGTTGTTGGTGTCAGTATGTGGAAGGTAGTGGGGGGGTGTTGGTGTCAGTATGTGGAAGGTAGTGGGGGGGTGTTGGTGTCAGTATGTGGAAGGTAGTGGGGGGTGTTGGTGTCAGTGTGTAGACAGTAGTGGGGTGTGTCAGTGTGTGGACAGTAGTGGGGGGTGTCAGTGTGTAGACCGGAGTGGGGGGGGGTCAGTGTGTAGACAGGTAGTGGGGGGGGTCAGTGTGTAGACAGTCGTGGGGGTTTCAGTGTGTAAGGTAGTGGGGGGTGTGTCAGTGTGTGGACAGTAGTGGGGGGTGTCAGTGTGTAGACCGGAGTGGGGGGGGATCAGTGTGTAGACAGTAGTGGGGGGTCAGTGTGTAGAAGGTAGTGGGGGGTCAGTATGTAGACAGTAGTGGGGGGGGTCAGTATGTAGACAGTAGTGGGGGTGGGTCAGTGTGTAGACAGTAGTGGGGGAGGGGGTCAGTGTGTAGACAGTAGTGGGGGGTCAGTGTGTAGACAGTAGTGGGGGAGGGGGTCAGTGTGTAGACAGTAGTGGGGGTGGGTCAGTGTGTAGACAGTAGTGGGGGAGGGGGTCAGTGTGTAGACAGTAGTGGGGGAGGGGGTCAGTGTAAAGACAGTAGTGGGGGGTCAGTGTGTAGAAGGTAGGGGGTCAGTATGTAGAAGGTAGTGGGGGGTCAGTGTGTAGAAGGTAGTGGGGGGGGTCAGTGTGTAGACAGTAGTGGGGGAGGGGGTCAGTGTGTAGACAGTAGTGGGGGGTCAGTGTGTAGAAGGTAGTGGGGTGGGTCAGTGTGTAGACAGTAGTGGGGGAGCGGGTCAGTGTAAAGACAGTAGTGGGGGGTCAGTGTGTAGACAGTAGTGGGGGGTCAGTGTGTAGACAGTAGTGGGGGGGTCAGTGTGTAGACAGTAGTGGGGGGTGTCAGTGTGTAGAAGGTAGTGGGGGGTCAGGGTGTAGACAGTAGTGGGGGAGGGGGTCAGTGTGTAGACAGTAGTGGGGGGTGTCAGTGTGTAGACAGTAGTGGGGGCGGTCAGTGTGTAGAAGGTAGTGGGGTGGGTCAGTGTGTAGACAGTAGTGGGGGAGGGGTCAGTGTAAAGACAGTAGTGGGGGGTCAGTGTGTAGAAGGTAGGGGGGTCAGTATGTAGAAGGTAGTGGGGGGTCAGTGTGTAGAAGGTAGTGGGGAGGGTCAGTGTGTAGACAGTAGTGGGGGGGGCAGTGTGTAGACAGTAGTGGGGGGTCAGTGTGTAGACAGACAGTAGTGGGGGGTCAGTGTGTAGACAGTAGTGGAGGGGTTTCAGTGTGTAGACAGTAGTGGGGGGGGCAGTGTGTAGACAGTAGTGGGGGTCAGTGTGTAGAAGGTAGTGGGGGTCAGTGTGTAGACAGTAGTGGGGGAGGGGGTCAGTGTGTAGACAGTAGTGGGGGAGGGGGTCAGTGTGTAGACAGTAGTGGGGGGGGGGTCAGTGTGTGGAAGGTAGTGGGGGGGGTCAGTGTGGAAGGGAGAAACAGTAGTTCGTTCGAGGAGGGACATTAGGTTTGATGTGGTAGTGGAACAGTGTGTGGATTGGTAGCTGTGTCAGCAGGTCTTACGGCATGGCCATGTCCCAGAGTGCTCGGTGGTGCAGTGTGCTGAAGACAGGACGTGCTAGCTGTCAGCATCCCCCTCCAGCTGACACCAATCACTGGGCTCCTCCTTCGCCGCACTACCTACCTACCACATTGCTATCTTCACAGACATTAGTGAAACTCCAAACAAACTCGAACATAGTCTCTTCTACATCACTTCCTGTTTTCACGGCATGGTCTCTTCCTGTTTTCGTGGACGTCTGGAAGGACAATGAGCTCATTCCTGCTGTACTGTTTGTGTGATGCACATGTGGACAAGCGTTACATATCGTTACTCATCCGATCACACACTGTTCAACATCTGGTCATCTCCCACATGCTGAACCAGAGATGACCCCTCTGATACCGTTTTACTGTACCAGAGATGATGTTACAGTACCAGAGATGACCCCCTCTGATACCTTGTTACAGTACCAGAGATGATGTTACAGTACTAGAGATGACCCCTCTGATACCTTGTTACAGTACCAGAGATGATGTTATAGTACCAGAGATGACCCCTCTGATACCTTGTTACAGTACCAGAGATGATGTTATAGTACCAGAGATGACCCCTCTGATACCTTGTTACAGTACCAGAGATTATGTTACAGTACCAGAGATGATGTTATAGTACCAGAGATGACCCCTCTGATACCTTGTTACAGTACCAGAGATGATGTTATAGTACCAGAGATGACCCCTCTGATACCTTGTTACTGTACCAGAGATGATGTTACAGTACCAGTACCAGATGACTCCTGTGATACCTTGTTACAGTACCAGAGATGATGTTACAGTACCAGAGATGACCCCTCTGATACCTTGTTACAGTACCAGAGATGATGTTACAGTACCAGAGATGACTCCTGTGATACCTTGTTACAGTACCAGAGATGATGTTACAGTACCAGAGATGACTCCTCTGATACCTTGTTACAGTACCAGAGATGATGTTACAGTACCAGAGATGACTCCTGTGATACCTTGTTACAGTACCAGAGATGATGTTACAGTACCAGAGATGACCCCTCTGATACCTTGTTACAGTACCAGAGATGATGTTACAGTACCAGAGATGACCCCTCTGATACCTTGTTACTGTACCAGAGATGATGTTATAGTACCAGAGATGATGTTATAGTAGCAGAGATGACCCCTCTGATACCGTGTTACTGTACCAGAGATGATGTTATAGTACCAGAGATGACCCCTCTGATACCTTGTTACTGTACCAGAGATGATGTTATAGTACCAGAGATTATGTTATAGTAGCAGAGATGACCCCTCTGATACCGTGTTACTGTACCAGAGATGATGTTATAGTACCAGAGATGACCCCTCTGATACCTTGTTACTGTACCAGAGATGATGTTATAGTACCAGAGATGATGTTATAGTAGCAGAGATGACCCCTCTGATACCTTGTTACTGTACCAGAGATGATGTTACAGTACCAGAGATGACTCCTGTGATACCTTGTTACAGTACCAGAGATGATGTTACAGTACCAGAGATGACCCCTCTGATACCTTTTTACTGTACCAGAGATGATGTTACAGTACCAGAGATGACCCCTCTGATGTTACAGTACCAGAGATGACCCCTCTGATACCTTGTTACTGTACCAGAGATGATGTTACAGTACCAGAGATGACTCCTGTGATACCTTGTTACAGTACCAGAGATGATGTTACAGTACCAGAGATGACTCCTGTGATACCTTGTTACAGTACCAGAGATGATGTTACAGTACCAGAGATGACCCCTCTGATACCTTGTTACAGTACCAGAGATGATGTTATAGTACCAGAGATGACCCCTCTGATACCTTGTTACAGTACCAAAGATGATGTTACAGTACCAGAGATGACCCCTCTGATACCTTGTTACTGTACCAGAGATGATGTTATAGTACCAGAGATGATGTTATAGTAGCAGAGATGACCCCTCTGATACCGTGTTACTGTACCAGAGATGATGTTATAGTACCAGAGATGACCCCTCTGATACCTTGTTACAGTAGCAGAGATGATGTTATAGTACCAGAGATGACCCCTCTGATACCGTGTTACTGTACCAGAGATGACCCCTCTGATACCGTGTTACTGTACCAGAGATGATGTTATAGTACCAGAGATGACCCCTCTGATACCTTGTTACAGTAGCAGAGATGATGTTATAGTACCAGAGATGACCCCTCTGATACCGTGTTACTGTACCAGAGATGACCCCTCTGATACCTTGTTACAGTAGCAGAGATGATGTTATAGTACTAGAGATGACCCCTCTGATACCTTGTTACAGTAGCAGAGATGATGTTATAGTACTAGAGATGACCCCTCTGATACCTTGTTATAGTACTAGAGATGACCCCGCTGATACCTTGTTACAGTACCAGAGATGATTTTACAGTACCAGAGATGACCCCTCTGATACCTTGTGACAGTACCAGAGATGATGTTACAGTACCAGAGATGACCCCTCTGATACCTTGTGACAGTACCAGAGATGACCCCTCTGATACCTTGTTACAGTACCAGAGATGATGTTATAGTACCAGAGATGACCCCTCTGATACCTTGTTACTGTACCAGAGATGATGTTATAGTACCAGAGATGACCCCTCTGATACCTTGTTACTGTACCAGAGATTATGTTATAGTACCAGAGATGATGTTATAGTAGCAGAGATGACCCCTCTGATACCGTGTTACTGTACCAGAGATGATGTTATAGTACCAGAGATGACCCCTCTGATACCTTGTTACAGTAGCAGAGATGATGTTATAGTACCAGAGATGACCCCTCTGATACCGTGTTACTGTACCAGAGATGACCCCTCTGATACCGTGTTACAGTACCAGAGATGATGTTACAGTACCAGAGATGACCCCTCTGATACCTTGTTACAGTAGCAGAGATGATGTTATAGTACTAGAGATGACCCCTCTGATACCTTGTTATAGTACTAGAGATGACCCCTCTGATACCTTGTTACAGTACCAGAGATGATTTTACAGTACCAGAGATGACCCCTCTGATACCGTGTTACAGTAGCAGAGATGATGTTACAGTACCAGAGATGACTCCTCTGATACCTTGTTACAGTACCAGACATTATGTTACAGTACCAGAGATGATGTTACAGTACCAGAGATGACTCCTCTGATACCTTGTTACAGTACCAGAGATGATTTTACAGTACCAGAGATGACCCCTCTGATACCGTGTTACAGTAGCAGAGATGATGTTACAGTACCAGAGATGACTCCTCTGATACCTTGTTACAGTACCAGAGATGATGTTACAGTACCAGAGATGATGTTACAGTAGCAGAGATGACCCCTCTGATACCTTGTTAATGTAGCAGAGATGATGTCACAGTACCAGAGATGATGTTACTGTACCAGAGATGACCCCCTCTGATACCTTGTTGCAGTACCAGAGATGATGTTACAGTAGCAGAGATGACCCCCTCTGATACCGTGTTACAGTACCAGAGAATATGTTATAGTGGCAGAGATGACCTCTCTGATACCTTGTTATAGTACTAGAGATGACCCCTCTGATACCTTGTTACAGTACCAGAGATGATGTTACAGTAGCAGAGATGACCCCCTCTGATACCGTGTTGCAGTACCAGAGATGATGTTACAGTAGCAGAGATGACCCCCTCTGATACCTTGTTGCAGTACCAGAGATGATGTTACAGTAGCAGAGATGACCCCCTCTGATACCGTGTTACAGTACCAGAGAATATGTTATAGTAGCAGAGATGACCCCTCTGATACCTTGTTACAGTACCAGAGATTATGTTATAGTAGCAGAGATGACTCCTCTGATACCTTGTTATAGTACTAGAGATGACCCCTCTGATACCTTGTTACAGTACCAGAGATGATGTTATAGTAGCAGAGATGATGTTACAGTAGCAAAGATGACCCCCTCTGATACCTTGTTACAGTACCAGAGATGATGTTATAGTAGCAGAGATGATGTTACAGTAGCAAAGATGACCCCCTCTGATACCTTGTTACAGTACCAGAGATGATGTTACAGTAGCAGAGATGATGTTACAGTACCAGAGATGACCCATCTGATACCTTGTTACAGTACCAGAGATGACTCCTCTGATACCTTGTTACTGTACCAGAGATGATGTTACAGTAGCAGAGATGACCCCCTCTGATACCGTGTTACAGTACCAGAGAATATGTTATAGTGGCAGAGATGACCCCTCTGATACCGTGTTACAGTACCAGAGAATATGTTATAGTGGCAGAGATGACCCCTCTGATACCTTGTTATAGTACCAGAGATGATGTTACCGTACTAGAGATGACCCCTCTGATACCTTGTTACAGTACCAGAGATGATGTTACCGTACTAGAGATGACCCCTCTGATACCTTGTTACAGTACCAGAGATGATGTTACAGTAGCAGAGATGACTCCTCTGATACCTTGTTACTGTACCAGAGATGATGTTACAGTAGCAGAGATGACCCCCTCTGATACCTTGCTACAGTACCAGAGATGATGTTACCGTACCAGAGATGATGTTACAGTAGCAAAGATGACCCCCTCTGATACCTTGTTACAGTACCAGAGATTATGTTATAGTAGCAGAGATGACTCCTCTGATACCTTGTTATAGTACTAGAGATGACCCCTCTGATACCTTGTTACAGTACCAGAGATGATGTTATAGTAGCAGAGATGATGTTACAGTAGCAAAGATGACCCCCTCTGATACCTTGTTACAGTACCAGAGATGATGTTATAGTAGCAGAGATGATGTTACAGTAGCAAAGATGACCCCCTCTGATACCTTGTTACAGTACCAGAGATGATGTTACAGTACCAGAGATGACCCATCTGATACCTTGTTACAGTACCAGAGATGACTCCTCTGATACCTTGTTACTGTACCAGAGATGATGTTACAGTAGCAGAGATGACCCCCTCTGATACCGTGTTACAGTACCAGAGAATATGTTATAGTGGCAGAGATGACCCCTCTGATACCTTGTTACAGTACCAGAGATTATGTTATAGTAGCAGAGATGACCCCCTCTGATACCTTGTTATAGTACTAGAGATGACCCCTCTGATACCTTGTTACTGTACCAGAGATTATGTTATAGTAGCAGAGATGACCCCTATGATACCTTGTTACTGTACCAGAGATGACCCCTCTGATACCTTGTTACAGTACCAGAGATGATGTTATAGTAGCAGAGATGATGTTACAGTAGCAAAGATGACCCCCTCTGATACCTTGTTACAGTACCAGAGATGATGTTACAGTACCAGAGATGACCCCTCTGATACCTTGTTATAGTACTAGAGATGACCCCTCTGATACCTTGTTACAGTACCAGAGATTATGTTATAGTAGCAGAGATGACCCCTCTGATACCTTGTTACAGTACCAGAGATGACTCCTCTGATACCTTGTTACTGTACCAGAGATGATGTTATAGTAGCAGAGATGATGTTACAGTAGCAAAGATGACCCCCTCTGATACCTTGTTACAGTACCAGAGATGATGTTACAGTACCAGAGATGACCCATCTGATACCTTGTTACAGTACTAGAGATGATGTTACAGTAGCAGAGATGACCCCCTCTGATACCGTGTTACAGTACCAGAGATTATGTTATAGTAGCAGAGATGACCCCTCTGATACCTTGTTATAGTACTAGAGATGACCCCTCTGATACCTTGTTACAGTACCAGAGATTATGTTATAGTAGCAGAGATGACCCCTCTGATACCTTGTTACAGTACCAGAGATGACTCCTCTGATACCTTGTTACTGTACCAGAGATGATGTTATAGTAGCAGAGATGATGTTACAGTAGCAAAGATGACCCCCTCTGATACCTTGTTACAGTACCAGAGATGATGTTACAGTACCAGAGATGACCCATCTGATACCTTGTTATAGTACTAGAGATGACCCCTCTGATACCTTGTTACTGTACCAGAGATTATGTTATAGTAGCAGAGATGACCCCTCTGATACCTTGTTATAGTACTAGAGATGACCCCTCTGATACCTTGTTACAGTACCAGAGATTATGTTATAGTAGCAGAGATGACCCCTATGATACCTTGTTACTGTACCAGAGATGACCCCTGTGATACCTTGTTACAGTACCAGAGATGATGTTACAGTAGCAGAGATGACCCCCTCTGATACCTTGCTACAGTACCAGAGATGATGTTACAGTAGCAGAGATGACCCCCTGTGATACCTTGTTACAGCAGATTGTTTTTGTTTACTTCCATTCCATTCGTGTACCAGAGAAACAATCCAGACAGATTCTACATTAAAGATGAATTTCATTTCTTATCCTCTGAATCTGTGTGTTTCGTCTGCAGTTTGTAAGTGATGAGAAGTAGAGGCCTGCTGGTATATCTAAAGCCTCTTGACAGAGCACGATTTACAGACACACACATATGCAGAGACAAGCATGCAAGCACGCACGCACACACACACACACACACACACACATACATGTCTCCTGGCCAGAGAGCAGTAACCAGCATTGGCAGAGGCTGACATATGGACTTAATTAAATTAAATTAGGAGACGGAGAGAAAAGGCTGTGGTCAGTTGCCAAAATCTCCTTTACCTTGAAAGGAGAAATAATAATAAAAAAAGACCTCCTAGAGGCTCCAGTAAAGATCTGTCACCTCGTGGAAATTCACTGTGTCCTAAATAGCAGCCTATTTCCTATATGAAAGTATTCAAAAGCTGTGCACTATTTAGAGAAGTGAGGAAGGGAACCACAAACCTGGGTTTTCATCTTGTAATCAGCAACTAATGGACATTTTTCCACTGCCTCCTGACACTAACACCAGCCAGCCGTGCCTTGTGACAGATGGGATATTAACTAGAAAACAACGCATAGCCTCTCTTCATCCTTGTCTCTCCTTTCAGCTCAGGGACTTTCTTATTTAGTTATCACTTTGTGTCTGACTGTAAGGTCTGTGTCTGACTGTAATGTCTGTCTGTGTCCGGCTGTAAGGTCTGTGTCTGGCTGTAAGGTCTGTGTCTGGCTGTAAGGTCTGTCTCTAGCTGTAAGGTCTGTGTCTGGCTGTAAGGTCTGTGTCTAGCTGTAAGGTCTGTGTCTGGCTGTAAGGTCTGTGTCTGGCTGTAAGGTCTGTGTCTGGCTGTAAGGTCTGTGTCTGACTGTAACGTCTGTGTCTGGCTGTTAGGTCTGTGTCTAGCTGTAAGATCTGTCTGTGTCTGGCTGTAAGGTCTGTGTCTGACTGTAAGGTCTGTGTCTGGCTGTAAGGTCTGTGTCTGGCTGTAAGGTCTGTGTCTGACTGTAAGGTCTGTGTCTGGCTGTAAGGTCTGTGTCTGGCAGTAAGGTCTGTGTCTAGCTGTAAGATCTGTGTCTAGCTGTAAGATATGTCTGTGTCTAGCTGTAAGGTCTGTGTCTGACTGTAAGGTCTGTGTCTGGCTGTTAGGTCTGTGTCTGGCTGTAATGGCTGTCTGTGTGACTGTAAGGTCTGTCTGTGTGACTCTAAGGTCTGTGTCTGACTGTAAGGTCTGTCTCTGTGACTGTAGGGTATGTCTGTGTGACTGTAATGTCTGTCTGTGTCTGACTGTTAGGTCTGTCTGTGTCTGACTATTAGGTCTGTCTGTGTCTGACTGTAAGGTATGTCTGTGTGACTGTGAGGTCTGTCTGTGTGACTGTAATGTCTGTCTGTGTTTGACTGTAAGGTATATCTGTGTGTGACTGTAATGTCTGTCTGTGTCTGACTGTTAGGTCTGTCTGTGTCTGACTGTAAGGTCTGTGTCTGACTGTAAGGTTTGTGTCGAACTGTAAGGTATGTCTGTGTGACTGTCGCTAGAGCTCAATGAGTCAAGTAAAGTGCTGTAGTGGTGTAGTAGTGATGTAGTAGTGGTGGAGTAGTGGTGGAGTAGTGATGTAGTAGTGGTGTAGTATTGGTGGAGTAGTGATGGAGTAGTGATGTAGTATTGGTGGAGTAGTGATGTAGTAGTGGTGTGGTAGTGATGGATTTGTGGTGGTGTAGTAGTGGTGGAGTAGTGATGTAGTAGTGGTGGAGTAGTGATGTAGTATTGGTGGAGTAGTGATGGAGTAGTGATGTAGTAGTGGTGTGGTAGTGATGGATTTGTGGTGGTGTAGTAGTGGTGTAGTAGTGATGTAGTAGTGGTGGAGTAGTGATGTAGTATTGGTGGAGTAGTGGTGTAGTAGTGATGGAGTAGTGGTGTAGTAGTGGTGGTGTAGTAGTGATGTAGTAGTGGTGTAGTAGTGATGTCGTAGTGGTGCAGTAGTGATGTAGTAGTAGCAGCCTAGAACTGTACTTGAATCACATACAGAACCCAACAATAGTAGTGATGTAGTAGTGGTGTAGTAGTGGTGTAGTAGTGATGTAGTAGTGGTGTAGTAGTAGCAGCCTAGAACTGTACTTGAATCACACACAGAACCCAACAAAAGTAGTGGTGTAGTAGTGATGTAGTAGTGGTGTAGTAGTAGCAACCTAGAACTGTACTTGAATCACATACAGAACCCAACAATAGTAGTGATGTAGTAGTGATGTAGTAGTGGTATGGTAGTGATGTAGTAGTGGTGTAGTAGTGATGTAGTAGTGGTGTAGTAGTAGCAGCCTAGAACTGTACTTGAATCACATACAGAACCCAACAATAGTAGTGATGTAGTAGTGGTATGGTAGTGATGTAGTAGTGGTGTAGTAGTGGTGTAGTAGTAGTAGCAGCCTAGAACTGTACTTGAATCACACACAGAACCCAACAAAAGTAGTGATGTAGTAGTGGTGTAGTAGTGGTGTAGTAGTGGTGTAGTAGTGATGTAGTAGTAGCAGCCTAGAACTGTACTTGAATCACATACAGAACCCAACAATAGTAGTGATGTAGTAGCGGTGTAGTAGTGATGTAGTAGTGGTATGGTAGTGATGTAGTAGTGGTGTAGTAGTGATGTAGTAGTGGTGTAGTAGTAGCAGCCTAGAACTGTACTTGAATCACATACAGAACCCAACAATAGTAGTGATGTAGTAGTGGTGTAGTAGTGATGTAGTAGTGGTGTAGTAGTGATGTAGTAGTGGTGTAGTAGTAGCAGACTAGAACTGTACTTGAATCACATACAGAACCCAACAAAAGTAGTGATGTAGTAGTGGTATGGTAGTGATGTAGTAGTGATGTAGTAGTGATGTAGTAGTGGTATGGTAGTGATGTAGTAGTGGTGTAGTAGTAGCAGCCTAGAACTGTACTTGAATCACACACAGAACCCAACGATAGTAGTGATGTAGTAGTGGTGTAGTAGTGATGTAGTAGTGGTGTAGTAGTGATGTAGTAGTGATGTAGTAGTGGTATGGTAGTGATGTAGTAGTGGTGTAGTAGTGATGTAGTAATGATGTAGTAGTGGTGTAGTAGTGATGTAGTAGTGGTGTAGTAGTGATGTAGTAGTGGTATGGTAGTGATGTAGTAGTGATGTAGTAGTGGTGTAGTAGTAGCAGCCTAGAACTGTACTTGAATCACATACAGAACCCAACAATAGTAGTGATGTAGTAGTGGTGTAGTAGTGGTATGGTAGTGTTGTAGTAGTGGTGTAGTAGTGGTGTAGTAGTGGTGTAGTAGTGGTGTAGTAGTGGTGGTGTAGTAGTGATGTAGTAGTGGTGTAGTAGTGATGTAGTAGTGGTGTGGTAGTGATGTAGTAGTGGTGTAGTAGTAGCAGCCTAGAACTGTACTTGAATCACATACAGAACCCAACAATAGTAGTGATGTAGTAGTGGTGTAGTAGTGATGTAGTAGTGGTGTAGTAGTAGCAGCCTAGAACTGTACTTGAATCACATACAGAACCCAACAAAAGTAGTGATGTAGTAGTGGTGTAGTAGTGGCGTAGTAGTGGTGTAGTAGTGGCGTAGTAGTGGTGTAGTAGTGATGTAGTAGTGATGTAGTAGTGATGTAGTAGTGATGTAGTAGTGATGTAGTAGTGGTGTAGTAGTGATGTAGTAGTGGTGTAGTAGTGGTGTAGTAGTGGTGTAGTAGTGATGTAGTAGTGGTGTAGTAGTGGTGTAGTAGTGATGTAGTAGTGGTGTAGTAGTGGTGTAGTAGTGATGTAGTAGTGATGTAGTAGTGATGTAGTAGTGGTGTAGTAGTGGTGTAGTAGTGATGTAGTAGTGATGTAGTAGAACCCAACAATAGTTTAAACATAGATGTTCCTTATCCAGACCTCTATGGAATGGCTCAGTAGGTAACCCCCTGGGTAGTGATGTAGTAGTGATGTAGTAGTGATGTAGTAGTGATGTAGTAGTGATGTGGTAGTGATGTAGTAGTGGTGTAGTAGTGATGTAGTAGTGATGTAGTAGAACCCAACAATAGTTTAAACATAGATGTTCCTTATCCAGACCTCTATGGAATGGCTCAGTAGGTAACCCCCTGGGTAGTGATGTAGTAGTGATGTAGTAGTGATGTAGTAGTGATGTAGTAGTGGTGTAGTAGTGAAGTTTAAACATATATGTTTAGTAATAGTTTAGACCTCTATGGAATGGCTCAGTAGGTAACCCCCTGGGCAATCTGGCTGTGAAAGGCTGTGTCCCAAGTGACACTCTGTCCCCTATATAGTGCACTACTTTTTACCGTGGGCCCTGTTCAAAAGTAGTGCACTGTGTAGGGAATAGGGTTGCCATTTAGCACGCATGTTTGTTTTATATTTATTTGGGTTGTTTGGGAGGGGGGTGGATGTCTCTGGATTGTGATCAATCCTAAATTCTGTATTCTGCGTCCCCCCCGTCCGTCCGTCCGTCCGTCCGTCAGTGAGCCTAAGCTTTAATGGGGTAACAATGCTGTGTGTTGGGATGGGGGGGTTCTTCACTTGCTCTGTTGTCCTCTGGCTCTGATATCCTCAACCCCCAAATGCATCCCAAATGGCACCCTCTCCCCTGTATAGTGCACTACTTTAGACCAGACCTGGCACCCTCTCCCCTGTATAGTGCACTACTTTAGACCAGACCTGGCACCCTCTCCCCTGTATAGTGCACTACTTTAGACCAGACCTGGCACCCTCTCCCCTGTGTAGTGCACTACTTTAGACCAGACCTGGCACCCTCTCCCCTATATAGTGCACTACTTTAGACCAGACCTGGCACCCTCTCCCCTGTATAGTGCACTACTTTAGACCAGGGTCACCCCCTCACCTCCACCTCCCCCGCCCCACGGTCCTCCCCCTACTATACCCCCTCCTCACCCCTACCTCCCCCGCCCCACGGTACTCCCCCTACTATACCCCCTCCTCACCCCTCCCTCCCCCGCCCCACGGTACTCCCCCTCCTCACCCATACCTCCCCCACCCCCGGTACTCCCCCTCCTCACCCCTACCTCCCCCCGCCCCACGGTCCTCCCCTACTATACCCCCTCCTCACCCCTACCTCCCACGGAACTCCCCCTCCTCACCCCTACCTCCCATGGTACTCCCCCTCCTCACCCCTACCTCCCACGGTACTCCCCCTCCTCACCCCTACCTCCCACGGTCCTCCCCCTACTATACCCCCTTCTCACCCCTACCTCCCACAGTACTCCCCCTCCTCACCCCTACCTCCCACGGTCCTCCCCCTACTATACCCCCTCCTCACCCCTACCTCCCACGGTACTCCCCCTCCTCACCCCTACCTCCCCCACTCCATGGTCCTCCCCTACTATACCCCCTCCTCACCCCTACCTCCCATGGTACTCCCCCTCCTCACCCCTACCTCCCATGGTACTCCCCCTCCTCACCCCTACCTCCCACTGTACTCCCCCTCCTCACCCCTACCTCCCACGGTACTCCCCCTCCTCACCCCTACCTCCCACGGTACTCCCCCTCCTCACCCCTACCTCCCACGGTACTCCCCCTCCTCACCCCTACCTCCCACGGTACCCCCTCCTCACCCCTACCTCCCACGGTACTCCCCTCCTCACCCCTACCTCCCACGGTACTCCCCCTCCTCCCCCCTACCTCCCACGGTACTCCCCCTCCTCACCCCTACCTCCCACGGTACTCCCCCTCCTCACCCCTACCTCCCACGGTACTCCCCCTCCTCACCCCTACCTCCCACGGTACTCCCCCTCCTCACCCCTACCTCCCACTGTACTCCCCTCCTCACCCCTACCTCCCCACTCCCCCTCCTCACCCCTACCTCCCCCAATCCACGGTCCTCCCCTACTATACCCCCTCCTCACCCCTCCCTCCCACTGTACTCCCCCTCCTCACCCCTACCTCCCACGGTACTCCCCCTCCTCACCCCTACCTCCCACGGTACTCCCCCTCCTCACCCCTACCTCCCACGGTACTCCCCCTCCTCACCCCTACCTCCCACGGTACCCCCCCTCCTCACCCCTACCTCCCACGGTACTCCCCCTCCTCACCCCTACCTCCCACGGTACTCCCCCTCCTCACCCCTACCTCCCACGGTACTCCCCCTCCTCACCCCTACCTCCCATGGTACTCCCCCTCCTCACCCCTACCTCCCATTCCACTACGCAGTCCCGTCTCTGTTGTATTGGCAACCGGTTCAGTTCCTGGACAGTAAACTGGACGACTGTGTGATCTCACTCTCTGTAGCCGATGTGAATAAGACCTTTAAACAGGTTAACATTCGCAAGTCCGCGGGGCCAGAAGGAATACCAGGACGCATACTGACCAGCTGACAAGTGTCTTCACTGAAATGTTTAACCTAATCCTCATAAAATGTAAAACTTGAGACTATCCCCTGCTTTAAGCAGACCACCATTCTCCCCAAGCCCAAGAACACCAAGATAACCTGCCTAAATGTCTATAGCTATAGATAGCTAATCAAATGGCTACCCGATGCTGCTACTGTCTATTATCTGTCCTGTTGCCTAGTCACTTCATCCCTACCTATATGTACATATCTACCTCAATTAGCTCGTACCCCTGCACATCGACTCGTTACTGGTACTTCCTGTATATAGCCATGTTATTACCTGGTACTTCCTGTATATAGACATGTTATTAGCTGGTACTTCCTGTATATAGCCATGTTATTAGCTGGTACTTCCTGTATATAGCCATGTTATTAGCTGGTACTTCCTGTATATAGCCATGTTATTACCTGGTACTTCCTGTATATAGCCATGTTATTAGATGGTACTTCCTGTATATAGCCATGTTATTAGCTGGTACTTCCTGTATATAGCCATGTTATTACCTGGTACTTCCTGTATATAGACATGTTATTAGCTGGTACTTCCTGTATATAGCCATGTTATTAGCTGGTACTTCCTGTATATAGCCATGTTATTACCTGGTACTTCCTGTATATAGCCATGTTATTACCTGGTACTTAGTCTACACCTGTTGTTTACGAAGCATGTGACAAATACATTTGTATTTTATTTGACCAATCAGATTCAACGGTATAGCA
>NC_068432.1:52415509-52460509 GCF_023373465.1 Oncorhynchus keta
CCTCTATACCAGGCGGTTTATTTTTTTTAAATTTTATTTAACCTTTATTTAACCAGGTAGGCTAGTTGAGAACAAGTTCTCATTTGCAACTGCGACCTGGCCAAGATAAAGC
Source organism: Oncorhynchus keta (assembly GCF_023373465.1). Classification (NCBI taxonomy): domain Eukaryota; kingdom Metazoa; phylum Chordata; class Actinopteri; order Salmoniformes; family Salmonidae; genus Oncorhynchus; species Oncorhynchus keta. The sequence goes on from NC_068432.1 coordinate 52,415,622, forward strand.
ATAGCAGTGTGAACAGACAACACAGAGTTACACATGGAGTAAACAATTAACAAGTCAATAACACAGTAGAAAAAATGGGCAGTCTATATACAATGTGTGCAAAAGGCATGAGGAGGTAGGCGAATAATTTCAATATTGCAGATTAACACTGGAGTGATAAATGATCAGATGATCATGTACAGGTAGAGATATTGGTGTGCAAAAGAGCAGAAAAGTAAATAAATAAAAACTGTGGGGATGAGGTAGGTGAAAATGGGTGGGCTATTTACCAATAGATTATGTACAGCTGCAGCGATTGGTTAGCTGCTCAGATAGCTGATGTTTGAAGTTGGTGAGGGAGATAAAAGTCTCCAACTTCAGCGATTTTTGCAATTCGTTCCAGTCACAGGCAGCAGAGTACTGGAACGAAAGGCGGCCGAATGAGGTGTTGGCTTTAGGGATGATCAGTGAGATACACCTGCTGGAGCGCGTGCTACGGATGGGTGTTGCCATCGTGACCAGTGAACTGAGATAAGGCGGAGCATTACCTAGCATGGCCTTGTAGATGACCTGGAGCCAGTGGGTCTGGCGACGAATATGTAGCGAGGACCAGCCCACTAGAGCATACAAGTCGCAGTGGTGGGTGGTATAAGGTGCTTTAGTGACAAAACGGATGGCACTGTGATAAACTGCATCCAGTTTGCTGAGAAGAGTGTTGGAAGCAATTTTGTAGATGACATCGCCGAAGTCGAGGATCGGTAGGATAGTCAGTTTTACTAGGGTAAGCTTGGCAGCGTGAGTGAAGGAGGCTTTGTTGCGGAATAGAAAGCCGACTCTTGATTTGATTTTCGATTGGGGATGTTTGATATGGGTCTGGAAGGAGAGTTTGCAGTCTAGCCAGACACCTAGGTACTTATAGGTGTCCACATATTCAAGGTCGGAAACATCCAGTGTGGTGATGCTAGTCGGGCATGCGGGTGCAGGCAGCGATCGGTTGAAAAGCATGCATTTGGTTTTACTAGCGTTTAAGAGCAGTTGGAGGCCACGGAAGGAGTGTTGTATGGCATTGAAGCTCGTTTGGAGGTTAGATAGCACAGTGTCCAATGACGGGCCGAAAGTATATAGAATGGTGTCGTCTGCGTAGAGGTGGATCAGGGAATCGCCCGCGGTGTCAGAGGAAGGCCCTAAACATTTTCAAAGAATCCAGCCACTCAAGTCATAGACTGTTCTCTCTGCTAGCGCACGGCAAGCGGTACCGATGCACCAAGTCTGAAACCAACAGGACCCTGAACAGCTTCCACCCCCAAGCCACCCCCAAGCCATAATAGTTAGTTAAATAGTTAGTTAAATAGTTAGTTAAATAGTTAGGTAAATAGTTAGTTAAATAGTTAGTTAAATAGTTAGTTAAATAGTTAGGTAAATAGTTAGTTAAATAGTTAGGTAAATAGTTAGTTAAATTGTTAGGTAAATAGTTAAATAGTTAGTTAAATAGTTAGGTAAATAGTTAGTTAAATAGCTAGTTAAATAGTTAGGTAAATAGTTAGTTAAATAGTTAGGTAAATAGTTAGTTAAATAGTTAGTAAATAGTTAGTTAAATAGTTAGTTAAATAGTTAGGTAAATAGTTAGTTAAATAGCTAGTTAAATAGTTAGGTAAATAGTTAGTTAAATAGTTAGTTAAATAGTTAGTTAAATAGTTAGTTAAATAGTTAGTTAAATAGTTAGGTAAATAGTTAGTTAAATAGCTAGTTAAATAGTTAGGTAAATAGTTAGGTAAATAGTTAGGTAAATAGTTAGTTAAATAGTTAGGTAAATAGTTAGGTAAATAGTTAGTTAAATAGTTAGTTAAATAGTTAGTTAAATAGTTAGGTAAATAGTTAGTTAAATAGTTAGTTAAATAGTTAGTAAATAGTTAGTTAAATAGTTAGGTAAATAGTTAGTTAAATAGTTAGGTAAATAGTTAGTTAAATAGTTAGGTAAATAGTTAGTTAAATAGTTAGTTAAATAGTTAGTTAAATAGTTAGTTAAATAGTTAGGTAAATAGTTAGGTAAATAGTTAGTTAAATAGTTAGGTAAATAGTTAGTTAAATAGTTAGGTAAATAGTTAGGTAAATAGTTAGTTAAATAGTTAGGTAAATAGTTAGTTAAATAGTTAGTTAAATAGTTAGGTAAATAGTTAGTTAAATAGTTAGGTAAATAGTTAGGTAAATAGTTAGTTAAATAGTTAGGTAAATAGTTAGGTAAATAGTTAGTTAAATAGTTAGGTAAATAGTTAGTTAAATAGTTAGGTAAATAGTTAGGTAAATAGTTAGGTAAATAGTTAGGTAAATAGTTAGGTAAATAGTTAGTTAAATAGTTAGGTAAATAGTTAGGTAAATAGTTAGGTAAACGGGTTTGTTAAATAGTTAGGTAAATAGTTAGGTCAAACACTTTATTTAAATAGTTTGTTTAAATAGTTAGTTAAATAGTTAGTTAAATAGTTTTAAATGAGTTTGTTAAATAGTTAGGTAAATAGTTAGTTCTGGTCTTTAGGTAAATAGTTAGTTTTAATAGTTAGGTAAATTTAGTTAAATGAGTTAGGTAAATAGTTAGTTAAATCTTTAGGTAAATGAGTCCGTTAAATAGTCTTTAATAGTTAGGTAAATAGTCTTTAAATAGTTAGGTAAATAGTTAGGTAAATAGTTAGTTAAATAGTTAGGTAAATAGTTAAATAGTTAGGTAAATAATTAAATAGTCTTTACCATGAGTCCGTTCTGGTCTTTATCATGGCTCCGTTCTGGTCTTTACCATGAGTCCGTTCTGGTCTTTACCATGAGTCCGTTCTGGTCTTTATCATGAGCTCCGTTCTGGTCTTTACCATGAGTCCGTTCTGGTCTTTACCATGAGTCCGTTCTGGTCTTTACCATGAGTCCGTTCTGGTCTTTACCATGAGTCCGTTCTGGTCTTTACCATGAGTCAGTTCTGGTCTTTATCATGAGCTCTGTTCTGGTCTTTATCATGAGTCCGTTCTGGTCTTTATCATGGCTCCGTTCTGGTCTTTATCATGAGTCAGTTCTGGTCTTTATCATGAGCTCCGTTCTGGTCTTTATCATGAGTCCGTTCTGGTCTTTATCATGGCTCCGTTCTGGTCTTTACCATGAGTCCGTTCTGGTCTTTATCATGAGCTCCGTTCTGGTCTTTACCATGAGTCCGTTCTGGTCTTTATCATGGCTCCGTTCTGGTCTTTACCATGAGTCCGTTCTGGTCTTTACCATGAGTCCGTTCTGGTCTTTATCATGAGCTCCGTTCTGGTCTTTACCATGAGTCCGTTCTGGTCTTTATCATGAGTCCGTTCTGGTCTTTACCATGAGTCCGTTCTGGTCTTTACCATGAGTCCGTTCTGGTCTTTATCATGAGTCCGTTCTGGTCTTTATTATGAGTCCGTTCTGGTCTTTATCATGAGCCCGTTCTGGTCTTTATTATGAGTCCGTTCTGGTCTTTATCATGAGTCCGTTCTGGTCTTTATCATGAGTCTGTTCTGGTCTTTATCATGAGTCCGTTCTGGTCTTTATCATGAGTCCGTTCTGGTCTTTACCATGAGTCCGTTCTGGTCTTTATCATGAGCCCGTTCTGGTCTTTATCATGAGTCCGTTTTGGTCTTTATTATGAGTCCGTTCTGGTCTTTATCATGAGTCCGTTCTGGTCTTTATCATGGCTCCGTTCTGGTCTTTATTATGAGTCCGTTCTGGTCTTTATCATGAGTCCGTTCTGGTCTTTATCATGAGTCCGTTCTGGTCTTTATCATGAGTCCGTTCTGGTCTTTATCATGAGCCCGTTCTGGTCTTTATCATGAGTCCGTTCTGGTCTTTATCATGAGCCCGTTCTGGTCTTTATCATGAGCCCGTTCCTCCCTTAGCAGCCTCTTGTGATATCGACCTCAACTACCTCGTACCTCTGCACATCGACTCACTACTCATACCCCTTTTAATGTATATAGCCTAGTTATGATTACTCAGTACTGGTACCCCTTGTATATAGCCTAGTTATGATTACTCAGTACTGGTACCCCTTGTATATAGCCTAATTATCATTACTCAGTACTGGTACCCTGTGTATATAGCCTAGTTATCATTACTCAGTACTGGTACCCTGTGTATATAGCCTAGTTATCATTACTCAGTACTGGTACCCTGTGTATATAGCCTAGTTATCATTACTCAGTACTGGTACCCTGTGTATATAGCCTAGTTATCATTACTCAGTACTGGTACCCCGTGTATATAGCCTAGTTATCATTACTCAGTACTGGTACCCCTTGTATATAGCCTAGTCATCATTACTCAGTACTGGTACCCCTTGTATATAGCCTAGTTATCAAGGACAAGGGAGCTCTTTGGGATATAAATTAACAGAATAGAGCAAGGCGCAGGCAAAGTCCTAGAGGAAAGCCTTGTTCAGTCTGCTTTCCACCAGACACTGGGAGATGAATTCACCTTTCAGCAGGACAATAACCTAATACACAAGGCCAAATATACACTGGAGTTGCTTACCAAGAAGACAGTGAATGTTCCCGAGTAGCCTAGTTATAGTTTTGACTTAAATCTACTTGAAAATCTATGGCAAGACCTGAAAATGATTGTCTTTCAATGATCAACAACCATTTTGACAGAACTTGAAGAATTTTGAAGAGAATAATGGGTAAATGTTGCACATTGCCGGTGTGGAAAGCTCTTAGAGACTTACCCAGAAAGACTCACAGCTGTAATCGCTCTTAGAGACTTACCCAGAAAGACTCACAGCTGTAATCGCTCTTAGAGACTTACCCAGAAAGACTCACAGCTATAATCGCTCTTGGAGACTTACCCAGAAAGACTCACAGCTGTAATCACTCTTAGAGACTTACCCAGAAAGACTCACAGCTGTAATCACTCTTAGAGACTTACCCAGAAAGACTCACAGCTGTAATCACTCTTAGAGGCTTACCCAGAAAGACTCACAGCTATAATCGCTCTTGGAGACTTACCCAGAAAGACTCACAGCTGTAATCACTCTTAGAGACTTACCCAGAAAGACTCACAGCTGTAATCACTCTTAGAGACTTACCCAGAAAGACTCACAGATGTAATCGCTCTTAGAGGCTTACCCAGAAAGACTCACAGCTGTAATCACTCTTAGAGACTTACCCAGAAAGACTCACAGCTGTAATCACTCTTAGAGACTTACCCAGAAAGACTCACAGCTGTAATCACTCTTAGAGACCCACCCAGAAAGACTCTCAGATGTAATCACTCTTAGAGACTTACCCAGAAAGACTCACAGCTGTAATCTGTCTTAGAGACCCACCCAGAAAGACTCTCAGATGTAATCACTCTTAGAGACTGACCAAGAAAGACTCACAGCTGTAATCGCTCTTAGAGACTGACCCAGAAAGACTCACAGCTGTAATCACTCTTAGAGACTGACCCAGAAAGACTCCCAGCTGTAATCACTCTTAGAGACTTACCCAGAATGACTCACAGCTGTAATCACTCTTAGAGACTTACCCAGAAAGACTCACAGCTGTAATCACTCTTAGAGACTTACCCAGAAAGACTCACAGCTGTAATCACTCTTAGAGACTTACCCAGAAAGACTCACAGCTGTAATCACTCTTAGAGACTTACCCAGAAAGACTCACAGCTGTAATCACTCTTAGAGACTTACCCAGAAGACCTCCTAGAGACTTACCCAGAAAGACTCACAGCTGTAATCACTCTTAGAGACCTACCCAGAAAGACTCACAGCTGTAATCGCTGCCAAAGGTGCTTCTAAGTATCGACTCAAGGGGTGTGAATACTTTACCTTCACTGGGTATAGACAGTATATACAGAACCTTGATTAGTAAAGGGTTCTTTAATCTCGTCCAAAGAACCAAGATGTTATATATATACCACAAATGTGTAGACTAGTTTGGCTTTTTGAGAAACCGATATGTCACCACTCCCGGCCCCAGCCTCAGCCCCTACCAATTTACAAGTTAACGTGAACCAATCTGTTTTCTGGAGACTAAGTAATTAGGTGATCCTGATAGTGATCCTGATAGTGATCCTGATAGTGATCCTGAAAGTGATCCTGATAGTGATCCTGATAGTGATCCTGATAGTGATCCTGATAGTGAGCCTGATAGTGATCCTGATAGTGAGCCTGATAGTGATCCTGATAGTGATCCTGATAGTGATCCTGATAGTGATCCTGATAGTGATCCAGATAGTGATCCTGAAAGTGATCCTGATAGTGATCCTGATAGTGATCCTGATAGTGATCCTGATAGTGAGCCTGATAGTGATCCTGATAGTGAGCCTGATAGTGATCCTGATAGTGATCCTGATAGTGATCCAGATAGTGATCCTTATAGTGATCCTGATAGTGAGCCTGATAGTGATCCTGATAGTGATCCTGATAGTGATCCAAAGTTCTTAACCTCCTCCCCTCACTTCCTCCTCTCCTCCACTTCTCCCACCCCCTCCCCCTCTCACTACCCCTCCTCCCCCTCCCCCTCTCATCCCAGCTGGGGGTGGGACGGGGTGGGGTGGGGTGGGGCGGGGTGGGGTGTGGGACGGGGTTGGGTGGGGTTGGGTGGGGTGTGGGACGGGGTTGGGTGGGGTGTGGGACGGGGTTGGGTGGGGTGTGGGGACGGGGTGGGGTGGGGTGTGTGGGACGGGGTTGGGTGGGGTGTGGGACGGGGTGGGGTGGGGTGTGGGGTGGGGTGGGGTGTGGGACGGGGTGGGGTGGGGTGTGTGGGACGGGATGGGGTGGGGTGTGTGGGACGGGGTGGGGTGGGGTGGGGTGGGGTGGGGTGTGGTGGGGTGGGGTGTGTGGGACGGGGTGGGGTGGGGTGTGTGGGACGGGGTTGGGTGGGGTGGGGTGTGGGACGGGGTGGGGTGGGGTGGGGTGTGTGGGACGGGGTGGGGTGGGATGTGTGGGACGGGGTGGGGTGGGGTGTGTGGGACGGGGTGGGGTGGGGTGTGTGGGACGGGGTTGGGTGGGGTGTGTGGGACGGGGTTGGGTGGGGTGGGGTGTGGGACGGGGTGGGGTGGGGTGGGGTGTGTGGGACGGGGTGGGGTGGGGTGGGGTGGGGGACGGGGTGGGGTGGGGTGTGTGGGACGGGGTTGGGTGGGGTGGGGTGTGTGGGACGGGGTTGGGTGGGGTGGGGTGTGTGGGACGGGGTGGGGTGGGGTGTGTGGGACGGGGTGGGGTGGGGTGGGGTGGGGTGGGGTGGGGTGGGGTGGGGTGTGTGGGATGGGGTGGGGTGGGGTGGGGTGTGTGGGACGGGGTGGGGTGGGGTGGGGTGTGTGGGACGGGGTGGGGTGGGGTGGGGTGTGTGGGACGGGGTGGGGTGGGGTGTGTGGGACGGGGTGGGGTGGGGTGTGGGACGGGGTTGGGTGGGGGTGTGGGACGGGGTGGGGTGGGGTGGGGTGTGTGGGACGGGGGGGTGGGGTGGGGTGTGTGGGACGGGGTGGGGTGGGGTGTGGGACGGGGTGGGGTGGGGTGTGTGGGACGGGGTGGGGTGGGGTGTGTGGGACGGGGTGGGGTGTGGGACGGGGTGAGGTGGGGTGTGTGGGACGGGGTGGGGTGTGTAGGATGGGGTGGGGTGTGGGACGGGGTGGGGTGGGGTGGGGTGTGTGGGACGGGGTGGGGTGGGGTGTGTGGGACGGGGTGGGGTGGGGTGGGGGATGGGGTGTGTGATGGGGTGGGGTGTGGGACGGGGTGGGGTGTGTGGGACGGGGTGGGGTGTGGGACGGGGTGGGGGTGGGGTGTGTGGGACGGGGTGGGGTGTGGGACGGGGTGGGGTGTGGGACGGGGGTGGGGTGGGGTGTGTGGGGACGGGGATGGGTGTGTGGGACGGGGTGGGGTGTGGGACGGGGGGTGGGGTGGGGTGGGGTGGGGTGTGTGGGACGGGGTGGGGTGTGTGGGACGGGGTGGGGTGTGGGACGGGGTAGGGTGGGGTGTGTGGGACGATGTGGGGTGTGTGGGATGGGGTGGGTGTGGGACGGGGTGGGGTGTGTGGGACGGGGTGGGGTGTGTGGGACGGGGTGGGGTGGGGTGTGTGGGACGGGGTGGGGGTGTGGGACGGGGTGGGGTGTGTGGGACGGGGTGGGGTGTGTGGGACGGGGTGTGTGGGACGGGGTGGGGTGTGTGGGACGGGGTGGGGTGTGTGGGACGGGGTGGGGTGTGTGGGAAGCTGTCACAAGAGAGGGAGAGAGACGACATTAGAGTACACTATAAAATGGGACATTACATGTGGCATTGCTACATGACTCTCTTCCGAATATGGATATTGTTCATGTCAATAGTGCGATTTAGATGTGACTTTGATGAATTGTGCAGCCCTACACCATGCCTTGTCCCCTTGCCCAGCAGTTGTCCTCCGGGAAGCTGATTCGACAGCTCTTCATACTCAGGGTATTGTTTGGAGCCAGGCTGGCCTGGCGGCGCCTCTCTGAAGGTAAATTGGCTTAATACTGAACACATGCTCTGGGTCTGCAGGGATGGAGCTGGGGACTGGGGCTGGGTTATGGGGCTGGGGACTGAGGTTGGGGACTGGGGCTGGGTTATAGGGCTTGGGTATGGGGCTGGGGTATAGGGATGTGGTATAGGGCTGGGGTATGGGGCTGGGGTATAGGGATGGGGTATAGGGCTGGGGTATAGGGCTGGGGTATGGGGCTGGGGTATAGGGCTGGGGTATAGGGCTGTAGCTGGGGTATGGGGCTGGGGTATAGGGCTGTGGTATGGGGCTGGGGTATAGGGCTGGGGTATAGGGGGTATGGGGTTGGGGTATAGGGCTGGGGTATAGGGCTGTAGCTGGGGTATGGGGCTGGGGTATAGGGCTGTGGTATGGGGCTGGGGTATAGGGCTGGGGTATGGGGCTGGGGTATAGGGCTGGGGTATAGGGCTGGGTGCTAGGGCTGGGGTATAGGGCTGGGGTATAGGGCTGGGGTATAGGGCTGGGGTATAGGGCTGAGGTATAGGGCTGAGGCTGGGGTATAGGGATGTGGTATAGGGCTGGGGTATGGGGCTGGGGTATAGGGCTGAGGCTAGGGTATAGGGCTGGGGTATAGGGCTGAGGATGGTGTATAGGGCTGGGGTATAGGGCTGAGGCTGGGGTACAGGGCTGGGGCTGGGGTATAGGGCTGAGGATGGTGTATAGGGCTGGGGTATAGGGCTGAGGCTGGGGTATAGGGCTGAGGCTGGGGTACAGGGCTGAGGCTGGGGTATAGGGCTGAGGCTGGGGTACAGGGCTGAGGCTGGGGTATAGGGCTGAGGCTGGGGTACAGGGCTGAGGTTGGGGTATAGGGCTGAGGCTGGGGTACAGGGCTGAGGCTGGGGCATAGGGCTGAGGCTGGGGTATAGGACTGAGGCTGGGGTATAGGGCTGAGGCTGGGGTACAGGGCTGAGGCTGGGGTATAGGGCTGAGGCTGGGGTACAGGGCTGAGGCTGGGGTATAGGGCTGAGGCTGGGGTATAGGGCTGAGGCTGGGGTACAGGGCTGAGGCTGGGGTATAGGGCTGAGGCTGGGGTACAGGGCTGAGGCTGGGGTATAGGGCTGAGGCTGGGGTACAGGGCTGAGGCTGGGGCATAGGGCTGAGGCTGGGGTATAGGGCTGAGGCTGGGGTATAGGGCTGAGGCTGGGGTACAGGGCTGAGGCTGGGGTATAGGGCTGAGGCTGGGGTACAGGGCTGAGGCTGGGGTATAGGGCTGAGGCTGGGGTATAGGGCTGAGGCTGGGGTACAGGGCTGAGGCTGGGGTATAGGGCTGAGGCTGGGGTACAGGGCTGAGGCTGGGGTATAGGGCTGAGGCTGGGGTACAGGGCTGAGGCTGGGGTACAGGGCTGAGGCTGGGGTATAGGGCTGAGGCTGGGGTACAGGGCTGAGGCTGGGGTACAGGGCTGAGGCTGGGGTACAGGGCTGAGGCTGGGGTACAGGGCTGAGGCTGGGGTATAGGGCTGAGGCTGGGGTACAGGGCTGAGGCTGGGGTACATGGCTGAGGCTGGGGTACAGGGCTGAGGCTGGGGTATAGGGCTGAGGCTGGGGTACAGGGCTGAGGCTGGGGTATAGGGCTGAGGCTGGGGTACAGGGCTGAGGCTGGGGTATAGGGCTGAGGCTGGGGTATAGGGCTGAGGATGGGGTACAGGGCTGAGGCTGGGGTATAGGGCTGAGGCTGGGGTACAGGGCTGAGGCTGGGGTATAGGGCTGAGGCTGGGGTATAGGGCTGAGGCTGGGGTACAGGGCTGAGGCTGGGGTATAGGGCTGAGGCTGGGGTACAGGGCTGAGGCTGGGGTATAGGGCTGAGGCTGGGGTATAGGGCTGAGGCTGGGGTACAGGGCTGAGGCTGGGGTACAGGGCTGAGGCTGGGGTACAGGGCTGAGGCTGGGGTACAGGGCTGAGGCTGGGGTACAGGGCTGAGGCTGGGGTACAGGGCTGAGGCTGGGGTACAGGGCTGAGGCTGGGGTATAGGGCTGAGGCTGGGGTACAGGGCTGAGGCTGGGGTACATGGCTGAGGCTGGGATACAGGGCTGAGGCTGGGGTATAGGGCTGAGGCTGGGGTACAGGGCTGAGGCTGGGGTACAGGGCTGAGGCTGGGGTATAGGGCTGAGGCTGGGGTACAGGGCTGAGGCTGGGGTACAGGGCTGAGGCTGGGGTACAGGGCTGAGGCTGGGGTACAGGGCTGAGGCTGGGGTATAGGGCTGTGGAAAGTAGAGTTGGGAAAGAATAGATTCCAGAACGTGGGCTGTGTTGTTGTTCTGGTTCTGGTGTCATGCCGGTGGTTTTGGCACATTTGATCCAGTCTGCTCTGGACCCTTCCGCTCTAGTCCATTGGGTCCAATCTGCTGTGTGTTAGTTCTGCTGAGGCCCGGCACAGGTGCAGGAGGTTGGGGGGAGGTGGGACGGGGGTCCAAGGGTTTCGTGACTGCTTCTCCAAGCTGCGGATTGCAACACATCTGCTTCTGATCAAGTGTGGTAAACTGTGTGTGTGTGTGTGTGTGTGTGTGTGTGTGTGTGTGTGTGTGTGTGTGTGTGTGTGTGTGTGTGTGTGTGTGTGTGTGTGTGTGTGTGTGTGTGTGTGTGTGTGTGTGTGCGCGTGCGTGCGAATGTGTGTATGTTTTGCGAGTCTGGGTGCGAGTGTGTGTGTGTGTGTGTGTGTGTGTGTGTGTGTGTGTGTGTGTGTGTGTGTGTGTGTGTGTGTGTGTGTGTGTGTGTGTGTGTGTGTGTGTGTGTGTGTGTGTGTGTGTGTGTGTGAGTGCGTGCTTCTGCATTGAGCAACTTTTAGGTTTGTTTTTGTTTTTGAAACTCCTAACTTTTTATGGTGTCATTTAGTAAACACACACAAAGTTTCCTCAAATGATGTTAAACCCACTTGTGTTCAGAGTGTCTATTTGGATATTATGACATACCTGTGGTTTGACCTGGTGTGGAATTGATCCTATGCTGGTGATACAGTAATTATAGGGTTAAGAGGCCAGGGCAACCACACACACACACACACACACACACACACACACACACACACACACACACACACACACACACACACACACACACACACACACACACACACACACACACACACACACACACACACACACACACACACACACACACACACACACACACACACTATCGTGTTAAACATTTCCATTCACTTATTGGTCACTTAGCAGACGTTCTTATTCAGAGCAGCTTACAGGAGCAACCCTCGCAGAGCTGACTGCATTCCAAGCCGATTCCTCATACCACGAGCAGACCAGCTGGCTGGTGTGTTTACGGGCGTATTCAATCTCTCCCCGTCCCAGTCTGCTGTCTCCACTTGCTTCAAAATGTCCACCGTTGTTCCTGTTCCCAAGAAAGCAAAGGTAACTGAACTAAATAACTATCGCCCCCACCCCCCCACCCCCCCGTTGTACTCACTTCTGTCATCCTGAAGTGCTTTGAGAGACTAGTCAAGGACCATATCACCTCCACCCTGCCTGACACCCTAGACCCACTCCAATTAGCTTACCGCCACCGTAGGTCCCCAGACGACGCAATCGCCATCACACTGCACACTGCCCTGACCCATCTGGACAAGAGGAATACCTATGTGAGAATGCTGTTCATTGACTACAGCTCAGCATTCAACACCATAGTGCCCTCAAAGCTCATCATTAAGGACCCTGGGACTAAACACCTCCCTCTGCAACTGGATCCTGGACTTCCTGACGGGCCGTCCCCAGGTGGTGAGGGTAGGCAACAACACCTCCGCCACACTGACCCTCAACACGGGGACCCCACAGGGGTATGATCTCAGCCCCCTCCTGTACTCCCTGTTCACCCATGACTCTCCAACTGAATAGTCAAGTTTGCTAACGACACAACAGTAGTAGGCCTGATTACCAACAACGACAAGCCTGTCTATAGGGGGGAGGTGAGGGCCCTGGTAGAGTGGTGGCAGGAAAATAACCTCTCCCTCAACGTCAGCAAAAACCAAGGAGCTGATCGGGACTACAGGAGACAGCAGAGAGAGCACCTCCCCCCGGTCCCCTCCCGTCCACATCACCGAGGTGGAGAGGGTCAAAATCTTCCCATGGTCCTCAGGGTTAATGACAATCTGAAATGGTTCACCGACACTATGATGAAGAAGTCGCAACATCTCCTCTTCAACCTCTGGCTTGGTCCCTGAGATCCTGACACACTTTTACTGATGCACCATCGAGAGCATCCTATTGGGCTGTATCCCCACCTGGGGGGTCATTAGGGGGCACACTGCCTGTCCTCCAGGATATCTACCCCACCCGATATCACAGGAAGGCCAAGAAGATCATCAAGGACCTCAGCCACCTGAGCCACGGTCTGTTCACCCTGCTACCATCTACGTGAGCATCAAAGCTGGGACTGTGAGACTGAAAAACAACTTCTATATCCAGGCCATCAGACTGCTGAACCTTAATCACTGTTACTACTGGCTACCACCCGGTACTCTACCCTGCACCTTAGAGACTGTTACTACTGGCTACCACCCGGTACTCTACCCTGCACCTTAGAGACTGTTACTACTGGCTACCACCCGGTACTCTACCCTGCACCTTAGAGACTGTTACTACTGGCTACCACCCGGTACTCTACCCTGCACCTTAGAGACTGTTACTACTGGCTACCACCCGGTACTCTACCCTGCACCTTAGAGACTGTTACTACTGGCTACCACCAGGTACTCTACCCTGCACCTTAGAGACTGTTACTACTGGCTACCACCCGGTACTCTACCCTGCACCTTAGAGACTGTTACTACTGGCTACCACCCGGTACTCTACCCTGCACCTTAGAGACTGTTACTACTGGCTACCACCCGGTACTCTACCCTGCACCTTAGAGACTGTTACTACTGGCTACCACCCGGTACTCTACCCTGCACCTTAGAGACTGTTACTACTGGCTACCACCCGGTACTCTACCCTGCACCTTAGAGACTGTTACTACCGGCTACTGCATGGTACTCTACCCTTCACCTTAGAGACTGTTACTACCCTGCATCTTAGAGACTGTTACTAGCCGGCCACCACCCGGTACTCTACCCTGCACCTTAGAGACTGTTACTACTGGCTACCACCCGGTACTCTACCCTGCACCTTAGAGACTGTTACTACTGGCTACCACCCGGTACTCTACCCTGCACCTTAATCACTGTTACTACTGGCTACCACCCGGTACTCTACCCTGCACCTTAGAGACTGTTACTACTGGCTACCTCCCGGTACTCTACCCTGCACCTTAGAGACTGTTACTACTGGCTACCACCCGGTACTCTACCCTGCACCTTAGAGACTGTTACTACTGGCTACCACCCGGTACTCTACCCTGCACCTTAATCACTGTTACTACTGGCTACCACCCGGTACTCTACCCTGCACCTTAGAGACTGTTACTACTGGCTACCACCCGGTACTCTACCCTGCACCTTAGAGACTGTTACTACTGGCTACCACCCGGTACTCTACCCTGCACCTTAGAGACTGTTACTACTGGCTACCACCCGGTACTCTACCCTGCACCTTAGAGACTGTTACTGGCTACCACCCGGTACTCTACCCTGCACCTTAGAGACTGTTACTACCGGCTACCACCCGGTACCTACCCTGCACCTTAGAGACTGTTACTACCCTACCACCGGTACTCTACCCTGCACCTTAGAGACTGTTACTACTGGCTACCACCCGGTACTCTACCCTGCACCTTAGAGACTGTTACTACTGGCTACCAGGTACTCTACCCTGCACCTTAGAGACTGTTACTACTGGCTACCACCCGGTACTTGTTGCATTTAGAGACTGTTACTACTGGCTACCACCCGGTATCTACCCTGCACCTTAGAGACTGTTACTACCGGCTACCACCCGGTACTCTACCCTGCACCTTAGAGACTTTGCTACTGGCTACCACCCGGTACTCACCCTGCACCTTAGAGACTGTTACTACTGGCTACCACCCGGTACTCTACCCTGCACCTTAGAGACTGTTACTACTGGCTACCACCCGGTACTCTACCCTGCACCTTAGAGACTGTTACTACTGGCTACCACCTGTTACTCTACCCTGCACCTTAGAGACTGTTACTACTGGCTACCACCCGGTACTCTACCCTGCACCTTAGAGACTGTTACTACTGGCTACCACCCGGACTCTACCCTGCACCTTAGAGACTGTTACTACTGGCTACCAGTACTCTACCCTGCACCTTAGAGACTGTTACTACTGGCTACCACCCGGTACTCTACCCTGCACCTTAGAGACTGTTACTACTGGCTAACCCGGTACTCTACCCTGCACCTTAGAGACTGTTACTACTGGCTACCACCCGGTTCTCTACCCTGCACCTTAGAGACTGTTACTACTGGCTACCACCCGGTACTCTACCCTGCACCTTAGAGACTGTTACTACTGGCTACCACCCGGTACTCTACCCTGCACCTTAGAGACTGTTACTACTGGCTACCACCCGGACTCTACCCTGCACCTTAGAGACTGTTACTACTGGCTACCACCCGGACTCTACCCTGCACCTTAGAGACTGTTACTACTGGCTACCACCCGGTACTCTACCCTGCACCTTAGAGACTGTTACTACTGGCTACCACCCGGTACTCTACCCTGCACCTTAGAGACTGTTCTACCGGCTACCACCCGGTACTCTACCCTGCACCTTAGAGACTGTTACTACTGGCTACCATACTCTACCCTGCACCTTAGAGACTGTTACTACCGGCTACCACCCGGTACTCTACCCTGCACCTTAGAGACTGTTACTACTGGCTACTGCATGGCACTCTACCCTGCCTCTTAGAGACTGTTACTACTGGCTACCACCCGGTACTCTACCCTGCACCTTAGAGACTGTTACTACTGGCTACCACCCGGTACTCTACCCTGCACCTTAGAGACTGTTACTACCGGCTACCACCCGGTACTCTACCCTGCACCTTAGAGACTGTTTACTGGCTACCATAGTACTCTACCCTGCACCTTAGAGACTGTTACTACTGGCTACCACCCGGTACTCTACCCTGCACCTTAGAGACTGTTACTACTGGCTACCACCCGGTGCTGCACCCTGCACCTAGAGACTGTTACTACCGGCTACCACCCGGTACTCTACCCTGCACCTTAGAGACTGTCTACTACTGGCACCACCGTGCTTCTACCCTGCACCTTAGAGACTGTTACTACTGGCTACTGCATGGTTCTACCCTGCACCTTAGAGAGTGTTACTACCCGGCTGTACTCTACCCTGCACCTTAGAGACTGTTGCTTCAGCTACCACCCGGTACTCACCCTTTAGAGACTGTTATTGACTGCATGTTTTCTACCCTTCACCTTAGAGACTGTTACTACCCTGCACCTTAGAGACTGTTTACTGGCTACTGCATGGTACTCGACCCTTCACCTTAGAGACTGTTACTACCCTGCATCTTAGAGACTGTTCTGCTGGGCTACCAAACCCTTCACCTTAGAGACTTTACTACCCTGCACCTTAGAGACTGTTACTATCGGCTACTGCATGGTACTCTACAAATTCACCTTAGAGATACTACCCTGCATCTTAGAGACTGTTACTAGCCGGCCACCACCCGGTACACTACCCTGCACCTTAGAGACTGTTCCTACTGGCTACCACCCGGTACTCTACCCTGCATCTTAGAGACTGGTGCCATCACCCATGTACTACCCTGCACCTTAGAGACTGTTACTACCCTGCACCTTAGAGACTGTTACTACCCTGCACCTTAGAGACTGCTGCCCTATGCACAAAGAGTCATTAAACAGAGTCGTGTGACATTTCTTCTGTATTTAGAAACAAATACGATGAGCAATCCTACAACGTTATCTTGTTGAAATTTAATTTGGATCTCTGAGAAATTAAGCCAATAGTTATTCGATTTACAAGCCACCAGTTTATTAGGTACACCACCCCGTTCACCCCCAAAATATTTCGCTACTACAGACAGCGAGTCACGTGGCCGTGGCGTGTCATATAAAGCAGGCATCCAGTCACTGTTACTATTCGATTCAACATCAGACTGGACAAAAACTAGTGACCTAAGTGACTGAGTCTGGTATGATCAGTGCCTGGTGCATCAGTTCCAGTACCTCAGAAAATGCCCTCCTGGGTTTTTTTCACGCACGACAATGTCCTTGGGTTTGCTGAGAATGGTGTGACGAACCAAAATCATCCAGTCAGCGGCAGTCCTATGAGCGAAAAACAGCTCGTTGATGGCCAGACTCACGATTTGGTGATAGCGGCATGAGTCCATGACCCCCATCCTGACTGGTGTCAACAGCACAGACTGGTGGCGGTGGGGTAATGGTGTGGAGAATGTTTTCTTGACACACGTTAGGTCCCATGACACCAACTGAACAACGTTTCCACGCCTCAAAGAATTCAGGCTGTTCTGGAGTCAAATAGGGGGTGGGGGGGGGTATATAACTATATATATACTATATAACTACTGCTGCGCATACCTTTTCCTACCTATATATTCCCAATACTGCCTATACACACCACCATGCTTCTACACCTGCATTGAAAAGAATTCAGGCTGTTCTGGAGTCAAAGGGGGAGGGGTCCGACCTGGTTTTAGATGGGTGTACCTAATAAAGGGGCAATACAGGATTCTGGACATAGCTTAGCATAGCATAGCATTGCATAGCTTAGCATAGCATAGCATAGCCCATATAACTACTGCTGCACATACCTTTTCCTACTTATATATTCCCATTACTGTCTATACACACCACCGTGCTTCTACACCTGCATTGTTTGCTGTTTGGGGGTTTTAGGCTGGGTTTCTGTACAGCACTTTGAGATATCGGCTGATGTAAGAAGGGCTTCATAAATACATTTGATTGATTGATTGATTGTTTTCATATTCCTTTTGATTTGTTAAAGTTATTTTCTGTTTCTCCTACTTTATTGTGTGTGTTAGTATTGCACTGATTTTGACTGATCTGCTGGAGCTACAAACACAAATATTTCACTGCACCTGGTTTAACATCTGCTAATCTGTGTATGCGACAAATACACTTTGATTTGATTTGACTTGACTACACACACACACACACACAACCTTGTACACACACACACACACAGACAAAATGGTGCCATCACCATGACAATGCAGAGTGCCGACATTGGCAGGTCTTTGCCATAACACGGTGTGTGAGTATTGCCAATCTGTGTGTGTGTGTGTGTGTGTGTGTGTGTGTGTGTGTGTGTGTGTGTGTGTGTGTGTGTGTGTGTGTGTGTGTGTGTGTGTGTGTGTGTGTGTGTGTGTGTGTGTGTGTGTGTGTGTGTGTGTGTGTGTGTGTGTGTGTGTGTCTACCACAGCCAGTCTTGAGCTAGTTAACCACCCACCAAGACAGGGCTTTGTTTTGACACAGGAAGGTGAAGAACGGTGTGAGCAGAGTGGAGGGAGGGAGGGAGGGGGGTGTTAAGGAAAAGAGGGAAGGAGGAGGGGGGTTGAAGGGCTTTACCAGATGTTCCACACATTGGGCTGATTTGGAGGAACTCATCTCACAACTAAAGACAGCAGTGAACCATTCCACTCCTCGTTCCATTTTCCTCTCTCTCTCTCTCTCTCTCAATTCAATTCAATTCAAGGGCTTTATTGGCATGGGAAACATATGTTAACATTGCCAAAGCAAGTGAGGTAGACAACATACAAAGTGAATATATAAAGTGAAAAACAACACAAATTAACAGTAAACATTACACATACAACAGTTTCAAAACAGTAAAGACATTACAAATGTCATATTATATATATATATATATATATATATATATATATATATATATACACAATGTACAAATAATTAAAGGACACAAGATAAAATAAATAAGCATAAATATGGGTTGTATTTACAATGGTGTTTGTTCTTCACTGGTTGACCTTTTCTCGTGGCAACAGGTCACAAATCTTGCTGCTGTGATGGCACACTGTGGAATTTCACCCAGTAGATATGGGAGTTTTCAAAATTGGATATGTTTTCGAATTCTTTGTGGATCTGTGTGATCTGGGGGAAATATGTCTCTCTAATATGGTCATACATTGGGCAGGAGGTTAGGAAGTGCAGCTCAGTTTCCACCTCATTTTGTGGGCAGTGAGCACATAGCCTGTCTTCTCTTGAGAGCCATGTCTGCCTACGGCGGCCTTTCTCAATAGCAAGGCTATGCTCACTGAGTCTGTACATAGTCAAAGCTTTCCTTAATTTTGGGTCAGTCACAGTGGTCAGGTATTCTGCCGCTGTGTACTCTCTGTGTAGGGCCAAATAGCATTCTAGTTTGCTCTGTTTTTTTGTTAATTCTTTCCAATGTGTTAAGTAATTATCTTTTTGTTTTCTCATGATTTGGTTGGGTCTAATCCCTCTCTCTCTGTCTCTCTCTCTCTCTCTCTCTCTCTCTCTCTCTCTCTCTCTCTCTCTCTCTCTCTCTCTCTCTCTCTCTCTCTCTCTGTCTCTCTCTCCCTGTCCCAGTGCAGTGACTTGGTCTTAATCATCCTCTCTCTTATGTCCTGTAGTTTATTTAAGCAATAAGGCACGAGGGGGTGTGGTATATGGCTAATATACCACAGCTAATATACCACGGCTGAACCCCCGAGGTTCCTTATTGCTAACTGGTTACAAACCTAATTAGTGCAGTAAAAATTAATGTTGTGTTATAACCGTGATATACAGTAGTCTGATATACCACGGCTGCGCGCCAATCAGCAAACACCCAGTTTACAATGTTCTTCATATTTCAGAGGACTCAGCACAGTGTGAGACACCTCAAATAGAATCAACATCAATGGAAACCATCATAATCAAAACAGCACCAAATCCTCCCAGGCCGTCCTTGTAAATAACAATTTGTTCTTAATTGACTCGCCTGAAATAAATAAAGGTTCAATGAAAAAATTGTTTAAAAAAAATGTAATACCAATAATTCACCCATTTCAGTTCAGTCTTAAGAACGGTGTACTTCTGTCTGTCTTTACACAGTAGTCCACACAGAACTACCAAAGGAATGTACAGTCATGCGTAACCTTCCAATAGGTCATAGTGCTCCGAATTAGAATTACAGAATTACAGAATTCTGGAATTCTGGAACTGACTGATTTGAAAATGGAATTGAGCCCAACAATAATACAGAATCTCAGTCCCACTGCTGTGTAGTCATGGGAACAGGTGCATGTGTAGAATGTCTCTGTCTGTGCCAGTCTGGAGACAGAAACACAGTAATACACTATGACCCCTTGTGTCTGTTTATCTCTCACCACATACCAGCCATGTCTGGATTAGGGATGGGCATTTTAAATCAATTCAGTATTCCTTTAATATCTTTTTTTTTGGGGGGGGGGGGTCTGGATTGTGAGAATACATGTGTTAAATACTGAAAGTGGTTTAAACTTGGGAACTTGGCTTGCTTCGCAGCCTGTGTAACTTGGGAGAGAGGTGCCCCTCTGCTTGCTTGTAGCTGTGCGTGGGGTGGACAGGGGTCAGTGTGTTTGACACGGAAAGCAGAGAGAGAGAGAGAGAGAGAGAGAGAGAGAGAGAGAGAGAGAGAGAGAGACAGAGAGACAGAGAGAGAGAGAGAGAGAGAGAGAGACAGAGAGAGAGAGAGAGAGAGAGACAGAGACAGAGACAGAGAGGAGAGAAAGAGTAGCCTTACAGACTCTCACTAGACTAACTTGTAGATGCCATAAGTAATCTGTCATGCCATCTGGTAGTGCCTGTCCTGACTGCATCAAATCGATGTAGGGAAGATAGCTAAGATAGCCAGCTATGTTAGCCAGCTATGTTAGCCAGCTAAGCTAAGATATCCAGCTATGTGGTCTTTCTGTAGCACAGTTGGTAGAGCACGGCGCTTGTAACGCCAGGGTAGTGGGTTCGATTCCCGGGACCACCCATACGTAGAATGTATGCACACATGACTGTAAGTCGCTTTGGATAAAAGCGTCTGCTAAATGGCATATATTATTATTATTATGTTAGCCAGCTGTGTTAGCCAGCTGTGTTAGCCAGCTAAGCTAAGATATCCAGCTGTGTTAGCCAGCTGTGTTAGCCAGCTGTGTTAGCCAGCTAAGCTAAGATATCCAGCTATGTTAGCCAGCTGTGTTAGCCAGCTGTGTTAGCCAGCTAAGCTAAGATATCCAGCTGTGTGAGTAAGTGAGTAGGTTAATCAGCATAATGTGTCCAGTTTGTGTCTCGAGTTGGAAGACAGGAAATATGACAAAATACCCTATAACTCAACTAGAGACTGATAGCATTACCAGGCCTGTCCATAACCCAACTAGAGACTGACAACATTACCAGGCCTGTCCATAACCCAACTAGAGACTGATAGCATTACCAGGCCTGTCCATAACCCAACTAGAGACTGATAGCATTACCAGGCCTGTCCATAACCCAACTAGAGACTGATAGCATTACCAGGCCTGTCCATAACCCAACTAGAGCCTGCCAGCATTACCAGGCCTGTCCATAACCCAACTAGAGACTGATAGCATTACCAGGCCTGTCCATAACCCAACTAGAGCCTGCCAGCATTACCAGGCCTGTCCATAACCCAACTAGAGACTGACAACATTACCAGGCCTGTCCATAACCCAACTAGAGACTGACAACAATACCAGGCCTGCCCTATAACCCAACTAGAGACTGACAACATTACCAGGCCTGTCCATAACCCAACTAGAGACTGACAACATTACCAGGCCTGTCCATAACCCAACTAGAGCCTGCCAGCATTACCAGGCCTGTCCATAACCCAACTAGAGACTGACATCATTACCAGGCCTGTCCATAACCCAACTAGAGACTGTCAACAATACCAGGCCTGCCCTATAACCCAACTAGAGACTGACAACATTACCAGGCCTGTCCATAACCCAACTAGAGACTGACAACATTACCAGGCCTGTCCATAACCCAACTAGAGACTGATAGCATTACCAGGCCTGTCCATAACCCAACTAGAGACTGATAGCATTACCAGGCCTGTCCATAACCCAACTAGAGACTGGCAACATTACCAGGCCTGTCCATAACCCAACTAGAGCCTGCCAGCATTACCAGGCCTGTCCATAACCCAACTAGAGACTGACAACATTACCAGGCCTGTCCATAACCCAACTAGAGACTGACAACATTACCAGGCCTGTCCATAACCCAACTAGAGCCTGATAGCATTACCAGGCCTGTCCATAACCCAACTAGAGACTGACAACATTACCAGGCCTGTCCATAACCCAACTAGAGACTGACAACATTACCAGGCCTGTCCATAACCCAACTAGAGCCTGCCAGCATTACCAGGCCTGTCCATAACCCAACTAGAGCCTGCCAGCATTACCAGGCCTGTCCATAACCCAACTAGAGACTGACAACATTACCAGGCCTGTCCATAACCCAACTAGAGCCTGCCAGCATTACCAGGCCTGTCCATAACCCAACTAGAGCCTGACAGCATTACCAGGCCTGTCCATAACCCAACTAGAGACTGACAACATTACCAGGCCTGTCCATAACCCAACTAGAGACTGACAGCATTACCAGGCCTGTCCATAACCCAACTAGAGCCTGCCAGCATTACCAGGCCTGTCCATAACCCAACTAGAGACTGACAACATTACCAGGCCTGTCCATAACCCAACTAGAGACTGACAACATTACCAGGCCTGTCCATAACCCAACTAGAGCCTGACAGCATTACCAGGCCTGTCCATAACCCAACTAGAGACTGACAACATTACCAGGCCTGTCCATAACCCAACTAGAGACTGACAACATTACCAGGCCTGTCCATAACCCAACTAGAGACCAACTAGAACCCAACTGATAGCATTACCAGGCCTGTCCATAACCCAACTAGAGACTGATAGCATTACCAGGCCTGTCCATAACCCAACTAGAGACTGGCAACATTACCAGGCCTGTCCATAACCCAACTAGAGCCTGCCAGCATTACCAGGCCTGTCCATAACCCAACTAGAGACTGACAACATTACCAGGCCTGTCCATAACCCAACTAGAGACTGACAACATTACCAGGCCTGTCCATAACCCAACTAGAGACTGATAGCATTACCAGGCCTGTCCATAACCCAACTAGAGCCTGCCAGCATTACCAGGCCTGTCCATAACCCAACTAGAGCCTGCCAGCATTACCAGGCCTGTCCATAACCCAACTAGAGACTGACAACATTACCAGGCCTGTCCATAACCCAACTAGAGCCTGCCAGCATTACCAGGCCTGTCCATAACCCAACTAGAGACTGATGAGCATTACCAAGCCTGTCCATAACCCAACTAGAGACTGACAAGCCTCCCAGCCTGTCCTAACCCAACTCAGAGACCACAACATTGGTGAATGTTTCCTGTCCAAAGACAACTAGAGTTGTTTTTGACAGCTTTATTTAACCAGGACTGCTTGAGTTTGGAGCTCTCACTGGTATGATTATTGAGCCCGGCGGGCCGGCCTTTCGGTGCAAGGTGCTTCATGGGAACCAAGCCTCCCAGCAGTGCTCTCTGAGTGTACTCAATACCACAATCCTTTGGTGAATGTTTCCTTTTAAAGACAATGTTGTTGTTTTTTTTACCTTTATTTAACCAGGCAAGTCAGTTTTAAGAACAACTTCTTATTTTCAATGACGGCCTGGGAACAGTGGGTTAACTGGTCTAGGAACAGTGGGTTAACTGGTCTAGGAACAGTGGGTTAACTGGTCTAGGAACAGTGGGTTAACTGGTCTAGGAACAGTGGGTTAACTGGCCTAGGAACAGTGGGTTAACTGGCCTAGGAACAGTGGGTTAACTGGTCTAGGAACAGTGAGTTAACTGGTCTAGGAACAGTGGGTTAACTGGTCTAGGAACAGTGGGTTAACTGGCCTAGGAACAGTGGTTTAACTGCCTTGTTCAGGAGCAGAATGACAGATTTGTACCTTGTCAGTTCAGGGGTTCGAACTTGCAACCTTTCAGTTACTACTCCAACACTAACCACTAGGCTACTCTGCCGCCCCAGCGTGGTTGGTGATTTCTCCGAGACTCAGTTTCGTTACGGAAAGCATAGCATCATTTGTTTTTTGACAACTTGAATGTCTTGGAATCAGTTTGATCCTGACCTAATAGAAGGGTGTTTCTATAGTAACACTGTCATCCCTGTGTTGTGTTGGGTAGTCTGCTCTGCCTCAGAGTGGTCCCGTTAGCCTAGTTAGCATAACGCTGGCTAGCTGTCTGTCTGACACACATCTCTAGTCTTAGCAGCAGCTGACACGGCTAAGATATCCTGAGAGCCTCTCTCTCACTCACTCACTCACTCACACACACACACACACACACACACACACACACACACACACACACACACACACACACACACACACACGCACACACACACACACACACACACACACACACACACACACACACACACACACACACACACACACACACACACACACACACACGCACACACACACACACACACACACACACACACACACACACACACAGAGAGGAAGAGGCCAAGTTGGCTGGGAAGGCTGTTTCCTGCTGTAACTATCAGGTTTCTGTGTTTTCCCTCTCTGCATTCTCACCGCTCAAACATCACACACTTATATTCTCCTTACTCAAACGTTGCAGAACAGGGGTTGGTTGGTTGGTTGTTGTTCTGAGGCATGTCAGACCTCATGTGTCTGGCTACATGATAAGACCTTAAGTAAAGTTAAGTCTCTGGTGATGATGTCAGACTGCTCGTTGTTCCAGATATTCACGCTGTGGGTCTTGACGTAACCCTGAATGTTTACTGTCACTGACAAACATGATTCGCATGTAGGTAACATCAGCTCTTGCTGCCGAAGAACAAAAGTCTTGCGGAGAAGCTCACCTCAAGTGCTCATTGATTGGTCTACCTATTATCTTAGCCAATGACAGTGCAGCTTGTTGTAAGGTGTTGTCTGTCTGACCCTGTCTCTCTAAGGTGTTTAACCCACTCTCTCTCTCTCTCTCTCTCTCTCTCTCTCTCTCTCTCTCTCTCTCTCTCTCTCTCTCTCTCTCTCTCTCTCTCTCTCTCTCTCTCTCTCTCTCTCTCTCTCTCTCTCTCTCTCTCTCTCTCTCTCCCAGGTATATGCCCCATCTGCCAGCACAGCTGACTACAACAGGGACTCACCGGGGTACCCCTCCTCCAAACCACCCAGTGGAGGGTTCCCCAGCCCCTTCTTCATGCCAGGTAATAGATTAGATTCTGTCACAACTCTGTTCATCCTTAATACTTAATACTTTAACCAACCTCATATTTAATCATAGATGGATAGATTTGGTGATGGACACAATGAGTGGCAAACTATCATGGAATAACACGAGCACAAAAAGTGTGTCGCTAAGATAGATAGTTACAGTGTATTCAGACCCCTTGACTTTTTCCACATTTTGTTACATTACAGCTTTATTCTAAAATTGATAAAATTATTTTAAAAATCCCCAGCAATTTACACACAATACCCCATAATGACATCACAATACCCCATAATGTCATCATAATACCCCATAATGTCACCACAATACCCCATAATGACATCACAATACCCCATAATGACATCACAATACCCCTAAATGACATGACAATACCCCATAATGACATGACAATACCCCATAATGACATCACAATACCCCATAATGACATCACAATACTCCATAATGACATCACAATACTCCATAATGACATCACAATACCCCATAATGACATCACAATACCCCATAAAGACATCACAATACCCCATAAAGACATCACGATACCCCATAAAGACATCACAATACCCCATAATGACATCACAATACCCCATAAATACATCACAATACCCAATAATCACATCACAATACCCCATAATGACATCACAATACCCCATAATGACATCACAATACCCCATTTTGACAAAGAGTAAACAGGTTTTTAGCAATGTTTTCAAATGTATTACTTTTTTTTTTTAACTAAAAATATCTTATTTACATAAGTATTCAGACCCTTTGCTAATGAAACTCGAAATTGAGCTCAGGTGCATCCTGTTTCCATTGATCCATTGGGGCGGCAGGGTAGCCTAGTGGACTAGTAACCGAAAGGTTGCAAGTTCAAATCCCCGAGCTGACAAGGTACAAAATCTGTCGTTCTGCCCTTGAACAGGCAGTTAACCCACTGTTCCTAGGCCGTCATTGAAAATAAGAATTTGTTCTTAACTGACTTGCCTAGTAAAATAAAGGTAAAAATAAAAAAATGTAATCATCCTAGAGATGTTTCTACAACTTGTTTGGAGTCCACCAGTGATAAATTCAATTGATTGGACATGATTTGGACTGTCTATGGAAGGTCTCACAGTTGATTCAACTGATTGGACATGATTTGGAAAGGTGCACACCTGTCTATAAAAAGGTCCCGCAGTTGACAATGCATGTCAGAGCAAAAACCAAGCCATGAGGTCGAAGGAATTGTCTGTAGAACTCCGAGACAGGACTGTGTCAAAGCACAGATCTGGGGAAGGGTACCAAAACATTTTTGCAACTTTGAAGGTCCCCAAGAACACAGTGGCCTCCATCATTCTTAATGGAAGAAGTTTGAAACCGTCAAGACTCTTCCTAGAGCTGGCCGCCCGGCTAAACTGATCAATCGGGGGAGAAGGGCCTTGGTCAGGGAGGTGACCAAGAAGCCGATGGTCACTCTGACAGAGCTCCAGAGTTCCTCTGTGAAGATGGGAGAACCTTCGAAAAGGACAACCATCTCTGCAGCACTCCACCAATCAGGCCTTTATAGTAGAGTGGACAGATAGAAGCCACTCCTCAGTAAAAGGCACATGACAGCCCACTTTTGCCTGAATGCCAAGCGTCACATCTGGAGGAAACCTGGCACCATCCCTACGGTGAAGCAGGGTGGTGGCAGCATCAAGCTGTGGGGATGTTTTTCAGCCGAGGAGACTGGGAGACTAGTCAGGATCAAGGGAAAGATGAACGGAGCAAAGTACAGAGAGGTCCTTGATGAAAACTGCTCCAGAGCGCTCAGTACCTCAGACTGGGGCGAAGGTTCACCTTCCAACAGGACAACGACCCTAAACACAGAGCCAAGACAACGCAGGAGTGGCTTCAGGACTAGTCTCTGAATGTCCTTGAGTTGCCCAACCAGAGCCCGGACTTGAACACGATCGAACATCTCTGGAGAACTGAAAATGGCTATGCAGCAATACTACCCATCCAACCTGACAGAGCTTGAGAGGATCTGCAGAGAAGAATGGGAGAAACTCCCCAAATACAAGCGTGCCAAGCTTGTAGCGTCATACCCAAGAAGAATCAATGCTGTAATCGCTGCCAAAGGTGCTTCAACAAAATAGTCCACTACCCTATTCCCTACATAGTGCACTACACTATTCCCTACATAGTCCACTACCCTATTCCCTACATAGTGCACTACACTATTCCCTACATAGTCCACTACCCTATTCCCTACATAGTCCACTACCCTATCCCCTACATAGTCCACTACCCTATTCATTCCACTACCCTATCCCCTACATAGTCCACTACCCTATTCCCTACATAGTCCACTACCCTATTCCCTACATAGTCCACTACCATATTCCCTACATAGTCCACTACCCTATTCCCTACGTAGTCCACTACCCTATTCCCTACATAGTCCACTACCCTATTCCCTACATAGTGCACTACCCTATTCCCTACATAGTCCACTACCCTATTCCCTACATAGTCCACTACCCTATTCCCTACATAGTCCACTACCCTATTCCCTACATAGTCCACTACCCTATTCCCTACATCGTCCACTACCCTATTCCCTACATAGTCCACTACCCTATTCCCTACATAGTCCACTACCCTATTCCCTACATAGTCCACTACCCTATTCCCTACATTGTCCACTACCCTATTCCCTACATAGTCCACTACCCTATTCCCTACGTAGTCCACTACCCTATTCCCTACATAGTCCACTACCCTATTCCCTACATAGTCCACTACCCTATTCCCTACATAGTCCACTACCCTATTCCCTACGTAGTCCACTACCCTATTCCCTACATAGTCCACTACCCTATTCCCTACATAGTCCACTACCCTATTCCCTACATAGTCCACTACCCTATTCCCTACATAGTCCACTACCCTATTCCCTACATAGTCCACTACCCTATTCCCTATTCCCTACATAGTCCACTACCCTATTCCCTACATAGTCCACTACCCTATTCCCTACATAGTCCACTACCCTATTCCCTACATTGTCCACTACCCTATTCCCTACATAGTCCACTACCCTATTCCCTACGTAGTCCACTACCCTATTCCCTACATAGTCCACTACCCTATTCCCTACATAGTCCACTACCCTATTCCCTACATAGTCCACTACCCTATTCCCTACATAGTCCACTACCCTATTCCCTACGTAGTCCACTACCCTATTCCCTACATAGTCCACTACCCTATTCCCATCAAATCAAATGTATTTATAAAGCCCTTCGTACATCAGCTGATGTCTCAAAGTGCTGTACAGAAACCCAGCAGCAAGCAATGCAGGTGTAGAAGCACGGTGGCTAGGAAAAACTCCCTAGAAAGTACAGCTCCTAGGAATAAACCTAGAGAGGAACCAGGCTATGAGGTGTGGCCAGTCCTCTTCTGGCTGTGCCGGAATGCTGAGTTAAAAGTCTGAATACTTATGTAGATGTGATATTTATTTATATAATAAAAACATAATTAAAAAACAGTTTTTTGCTTTGTCATTATGGGGTATTGTGTGTAGATTGATGAGTACATTTTTTTTGTTAAATACATTTTAGAATAAGGCTGTAACGTAACAAAATCTGGAAAAAGTCAAAGGGTCTGAATACTTACCGAAGGCACTGTACATACAAAAACAAAAGACAGTGCTTTGGCTGTGGATTGATAGACGAAGTAATCCAGCCAAGTTAGATGAGTAGGTTTCCCTGCAATTGGAGGGCTGGTGTTCGCTGTTGGTGACATCACAGCCTCTGGAGGGCTGGTGTTCGCTGTTGGTGACATCACAGCCTCTGGAGGGCTGGTGTTCGCTGTTGGTGACATCACAGCCTCTGGAGGGCTGGTGTTCGCTGTTGGTGACATCACAGCCTCTCTGGAGGGCTGGTGTTCGCTGTTGGTGACATCACAGCCTCTGGAGGGCTGGTGTTCGCTGTTGGTGACATCACAGCCTCTGGAGGGCTGGTGTTCGCTGTTGGTGACATCACAGCCTCTCTGGAGGGCTGGTGTTCGCTGTTGGTGACATCACAGCCTCTGGAGGGCTGGTGTTCGCTGTTGGTGACATCACAGCCTCTCTGGAGGGCTGGTGTTCGCTGTTGGTGACATCACAGCCTCTGGAGGGCTGGTGTTCGCTGTTGGTGACATCACAGCCTCTGGAGGGCTGGTGTTCGCTGTTGGTGACATCACAGCCTCTGGAGGGCTGGTGTTCGCTGTTGGTGACATCACAGCCTCTGGAGGGCTGGTGTTCGCTGTTGGTGACATCACAGCCTCTGGAGGGCTGGTGTTCGCTGTTGGTGACATCACAGCCTCTGGAGGGCTGGTGTTCGCTGTTGGTGACATCACAGCCTCTGGAGGGCTGGTGTTTGCTGTTGGTGACATCACAGCCTCTGGAGGGCTGGTGTTCGCTGTTGGTGACATCACAGCCTCTGGAGGGCTGGTGTTCGCTGTTGGTGACATCACAGCCTCTCTGGAGGGCTGGTGTTCGCTGTTGGTGACATCACAGCCTCTGGTCTGGCCCGGACTGTCTGCTGCTCTGCCTTACTAATCACACAGCAAGTGGTTGAGGGCTCAGAGCCATGCAGTAGGGAGGGTTAGGATCTCAGCCACACGGTAGGCAGGCAGCTTGGGGTTTCGTGCACAGTGGAGGATGGAAACGGAGACAGGTTAATGGAAGTATTATCTTCCCGAAGAGAGCCAGAGACATTATAGTATCAGTACAGGTGACATGGCAGGGTAGCCTAGTGGTTAGAGGGCAGAGGAGGCAGGTAGTCTAGTGGTTAGAGTGTAGAGGTGGCAGGTAGCCTAGTGGTTAGAGTGTAGAGTCGGCAGGTAGCCTAGTGGTTAGAGTGTGGAGGTGGCAGGGTAGCCTAGTGGTTAGAGTGTTGGACTAGTAACCGAAAGGTTGCAAGTTCGAATCCCAGGGTGTATGTTGCGTATTAGTTAGCAGGGTGTATGTTGCGTATTCAGTTAGCAGGGTGTATGCTGTGATCTAGTTAGTAGGGTGTATGCTGTGATCTAGTTAGCAGGGTGTATGCTGTGATCTAGTTAGTAGGGTGTATGATGTGATCTAGTTAGCAGGGTGTATGTTGTGATCTAGTTAGCAGGGTGTATGTTGTGATCTAGTTAGCAGGGTGTATGTTGTGATCTAGTTAGCAGGGTGTATGTTGTGATCTAGTTAGCAGGGTGTATGTTGTGATCTAGTTAGCAGGGTGTATGTTGTGATCTAGTTAGCAGGGTGTATGCTGTGATCTAGTTAGTAGGGTGTATGATGTGATCTAGTTAGCAGGGTGTATGTTGTGATCTAGTTAGCAGGGTGTATGTTGTGATCTAGTTAGTAGGGTGTATGCTGTGATCTAGTTAGCAGGGTGTATGTTGTGATCTAGTTAGCAGGGTGTATGTTGTGATCTAGTTAGCAGGGTGTATGTTGTGATCTAGTTAGCAGGGTGTATGTTGTGATCTAGTTAGCAGGGTGTATGCTGTGATCTAGTTAGCAGGGTGTATGTTGTGATCTAGTTAGCAGGGTGTATGTTGTGATCTAGTTAGCAGGGTGTATGTTGTGATCTAGTTAGCAGGGTGTATGTTGTGATCTAGTTAGCAGGGTGTATGCTGTGATTTAGTTAGCAGGGTGTATGTTGTGATCTAGTTAGCAGGGTGTATGTTGTGATCTAGTTAGCAGGGTGTATGCTGTGATTTAGTTAGCAGGGTGTATGTTGTGATCTAGTTAGCAGGGTGTATGCTGTGATCTAGTTAGCAGGGTGTATGTTGTGTATTCAGTTAGCAGGGTGTATGCTGTGATCTAGTTAGCAGGGTGTATGCTGTGATCTAGTTAGCAGGGTGTATGTTGCGTATTCAGTTAGCAGGGTGTATGCTGTGATCTAGTTAGCAGGGTGTATGTTGTGATCTAGTTAGCAGGGTGTATGTTGTGATCGTAAGCGTATGCTCCAGGAGGGGTCCCTCATCCTCCTCCTCCTGCCCCTGTAGACGGTCACCACATCCCTCTCTTTGCCCCTGTAGACTGTCACCACATCCCTCTCTTTGTCCCTGTAGACGGTCACCACATCCCTCTCTTTGCCCCTGTAGACTGTCACCACATCCCTCTCTTTGTCCCTGTAGACGGTCACCACATCCCTCTCTTTGTCCCTGTAGACTGTCACCACATCCTTCTCTTTGTCCCTGTAGACGGTCACCACATCCCTCTCTTTGCCCCTGTAGACTGTCACCACATCCTTCTCTTTGTCCCTGTAGACGGTCACCACATCCCTCTCTTTGCCCCTGTAGACTGTCACCACATCCTTCTCTTTGTCCCTGTAGACGGTCACCACATCCCTCTCTTTGCCCCTGTAGACTGTCACCACATCCCTCTCTTTGCCCCTGTAGACTGTCACCACATCCCTCTCTTTGCCCCTGTAGACTGTCACCACATCCCTCTCTTTGCCCCTGTAGACTGTCACCACATCCCTCTCTTTGTCCCTGTAGACTGTCACCACATCCCTCTCTTTGCCCCTGTAGACGGTCACCACATCCCTCTCTTTGTCCCTGTAGACGGTCACCACATCCCTCTCTTTGTCCCTGTAGACTGTCACCACATCCCTCTCTTTGCCCCTGTAGACGGTCACCACATCCCTCTCTTTGCCCCTGTAGACTGTCACCACATCCCTCTCTTTGCCCCTGTAGACGGTCACCACATCCCTCTCTTTGTCCCTGTAGACGGTCACCACATCCCTCTCTTTGTCCCTGTAGACTGTCACCACATCCCTCTCTTTGTCCCTGTAGACGGTCACCACATCCCTCTCTTTGTCCCTGTAGACTGTCACCACATCCCTCTCTTTGCCCCTGTAGACTGTCACCACATCCCTCTCTTTGCCCCTGTAGACTGTCACCACATCCCTCTCTTTGCCCCTGTAGACGGTCACCACATCCCTCTCTTTGCCCCTGTAGACGGTCACCACATCCCTCTCTTTGCCCCTGTAGACTGTCACCACATCCCTCTCTTTGCCCCTGTAGACGGTCACCACATCCCTCTCTTTGCCCCTGTAGACGGTCACCACATCCCTCTCTTTGCCCCTGTAGACTGTCACCACATCCCTCTCTTTGCCCCTGTAGACGGTCACCACATCCCTCTCTTTGCCCCTGTAGACGGTCACCACATCCCTCTCTTTGCCCCTGTAGACTGTCACCACATCCCTCTCTTTGTCCCTGTAGACGGTCACCACATCCCTCTCTTTGTCCCTGTAGACTGTCACCACATCCCTCTCTTTGCCCCTGTAGACTGTCACCACATCCCTCTCTTTGCCCCTGTAGACGGTCACCACATCCCTCTCTTTGCCCCTGTAGACTGTCACCACATCCCTCTCTTTGTCCCTGTAGACTGTCACCACATCCCTCTCTTTGCCCCTGTAGACTGTCACCACATCCCTCTCTTTGCCCCTGTAGACTGTCACCACATCCCTCTCTTTGTCCCTGTAGACTGTCACCACATCCCTCTCTTTGCCCCTGTAGACTGTCACCACATCCCTCTCTTTGTCCCTGTAGACTGTCACCACATCCCTCTCTTTGCCCCTGTAGACTGTCACCACATCCCTCTCTTTGCCCCTGTAGACTGTCACCACATCCCTCTCTTTGCCCCTGTAGACGGTCACCACATCCCTCTCTTTGCCCCTGTAGACTGTCACCACATCCCTCTCTTTGTCCCTGTAGACTGTCACCACATCCCTCTCTTTGTCCCTGTAGACGGTCACCACATCCCTCTCTTTGTCCCTGTAGACTGTCACCACATCCCTCTCTTTGCCCCTGTAGACGGTCACCACATCCCTCTCTTTGCCCCTGTAGACTGTCACCACATCCCTCTCTTTGCCCCTGTAGACGGTCACCACATCCCTCTCTTTGCCCCTGTAGACGGTCACCACATCCCTCTCTTTGCCCCTGTAGACGGTCACCACATCCCTCTCTTTGCCCCTGTAGACTGTCACCACATCCCTCTCTTTGTCCCTGTAGACGGTCACCACATCCCTCTCTTTGTCCCTGTAGACGGTCACCACATCCCTCTCTTTGTCCCTGTAGACTGTCACCACATCCCTCTCTTTGCCCCTGTAGACTGTCACCACATCCCTCTCTTTGCCCCTGTAGACGGTCACCACATCCCTCTCTTTGCCCCTGTAGACTGTCACCACATCCCTCTCTTTGTCCCTGTAGACTGTCACCACATCCCTCTCTTTGCCCCTGTAGACTGTCACCACATCCCTCTCTTTGCCCCTGTAGACGGTCACCACATCCCTCTCTTTGCCCCTGTAGACTGTCACCAAAACCCTCTCTTTGCCCCTGTAGACTGTCACCACATCCCTCTCTTTGCCCCTGTAGACGGTCACCACAGTGCTGACCCATGGAGCTCCTCCAGTGGAATGAACCAGCCTGGTTACAGCGGCATGCTGGGTAACTCCTCCCACGGCCCCCAGAGCAGCAGCTACTGTGGCACCCACCTGCATGACCGGCTGGTGAGTATCCTCTCCTCATTTCCTTATCTCCTTATTTTCTAATCTACTCTCCACTCCTCCTTTCCTTATCTCCTTCTTTTCTAATCTACTCTACTCTCCACTCCTCCTTTCCTTTCCTTATCTCCTTCTTTTCTAATCTACTCTCCACTCCTCCTTTCCTTTCCTTATCTCCTTCTTTTCTAATCTACTCTCCACTCCTCCTTTCCTTATCTCCTTATTTTCTAATCTACTCTCCACTCCTCCTTTCCTTATCTCCTTCTTTTCTAATCTACTCTCCACTCCTCCTTTCCTTTCCTTATCTCCTTCTTTTCTAATCTACTCTCCACTCCTCCTTTCCTTTCCTTATCTCCTTCTTTTCTAATCTACTCTCCACTCCTCCTTTCCTTATCTCCTTATTTTCTAATCTACTCTCCACTCCTCCTTTCCTTATCTCCTTCTTTTCTAATCTACTCTCCACTCCTCCTTTCCTTTCCTTATCTCCTTCTTTTCTAATCTACTCTCCACTCCTCCTTTCCTTTCCTTATCTCCTTATTTTCTAATCTATTCTCCACTCCTCCTTTCCTTATCTCCTTATTTTCTAATCTACTCTCCACTCCTCCTTTCCTTTCCTTATCTCCTTCTTTTCTAATCTACTCTCCACTCCTCCTTTCCTTTCCTTTCCTTTCCTTATCTCCTTCTTTTCTAATCTACTCTCCACTCCTCCTTTCCTTTCCTTTCCTTATCTCCTTATTTTCTAATCTACTCTCCACTCCTCCTTTCCTTTCCTTATCTCCTTATTTTTTTAATCTATTCTCCTCCCTCTTCTTCTGTCTGTCTTTCAGTCACTTTCTATGTCTCCTTGTCATTGTTTTATTTTTATTTAACTAATTCTTGTTTACAATGATGGCCTACCAAAAGGTAATTGGCCTCGTGTGGGGACGGGGGCTGAGATTAACATTTTTGAGCACAGACAACAGCACAAAGGGTAAGAAGGTAGAGACAACAATATATCAGGTGAAGCAGCCACACCTGTCAGTCAGAGTGTCTATGATTGAGTCTTTGAATGAAGAGATAAAACTGTCATTTCAGTCGTTAGCTGCAGCGAACTGAAAAGACGAGCGACCCAGGGATGTGTGTGCTTTGGGGATCTTTAACAGAATGTGACTGGCAGAACGGGTGTTGTATGTGGAGGATGAGGGCTGCAGTAGATATCTCAAAAAAGGGGAGTGAGGCCTAAGAGGGTTTTATAAATAAACATCAACCAGTGGGTCTTGTGACGGGTATACAGAGATGACCAGTTTACAGAGGAGTATAGAGTGCAGTGATGTGTCCTATAAGATGCATTGGTGGAAAATCTGATGGCCAAATGGTAAAGAACATCTAGCCGCTCGAGAGCACCCTTACCTGCCCTTACCTGCCCTTACCTGCCCTTACCTGCCCTTATCTACCCTTACCTGCCCTTACCTGCCCTTACCTACCCTTACCTACCCTTACCTGCCCTTACCTGCCCTTACCTACCCTTACCTGCCCTTACCTGCCCTTACCTGCCCTTACCTGCCCTTACCTGCCCTTACCTACCCTTACCTGCCCTTACCTGCCCTTACCTGCCCTTACCTGCCCTTACCTCTCTCCATCAGTTGATTATTCCTTAGCCTTGGTGTGCCTCCATATCATCTCACTCTTATTACTCTTCATTGCTTTAGGTTCTAATGGGTTAGATGGTCAGTCTGAGGGTTATAATGGGTTAGATGGTCAGTCTGAGGGTTATAATGGGTTAGATGGTCAGTCTGAGGGTTATAATGGGTTAGATGGTCAGTCTGAGGGTTATAATGGGTTAGATGGTCAGTCTGAGGGTTATAATGGGTTAGATGGTCAGTCTGAGGGTTATAATGGGTTAGATGGTCAGTCTGAGGGTTATAATGGGTTAGATGGTCAGTCTGAGGGTTATAATGGGTTAGATGGTCAGTCTGAGGGTTATAATGGGTTAGATGGTCAGTCTGAGGGTTATAATGGGTTAGATGGTCAGTCTGAGGGTTATAATGGGTTAGATGGTCAGTCTGAGGGTTATAATGGGTTAGATGGTCAGTCTGAGGGTTATAATGGGTTAGATGGTCAGTCTGAGGGTTATAATGGGTTAGATGGTCAGTCTGAGGGTTATAATGGGTTAGATGGTCAGTCTGAGGGTTATAATGGGTTAGATGGTCAGTCTGAGGGTTATAATGGGTTAGATGGTCAGTCTGAGGGTTATAATGGGTTAGATGGTCAGTCTGAGGGTTATAATGGGTTATATGGTCAGTCTGATGGTCCGAATGGGTTAGATGGTCAGTCTGAGGGTTATAATGGGTTAGATGGTCAGTCTGAGGGTTATAATGGGTTAGATGGTCAGTTTGAGGGTTATAATGGGTTAGATGGTCAGTCTGAGGGTTATAATGGGTTAGATGGTCAGTTTGAGGGTTATAATGGGTTAGATGGTCAGTTTGAGGGTTATAATGGGTTAGATGGTCAGTCTGAGGGTTATAATTGGTTAGATGGTCAGTTTGAGGGTTATAATGGGTTAGATGGTCAGTCTGAGGGTTATAATGGGTTAGATGGTCAGTCTGAGGGTTCTAAATGGTTAGATGGTCAGTCTGAGGGTTCTAATGGGTTAGATGGTCAGTCTGAGGGTTATAATGGGTTAGATGGTCAGTTTGAGGGTTATAATGGGTTAGATGGTCAGTCTGAGGGTTATAATGGGTTAGATGGTCAGTCTGAGGGTTATAATGGGTTAGATGGTCAGTCTGAGGGTTCTAAATGGTTAGATGGTCAGTCTGAGGGTTCTAATGGGTTAGATGGTCAGTCTGAGGGTTATAATGGGTTAGATGGTCAGTCTGAGGGTTCTAAATGGTTAGATGGTCAGTCTGATGGTTCTAAATGGTTAGATGGTCAGTCTGAGGGTTATAATGGGTTAGATGGTCAGTCTGAGGGTTCTAAATGGTTAGATGGTCAGTCTGAGGGTTCTAATGGGTTAGATGGTCAGTCTGAGGGTTATAATGGGTTAGATGGTCAGTCTGAGGGTTCTAAATGGTTAGATGGTCAGTCTGATGGTTCTAAATGGTTAGATGGTCAGTCTGAGGGTTATAATGGGTTAGATGGTCAGTCTGAGGGTTATAATGGGTTAGATGGTCAGTCTGATGGTTCTATATGGTTAGATGGTCAGTCTGATGGTTCGAATGGGTTAGATGGTAAGTCTGAGGGTTCTAATGGGTTAGATGGTCAGTCTGAGGGTTCTAAATGGTTAGATGGTCAGTCTGATGGTTCTAAATGGTTAGATGGTCAGTCTGAGGGTTATAATGGGTTAGATGGTCAGTCTGAGGGTTATAATGGGTTAGATGGTCAGTCTGATGGTTCTATATGGTTAGATGGTCAGTCTGATGGTTTGAATGGGTTAGATGGTCAGTCTGAGGGTTCTAATGGGTTAGATGGTCAGTCTGAGGGTTATAATGGGTTAGATGGTCAGTCTGATGGTTCTAAATGGTTAGATGGTCAGTCTGAGGGTTATAATGGGTTAGATGGTCAGTCTGATGGTTCTACATTTACATTACAATTAAGTCATTTAGCAGACGCTCTTATCCAGAGCGACTTACAAATTGGTGCATACACCTTATGACATCCAGTGGAACAGCCACTTGCATCTAAATCTTTTGGGGGGAAGGGGGGTGAGAAGGATTACTTACCCTTACTTACCCTATCCTAGGTATTCCTTGAAGAGGTGGGGTTTCAGGTGTCTCCGGAAGGTGGTGATTGACTCCGCTGTCCTGGCGTCGTGAGGGAGTTTGTTCCACCATTGGGGGCCAGAGCAGCGAACAGTTTTGACTGGGCTGAGCGGGAACTGTACTTCCTCAGTGGTAGGGAGGCGAGCAGGCCAGAGGTGGATGAACGCAGTGCCCTTGTTTGGGTGTAGGGCCTGATCAGAGCCTGGAGGTACTGAGGTGCCGTTCCCCTCACAGCTCCGTAGGCAAGCACCATGGTCTTGTAGCGGATGCGAGCTTCAACTGGAAGCCAGTGGAGAGAGCGGAGGAGCGGGGTGACGTGAGAGAACTTGGGAAGGTTGAACACCAGACGGGCTGCGGCGTTCTGGATGAGTTGTAGGGGTTTAATGGCACAGGCAGGGAGCCCAGCCAACAGCGAGTTGCAGTAATCAAGACGGGAGATGACAAGTGCCTGGATTAGGACCTGCGCCGCTTCCTGTGTGAGGCAGGGTCGTACTCTGCGGATGTTGTAGAGCATGAACCTACAGGAACGGGACACCGCCTTGATGTTAGTTGAGAACGTCAGGGTGTTGTCCAGGATCACGCCAAGGTTCTTAGCGCTCTGGGAGGAGGACACAATGGAGTTGTCAACCGTGATGGCGAGATCATGGAACGGGCAGTCCTTCCCGGGAGGAAGAGGAGCTCCGTCTTGCTGAGGTTCAGCTTGAGGTGGTGATCCGTCATCCACACTGATATGTCTGCCAGACATGCAGAGATGCGATTCGCCACCTGGTCATCAGAAGGGGGAAAGGAGAAGATTAATTGTGTGTCGTCTGCATAGCAATGATAGGAGAGACCATGTGAGGTTATGACAGAGCCAAGTGACTTGGTGTATAGCGAGAATAAGAGAGGGCCTAGAACAGAGCCCTGGGGGACACCAGTGGTGAGAGCGCGTGGTGAGGAGACAGATTCTCGCCACGCCACCTGGTAGGAGCGACCTGTCAGGTAGGACGCAATCCAAGCGTGGGCCGCGCCGGAGATGCCCAACTCGGAGAGGGTGGAGAGGAGGATCTGATGGTTCACAGTATCAAAGGCAGCCGATAGGTCTAGAAGGATGAGAGCAGAGGGAGAGAGTTAGCTTTAGCAGTGCGGAGCGCCTCCGTGATACAGAGAAGAGCAGTCTCAGTTGAATGACTAGTCTTGAAACCTGACTGATTTGGATCAAGAAGGTCATTCTGAGAGAGATAGCGGTAGAGCTGGCCAAGGACGGCACGCTCAAGAGTTTTGGAGAGAAAAGAGAGAAGGGATACTGGTCTGTAGTTGTTGACATCGGAGGGATCGAGTGTAGGTTTTTTCAGAAGGGGTGCAACTCTCGCTCTCTTGAAGACGGGAGGGACGTAGCCAGCGGTCAGGGATGAGTTGATGAGCGAGGTGAGGTAAGGGAGAAGGTCTCCGGAAATGGTCTGGAGAAGAGAGGAGGGGATAGGGTCAAGCGGGCAGGTTGTTGGGCGGCCGGCCCTCACAAGACGCAAGATTTCATCTGGAGAGAGAGGGGAGAAAGAGGTCAGAGCATAGGGTAGGGCAGTGTGAGCAGAACCAGCGGTGTCGTTTGACTTAGCAAACGAGGATCGGATGTCGTCGACCTTCTTTTCAAAATGGTTGACGAAGTCATCTGCAGAGAGGGAGGAGGGGGTGGGAGGATTCAGGAGGGAGGAGAAGGTGGCAAAGAGCTTCCTAGGGTTAGAGGCAGATGCTTGGAATTTAGAATGGTAGAAAGTGGCTTTAGCAGCAGAGACAGAGGAGGAAAATGTAGAGAGGAGGGAGTGAAAGGATGCCAGGTCCGCAGGGAGGCGAGTTTTCCTCCATTTCCGCTCGGCTGCCCGGAGCCCTGTTCTAAATGGTTAGATGGTCAGTCTGAGGGTTATAATGGGTTAGATGGTCAGTCTGATGGTTCTAAATGGTTAGATGGTCAGTCTGAGGGTTCTAAATGTTTAGATGGTCAGTCTGATGGTTCTAAATGGTTAGATGGTCAGTCTGATGATTCTAAATGGTTAGATGGTCAGTCTGATGGTTCTAAATGGTTAGATGGTCAGTCTGATGGTTCTAAATGGTTAGATGGTCAGTCTGATTGTTCTAAATGGTTAGATGGTCAGTCTGATGGTTCTAAATGGTTAGATGGTCAGTCTGATGGTTCTAAATGGTTAGATGGTCAGTCTGAGGGTTCTAATGGGTTAGATGGTCAGTCTGATGGTTCTAAATGGTTAGATGGTCAGTCTGAGGGTTCTAATGGGTTAGATGGTCAGTCTGATGGTTCTAAATGGTTAGATGGTCAGTCTGATGGTTCTAAATGGTTAGATGGTCAGTCTGATGGTTCTAAATGGGTTAGATGGTCAGTCTGAGGGTTCTAATGGGTTAGATGGTCAGTCTGAGGGTTCTAATGGGTTAGATGGTCAGTCTGAGGGTTCTAATGGGTTAGATGGTCAGTCTGATGGTTCTAAATGGTTAGATGGTCAGTCTGATGGTTCTAAATGGTTAGATGGTCAGTCTGATGGTTCTAAATGGTTAGATGGTCAGTCTGATGGTTCTAAATGGGTTAGATGGTCAGTCTGAGGGTTCTAATGGGTTAGATGGTCAGTCTGAGGGTTCTAATGGGTTAGATGGTCAGTCTGAGGGTTCTAATGGGTTAGATGGTCAGTCTGTGGGTTCTAATGGGTTAGATGGTCAGTCTGATGGTTCTAATGGGTTAGATGGTCAGTCTGAGGGTTCTAATGAGTTAGATGGTCAGTCTGAGGGTTCTAATGAGTTAGATGGTCAGTCTGAGGGTTCTAAATGGTTAGATGGTCAGTTTGAGGGTTCTAAATGGGTTACATGCTCAGTCTGAGGGTTCTAAATGGTTAGATGGTCAGTCTGATGGTTCTAAATGGTTAGATGGTCAGTCTGAGGGTTCTAATGGGTTAGATGGTCAGTCTGAGGGTTCTAATGAGTTAGATGGTCAGTCTGAGGGTTCTAAATTGTTAGATGGTCAGTTTGAGGGTTCTAAATGGGTTACATGGTCAGTCTGAGGGTTCTAAATGGTTAGATGGTCAGTCTGAAGGTTCTAAATGGTTAGATGGTCAGTCTGATGGTTCTAAATGGTTAGATGGTCAGTCTGAGGGTTCTAATGGGTTAGATAGTCAGTCTGATGGTTCGAATGGGTTAGATGGTCAGTCTGAGGGTTCTAATGGGTTAGATGGTCAGTTTGAGGGTTCTAAATGGGTTACATGGTCAGTCTGAGGGTTCTAAATGGTTAGATGGTCAGTCTGAAGGTTCTAAATGGTTAGATGGTCAGTCTGATGGTTCTAAATGGTTAGATGGTCAGTCTGAGGGTTCTAATGGGTTAGATAGTCAGTCTGAGGGTTCTAATGGGTTAGATGGTCAGTCTGAGGGTTCTAAATGGGTTAGATGGTCAGTCTGAGGGTTCCAATGGGTTAGATGGTCAGTCTGAGGGTTCTAATGGGTTAGATGGTCAGTCTGATGGTTCTAAATGGTTAGATGGTCAGTCTGATGGTTCTAAATGGTTAGATGGTCAGTCTGAGGGTTCTAATGGGTTAGATGGTCAGTCTGAGGGTTCTAATGCGTTAGATGGTCAGTCTGATGGTTCGAATGGGTTTTATGGTCAGTCTGAGGGTTCTAATGGGTTAGATGGTCAGTCTGAGGGTTCTAAATGGGTTAGATGGTCAGTCTGAGGGTTCCAATGGGTTAGATGGTCAGTCTGATGGTTCTAAATGGTTAGATGGTCAGTCTGAGGGTTCTAATGGGTTAGATGGTCAGTCTGAGGGTTCTAATGGGTTAGATGGTCAGTCTGATGGTTCTAAATGGTTAGATGGTCAGTCTGATGGTTCTAAATGGTTAGATGGTCAGTCTGAGGGTTCTAATGGGTTAGATGGTCAGTCTGAGGGTTCTAATGAGTTAGATGGTCAGTCTGAGGGTTCTAATGGGTTAGATGGTCAGTCTGAGGGTTCTAATGGGTTAGATGGTCAGTCTGAGGGTTCTAATGAGTTAGATGGTCAGTCTGATGGTTCTAAATGGTTAGATGGTCAGTCTGATGGTTCTAATGAGTTAGATGGTCAGTCTGAGGGTTCTAATGGGTTAGATGGTCAGTCTGAGGGTTCTAATGGGTTAGATGGTCAGTCTGAGGGTTCTAATGGGTTAGATGGTCAGTCTGAGGGTTCTAATGAGTTGGATGGTCAGTCTGATGGTTCTAAATGGTTAGATGGTCAGTCTGATGGTTCTAAATGGTTAGATGGTCAGTCTGAGGGTTCTAATGAGTTAGATGGTCAGTCTGAGGGTTCTAATGGGTTAGATGGTCAGTCTGAGGGTTCTAATGGGTTAGATGGTCAGTCTGAGGGTTCTAATGGGTTAGATGGTCAGTCTGAGGGTTCTAATGGGTTAGTCTGATGGTTGTTTCTCTCCCTCTTTTCTCCCTCTCTACAGAGCTACCCATCACACTCCTCGGCAGACATCAACCCCAGTCTTCCTCCCATGTCCAGTTTCCATCGTAACAGTGCCTCCAATCAGTACAGTACAGCTTCCTGCACTGCCACCACCAACGGCACAGACAGCGTGATGGGTAAGACCTGGGGACAAGGACACAGGGCTGCAGAAGACAGGACAGAAGACAGGGCTGATTACAGTGGTAAGACCAGCAATGTGGCGGGCGGACAGACAGACAGACAGACAGACAGACAGACAGACAGACAGACAGACAGACAGACAGACAGACAGACAGGAAGACTAAACGTATACAAGATTGACTGATTAACATAGAACCACATCAGGTTTTGACTCTGCTGTGATTAGCTGTGACGTGTCCTCCTCTCAGTGATGGCTGGAGTGTCACTGTGTTGTTCCTCTCTACCGCCACAGACATTCCAGCATATGGTCCTGCTCTTTTTCAATCCCACTGAACAAATAATAAAACAATCAGAAACAGATTGGATGCTTGTCCTCCAACATTCCACAATGATTCTCTCTTTCCCTCTCCCTCTATCGATCTCGATCATTCTTTCTCTCTCTGAGATCTCTCTCTCTCTCTCTCTCTCTCTCTCTCTCTCTCTCTCTCTCTCTCTCTCTCTCTCTCTCTCTCTCTCTCTCTCTCTCTCTCTCTCTCTCTCTCTCTCTCTCTCTCTCTCTCTCTCTCTCTCTCTCTCTCTCTCTCTCTCTCTCTCTCTCTCTCCCTGTCTCTCTCTCTCTCTCTCTCTCTCTCTCTCTCTCTCTCTCTCTCTCTCTCTCTCTCTCTGTCTCTCTCTCTCTCTCTCTCTCTCTCTCTCTCTCTCTCTCTCTCTCTCTCTCTCTCTCTCTCTCTACCTCTCTCTCTCTCTCTCTCTCTCTCTCTCTCTCTACCTCTCTCTCTCTCTCTCTCTCTACCTCTCTCTGAGATCTCTCTCTCTCTCTCTCTCTCTCTCTCTCTCTCTCTCTCTCTCTCTCTCTCTCTCTCTCTCTCTCTCTCTCTCTCTCTCTCTACCTCTCTCTCTCTACCTCTCTCTCTCTCTCTCTCTCTCTCTCTCTCTCTCTACCTCTCTCTGAGATCTCTCTCTACTCCTCTCTCTACCTCTCTCTCTCTCTAAACATATATTGACATTGCCAATGCAAGTGATATTAACACTCACAAATTAACAGTTAACATAAAACACACAAAAGTTTTAAAATGAGCAATGTTAAATTATTAACTGTGTACAAAAACTTGAGTTCCGTTAAAATAGATCCTGAAGGAAGATGGATTCGGTTGAACATGATGATAAACAATGATGGCTCATAAATCGATATGGACCGAATAATGACAATCCAATCCTTCTTTGAAAACATTTATAATAATCGAATTAGTCTCCAAGATACATATAACTATATTATAATGGTAGGGTGCTACAATACAGTTTTAAGCACGTCAATGGACCTTGAAGGTAATCACACTACCAACTGAGGCTTAAAAACTCGGATCTTGTAAGATATACTTGGAGGCTTAATCAAGCTAGTCAGATTGATTATTTTCCGGTATTTGATTATTTTCCGGTATCCTTTTCTATGCTATTTGCTATGTATTGTATTTCGAGAATGGGGAATGCGATCAGACCATCAGCCTATAGACCTCCATGTAAATATGACAGAAATTCTCCACGATGGCAGGAGAAATTGACAATTTAAACCAGGGTTCATTGACTGACACTATTTTCTTATCAAAAACAGAGGAATTCGTAGCTTTTTGTCGTACAGGTTCAGCGGACCGACTGGATCGTAATCCTTTTAAGTGTTCCTTTCAATTCAATTTTGGGCCCACAAACTAAAACAGTATCGTTTAACAGAGAAAAGACTTACAGCGGACATAGAAAATCTAACATTACACGTCAATGGTGTAAATAAATGGTGTAAATAAATGGTGTAGATAAATGGTATAAATAAATTGTGTAAATAAATGGTGTAA
This sequence comes from Oncorhynchus keta, assembly GCF_023373465.1. Taxonomy (NCBI): domain Eukaryota; kingdom Metazoa; phylum Chordata; class Actinopteri; order Salmoniformes; family Salmonidae; genus Oncorhynchus; species Oncorhynchus keta. The sequence goes on from NC_068432.1 coordinate 52,459,051, forward strand.
ATAAATGGTGTAGATAAATGGTGTAAATAAATGGTGTAAATAAATGGTGTAGATAAATGGTGTAAATAAATGGTGTAAATAAATGGTGTAGATAAATGGTGTAAATAAATGGTGTAAATAAATGGTGTAGATAAATGGTGTAGATAAATGGTGTAAATAAATGGTGTAGATAAATGGTGTAAATAAATGGTGTAAATAAATGGTGTGAATAAATGGTGTAAATAAATGGTGTAAATAAATGTACAACAGAAGCACTGAGTAATCTAGACACAAAACAAAAGGAGTTTAAGGAATTTATTCAGGAAAGATCGTGTTTCATTTATCAAACAAACGGATTAAATTATATGGAGGATGGTGACTGAAGCTACAATCTATCTGCAATATTAAAGGTGATCTACCCCCTAGGAAGAGGTTAAAGGTGATCTACCCCCTAGGAAGAGGTTAAAGGTGATCTACCCCCTAGGAAGTGGTTAAAGGTGATCTACCCCCTAGGAAGAGGTTAAAGGTGATCTACCCCCCAGGAAGAGGTTCAAGGTGATCTACCCCCTAGGAAGAGGTTAAAGGTGATCTACCCCCTAGGAAGAGGTTAAAGGTGATCTACCCCCTAGGAAGAGGTTAAAGGTGATCTACCCCCTAGGAAGTGGTTAAAGGTGATCTACCCCTAGGAAGAGGTTAAAGGTGATCTACCCCTAGGAAGAGGTTAAAGGTGATCTACCCCTAGGAAGAGGTTAAAGGTGATCTACCCCCTAGGAAGAGGTTAAAGGTGATCTACCCCTAGGAAGTGGTTAAAGGTGATCTACCCCCTAGGAAGAGGTTAAAGGTGATCTACCCCTAGGAAGTGGTTAAAGGTGATCTACCCCTAGGAAGAGGTTAAAGGTGATCTACCCCTAGGAAGAGGTTAAAGGTGATCTACCCCTAGGAAGAGGTTAAAGGTGATCTACCCCCTAGGAAGAGGTTAAAGGTGATCTACCCCTAGGAAGAGGTTAAAGGTGATCTGCCCCCTAGGAAGTGGTTAAAGGTGATCTACCCCCTAGGAAGAGGTTAAAGGTGATCTACCCCCCAGGAAGAGGTTCAAGGTGATCTACCCCCTAGGAAGAGGTTAAAGGTGATCTACCCCCTAGGAAGAGGTTAAAGGTGATCTACCCCCTAGGAAGAGGTTAAAGGTGATCTACCCCCTAGGAAGAGGTTAAAGGTGATCTACCCCCTAGGAAGAGGTTAAAGGTGATCTACCCCCTAGGAAGTGGTTAAAGGTGATCTACCCCCTGGGAAGAGGTTAAAGGTGATCTACCCCCCAGGAAGAGGTTCAAGGTGATCTACCCCCTAGGAAGAGGTTAAAGGTGATCTACCCCCTAGGAAGAGGTTAAAGGTGATCTACCCCCTAGGATTTAAAAAAAGCAAATACATAATGTAAAACTATGAGACTGCAGGGAAACCAGGTGTAATCTTTATAGAAGATTTT
>NC_068432.1:52465509-52475509 GCF_023373465.1 Oncorhynchus keta
GTATGTAAACAAAGTGGCATAGTGGCTAGTGATACATGTATTACATAAGGATGCAGTAGATGATATAGAGTACAGTATATATGTATACATATGAGATGAATGATGTAGGGTATGTACACATTATATTAGGTAGCATTGTTTAAAGTGGCTAGTGATATATTTTACATAATTTCCCATCAATTCCCATTATTAAAGTGGCTGGAGTTGAGTCAGTGTGTTGGCAGCAGCCACTCAATGTTAGTGGTGGCTGTTTAACAGTCTGATGGCCTTGAGATAGAAGCTGTTTTTCAGTCTCTCGGTCCTTCTCCTCGCCTTCTGGATGATAGCGGGGTGAACAGGCAGTGGCTCGGGTGGTTGTTGTCCTTGATGATCTTTATGGCCTTCCTGTGACATTGGGTGGTGTAGGTGTCCTGGAGGGCAGGTAGTTTGCCCCCGGTGATGCGTTGTGCAGACCTCACTACCCTATGGAGAGCCTTATGGTTGAGGGCGGAGCAGTTGCCGTACCAGGCGGTGATACAGCCCGCCAGGATGCTCTCGATTGTGTATCTGTAGAAGTTTGTGAGTGCTTTTGGTGACAAGCCGAATTTCTTCAGCCTCCTGAGGTTGAAGAGTTAGAGACAGCAACACAATTAGACCCAACCAAATCATGAGAAATCAAAAAGATAACAACTTGACACATTGGAAAGAAGGTATTTGGTCCTAAACAGAACCTACAGTAGGCTTCACGATGCAGGGACACTGGCGTTGGCCAATGACTTATTTTCCAGGTGTCGATGAAGCCTGTTGCTAGCTCCTGCCGCTTTTAGTTGTGATTGAGCCGTGATGCTATCTGGCTAGCTACTGCTGCTGTTAGTTGTGATTGAGCTGTGATGCTATCATGCTAGCTACTGCTGCTGTTGTTAGTTGTGATTGAGCTGTGATGCTATCATGCTAGCTACTGCTGCTGTTGTTAGTTGTGATTGAGTTTGATGCTATCATGCTAGCTACTGCTGCTGTTAGTTGTGATTGAGCCGTGATGCTATCATGCTAGCTACTGCTGCTGTTAGTTGTGATTGAGCTGTGATGCTATCATGCTAGCTACTGCTGCTGTTGTTAGTTGTGATTGAGTTTGATGCTATCATGCTAGCTACTGCTGCTGTTAGTTGTGATTGAGCCGTGATGCTATCATGCTAGCTACTGCTCTGTTAGTTGTGATTGAGCTGTGATGCTATCATGCTAACTACTGCTGCTGTTGTTAGTTGTGATTGAGTTTGATGCTATCATGCTAACTACTGCTGCTGTTAGTTGTGATTGAGCCGTGATGCTATCATGCTAGCTACTGCTGCCGTTAGTTGTGATTGAGCCGTGATGCTATCATGCTAGCTACTGCTGCTGCTGTTAGTTGTGATTGAGCCGTGATGCTATCGTGCTAGCTACTGCTGTTGTTAGTTGTGATTGAAGCCGTAATGCTATCGTGCTAGCTACTGCTGCTGTTAGTTGTGATTGACCCGTGATGCTATCATGCTAGCTACTGCTGGCGTTAGTTGTGATTGAGCCGTGATGCTATCATGCTAGCTACTGCTGCCGTTAGTTGTGATTGAGCCGTGATGTTATCATGCTAGCTACTGCTGCCGTTAGTTGTGATTGAGCCGTGATGCTATCATGCTAGCTACTGCTGCTGCTGTTAGTTGTGATTGAGCCGTGATGCTATCATGCTAGCTACTGCTGCTGTTAGTTGTGATTGAGACGTGATGTTATCATGCTAGCTACTGCTGTTGTTAGTTGTGATTGAAGCCGTGATGCTATCATGCTAGCTACTGCTGCTGTTGTTAGTTGTGATTGAGCCGTGATGCTATCATGCTAGCTACTGCTGCTGGTGTTAGTTGTGATTGAGCTGTGATGCTATCATGCTGGCTACTGCTGCTGTTGTTAGTTGTGATTGAGTTTGATGCTATCATGCTAGCTACTGCTGCTGTTAGTTGTGATTGAGCCGTGATGCTATCATGCTAGCTACTGCTACTGTTAGTTGTGATTGAGCTGTGATGCTATCATGCTAGCTACTGCTGCTGTTATTAGTTGTGATTGAGTTTGATGCTATCATGCTAGCTACTGCGGCTGTTAGTTGTGATTGAGCCGTGATGCAATCATGCTAGCTACTGCTCTGTTAGTTGTGATTGAGCTGTGATGCTATCATGCTGATTACTGCTGCTGTTGTTAGTTGTGATTGAGTTTGATGCTATCATGCTAACTACTGCTGCTGTTAGTTGTGATTGAGCCGTGATGCTATCATGCTAGCTACTGCTGCCGTTAGTTGTGATTGAGCCGTGATGCTATCATGCTAGCTACTGCTGCTGCTGTTAGTTGTGATTGAGCCGTGATGCTATCGTGCTAGCTACTGCTGTTGTTAGTTGTGATTGAAGCCGTAATGCTATCGTGCTAGCTACTGCTGCTGTTAGTTGTGATTGACCCGTGATGCTATCATGCTAGCTACTGCTGCCGTTAGTTGTGATTGAGCCGTGATGCTATCATGCTAGCTACTGCTGCCGTTAGTTGTGATTGAGCCGTGATGTTATCATGCTAGCTACTGCTGCCGTTAGTTGTGATTGAGCCGTGATGCTATCATGCTAGCTACTGCTGCTGTTGTTAGTTGTGATTGAGCCGTGATGCTATCATGCTAGCTACTGCTGCCGTTAGTTGTGATTGAGCCGTGATGCTATCATGCTAGCTACTGCTGCTGTTAGTTGTGATTGAGCCGTGATGCTATCATGCTAGCTACTGCTGCTGTTAGTTGTGATTGAGCCGTGATGCTATCATGCTAGCTACTGCTGCTGTTGTTAGTTGTGATTGAGCTGTGATGCTATCATGCTAGCTACTGCTGCTGTTGTTAGTTGTGATTGAGCTGTGATGCTATCATGCTAGCTACTGCTGCTGTTGTTAGTTGTGATTGAGTTTGATGCTATCATGCTAGCTACTGCTGCTGTTAGTTGTGATTGAGCCGTGATGCTATCATGCTAGCTACTGCTGCTGTTAGTTGTGATTGAAGCCGTGATGCTATCATGCTAGCTACTGCTGCTGTTATTAGTTGTGATTGAGTTTGATGCTATCATGCTAGCTACTGCGGCTGTTAGTTGTGATTGAGCCGTGATGCAATCATGCTAGCTACTGCTCTGTTAGTTGTGATTGAGCTGTGATGCTATCATGCTAATTACTGCTGCTGTTGTTAGTTGTGATTGAGTTTGATGCTATCATGCTAACTACTGCTGCTGTTAGTTGTGATTGAGCCGTGATGCTATCATGCTAGCTACTGCTGCCGTTAGTTGTGATTGAGCCGTGATGCTATCATGCTAGCTACTGCTGCTGCTGTTAGTTGTGATTGAGCCGTGATGCTATCATGCTAGCTACTGCTGTTGTTAGTTGTGATTGAAGCCGTAATGCTATCGTGCTAGCTACTGCTGCTGTTAGTTGTGATTGACCCGTGATGCTATCATGCTAGCTACTGCTGCCGTTAGTTGTGATTGAGCCGTGATGCTATCATGCTAGCTACTGCTGCCGTTAGTTGTGATTGAGCCGTGATGCTATCATGCTAGCTACTGCTGCCGTTAGTTGTGATTGAGCCGTGATGCTATCATGCTAGCTACTGCTGCTGTTGTTAGTTGTGATTGAGCCGTGATGCTATCATGCTAGCTACTGCTGCTGTTAGTTGTGATTGAGCCGTGATGCTATCATGCTAGCTACTGCTGCTGTTAGTTGTGATTGAGCCGTGATGCTATCATGCTAGCTACTGCTGTTGTTAGTTGTGATTGAGCCGTGATGCTATCATGCTAGCTACTGCTGCTGTTAGTTGTGATTGAGCCGTGATGCTATCATGCTAGCTACTGCTGCTGTTGTTAGTTGTGATTGAGCCGTGATGCTATCATGCTAGCTACTGCTGCTGTTAGTTGTGATTGAGCCGTGATGCTATCATGCTAGCTACTGCTGTTGTTAGTTGTGATTGAGCCGTGATGCTATCATGCTAGCTACTGCTGTTGTTAGTTGTGATTGAGCCGTGATGCTATCATGCTAGCTACTGCTGTTGTTAGTTGTGATTGAAGCCGTGATGCTATCATGCTAGCTACTGCTGCTGTTGTTAGTTGTGATTGAGCCGTGATGCTATCATGCTAGCTACTGCTGCTGTTAGTTGTGATTGAGCCGTGATGCTATCATGCTAGCTACTGCTGCTGTTGTTAGTTGTGATTGAGCCGTGATGCTATCGTGCTAGCTACTGCTGCTGTTGTTAGTTGTGATTGAGCTGTGATGCTATCATGCTAGCTACTGCTGCTGTTAGTTGTGATTGAGCTGTGATGCTATCATGCTAGCTACTGCTGCTGTTAGTTGTGATTGAGCCGTGATGCTATCATGCTAGCTACTGCTGCTGTTGTTAGTTGTGATTGAGCCGTGATGCTATCATGCTAGCTACTACTGCTGCTGTTAGTTGTGATTGAGCCGTGATGCTATCATGCTAGCTACTGCTGCTGTTGTTAGTTGTGATTGAGCTGTGATGCTATCATGCTAGCTACTGCTGCTGTTAGTTGTGATTGAGCCGTGATGCTATCATGCTAGCTACTGCTGCTGTTAGTTGTGATTGAGCCGTGATGCTATCATGCTAGCTACTGCTGCTGCTGTTAGTTGTGATTGAGCCGTGATGCTATCATGCTAGCTACTGCTGCTGTTAGTTGTGATTGAGCCGTGATGCTATCATGCTAGCTACTGCTGCTGTTAGTTGTGATTGAGCCGTGATGCTATCATGCTAGCTACTGCTGCTGTTAGTTGTGATTTAGCCGTGATGCTATCATGCTAGCTACTGCTGCTGCTGTTAGTTGTGATTGAGCCGTGATGCTATCATGCTAGCTACTGCTGCTGTTAGTTGTGATTTAGCCGTGATGCTATCATGCTAGCTACTGCTGCTGTTAGTTGTGATTGAGCCGTGATGCTATCATGCTAGCTACTGCTGCTGTTAGTTGTGATTGAGCCGTGATGCTATCATGCTAGCTACTGCTGCTGCTGTTAGTTGTGATTGAGCCGTGATGCTATCATGCTAGCTACTGCTGCTGTTAGTTGTGATTTAGCCGTGATGCTATCATGCTAGCTCCTGCTGTTGTTAGTTGTGATTGAGCCGTGATGCTATCATGCTAGCTAATTAACAGTCCTCCCTCCTTCTTGTTATAACACTCTTCAAACTTCTCCTTTTTTCCTCCCCAGGTCCTTTTTTATTTTTTGCCAATTACTGTTCTACCAGACTAACGATGCTAATTCTACCAGGCCCCTTAATGTGAGAAATACGTTTCTCACAATCTCTGTGTTAGATTCTAATTGTCGTTGCTACACGACGTTTGATATTTCATATGTATCGACTGATGGACTTAATTACAAACGCACTCCATCATTTCAAAGCGGCCGTGAGTGTGTGTGTGGTGTGGTGTGGTGTGTGTGTGTGTGTGTGTGTGTGTGTGTGTGTGTGTGTGTGTGTGTGTGTGTGTGTGTGTGTGTGTGTGTGTGCGTGCGTGCGTGTGTGTGTGTGTGTGTGTGTTTGATCCAGCAGCATCATGAAGTGATAAAGTCTTCACCAGGAAATACCTACATAAAATAATTTGCCGTGGGATTGGGAAAAAAAAATATTTTTGGTATGTCAGATTGTTCTCGCAAATCTCACTTAGGAACTTCTTCATTGGGAGGAAGGATGTTTTTTTACATTTGTATCACAAAACCATTTATTTTGATTTTTTTCTCATGATTTAAGTTGACATTTTAGGCCCTTTTAATACCTCTACATGCCTCCCATTAGACACTATGATCCGTGAACTGTAAATGATACAGTAAGATACAGACAACATCTTGGTGTCATTATACACTGAGTGTACAAAAACATAAGGAACACCTTCCTAATATTGAGTTGCACCTCCCCCTTTGCCCTCGGAACAGCCTCCATTGATCGGGGCATGGACTCTACGAGGTGTCGAAATCATTCCACAGGGATGCTGACCCAAGTTGACTCCAATGGTTCCCACAGTTGTGTCAAGTTGGCTGGATGTCCTTTGGGCGGTGGACCGTTCTTGGGAAACTGTTGAGCGTGAAACACCCAGCAGCGTTGTAGTTCTTGACAGACTCAAATCGGTGCGCCTGGCATCTACTACCATACCCCGTTCAAAGGCACTTAAATCTTTTGTCTTGTCCATTCACCCTCTAGTCAGTTGTACAACTGAAATGTGTTCTTCCACATTGTGTCGGTCTGTATTGGGTAAAACACAACCCGAGGTACAGGATGTGTAGGTCTGTATTGGGTAAAACACAACCCGAGGTACAGGATGTGTAGGTCTGTATTGGGGTAAAACACAACCCGAGGTACAGTAGGTCTGTATTGGGGTAAAACACAACCCGAGGTACAGTAGGTCTGTATTGGGGTAAAACACAACCCGAGGTACAGTAGGTCTGTATTGGGGTAAAACACAACCCGAGGTACAGGATGTCTGTATTGGGGTAAAACACAACCCGAGGTACAGGATGTTTAGGTCTGTATTGGGGTAAAACACAACCCGAGGTACAGGATGTGTAGGTCTGTATTGGGGTAAAACACAACCCAAGGTACAGTAGGTCTGTATTGGGTAAAACACAACCTGAGGTACAGTAGGTCTGTATTGGGTAAAACACAACCCGAGGTACAGTAGGTCTGTATTAGGGTAAAACACAACCCGAGGTACAGGATGTGTAGGTCTGTATTGGGGTAAAACACAACCCAAGGTACAGTAGGTCTGTATTGGGTAAAACACAACCCGAGGTACAGTAGGTCTGTATTGGGGTAAAACACAACCCGAGGTACAGTAGGTCTGTATTGGGGTAAAACACAACCCGAGGTACAGGATGTGTAGGTCTGTATTGGGGTAAAACACAACCCAAGGTACAGTAGGTCTGTATTGGGTAAAACACAACCCGAGGTACAGTAGGTCTGTATTGGGGTAAAACACAACCCGAGGTACAGTAGGTCTGTATTGGGGTAAAACACAACCCGAGGTACAGGATGTCTGTATTGGGTAAAACACAACCCGAGGTACAGGATGTGTAGGTCTGTATTGGGGTAAAACACAACCCGAGGTACAGTAGGTCTGTATTGGGTAAAACACAACCCGAGGTACAGGATGTCTGTATTGGGTAAAACACAACCCGAGGTACAGTAGGTCTGTATGAGGTAAAACACAACCCGAGGTACAGTAGGTCTGTATTGGGTAAAACACAACCCGAGGTACAGTAGGTCTGTATTGGGTAAAACACAACCCGAGGTACAGTAGGTCTGTATTGGGGTAAAACACAACCCAAGGTACAGGATGTGTAGGTCTGTATTGGGGTAAAACACAACCCAAGGTACAGGATGTGTAGGTCTGTATTGGGGTAAAACACAACCCGAGGTACAGGATGTGTAGGTCTGTATTGGGGTAAAACACAACCCAAGGTACAGTAGGTCTGTATTGGGTAAAACACAACCCGAGGTACAGTAGGTCTGTATTGGGTAAAACACAACCCGAGGTACAGTAGGTCTGTATTGGGGTAAAACACAACCCGAGGTACAGGATGTGTAGGTCTGTATTGGGGTAAAACACAACCCGAGGTACAGTAGGTCTGTATTGGGGTAAAACACAACCCGAGGTACAGTAGGTCTGTATTGGGTAAAACACAACCCGAGGTACAGGATGTGTAGGTCTGTATTGGGGTAAAACACAACCCGAGGTACAGGATGTGTAGGTCTGTATTGGGGTAAAACACAACCCAAGGTACAGTAGGTCTGTATTGGGTAAAACACAACCTGAGGTACAGTAGGTCTGTATTGGGTAAAACACAACCCGAGGTACAGTAGGTCTGTATTGGGGTAAAACACAACCCGAGGTACAGGATGTGTAGGTCTGTATTGGGGTAAAACACAACCCAAGGTACAGTAGGTCTGTATTGGGTAAAACACAACCCGAGGTACAGTAGGTCTGTATTGGGGTAAAACACAACCCGAGGTACAGTAGGTCTGTATTGGGGTAAAACACAACCCGAGATACAGGATGTGTAGGTCTGTATTGGGGTAAAACACAACCCAAGGTACAGTAGGTCTGTATTGGGTAAAACACAACCCGAGGTACAGTAGGTCTGTATTGGGGTAAAACACAACCCGAGGTACAGTAGGTCTGTATTGGGGTAAAACACAACCCGAGGTACAGGATGTCTGTATTGGGTAAAACACAACCCGAGGTACAGGATGTGTAGGTCTGTATTGGGGTAAAACACAACCCGAGGTACAGTAGGTCTGTATTGGGTAAAACACAACCCGAGGTACAGGATGTCTGTATTGGGTAAAACACAACCCGAGGTACAGTAGGTCTGTATGGGGTAAAACACAACCCAGGTACAGTAGGTCTGTATTGGGTAAAACACAACCCGAGGTACAGTAGGTCTGTATTGGGTAAAACACAACCCGAGGTACAGTAGGTCTGTATTGGGGTAAAACACAACCCAAGGTACAGGATGTGTAGGTCTGTATTGGGGTAAAACACAACCCAAGGTACAGGATGTGTAGGTCTGTATTGGGGTAAAACACAACCCGAGGTACAGGATGTGTAGGTCTGTATTGGGGTAAAACACAACCCGAGGTACAGGATGTGTAGGTCTGTATTGGGTAAAACACAACCCGAGGTACAGTAGGTCTGTATTGGGGTAAAACACAACCCGAGGTACAGTAGGTCTGTATTGGGGTAAAACACAACCCGAGGTACAGGATGTGTAGGTCTGTATTGGGTAAAACACAACCCGAGGTACAGTAGGTCTGTATTGGGTAAAACACAACCCGAGGTACAGTAGGTCTGTATTGGGGTAAAACACAACCCGAGGTACAGTAGGTCTGTATTGGGGTAAAACACAACCCGAGGTACAGTAGGTCTGTATTGGGTAAAACACAACCCGAGGTACAGTAGGTCTGTATTGGGGTAAAACACAACCCGAGGTACAGTAGGTCTGTATTGGGGTAAAACACAACCCGAGGTACAGGATGTGTAGGTCTGTATTGGGTAAAACACAACCCGAGGTACAGTAGGTCTGTATTGGGGTAAAACACAACCCGAGGTACAGTAGGTCTGTATTGGGTAAAACACAACCCGAGGTACAGGAGGTCTGTATTGGGGTAAAACACAACCCGAGGTACAGGATGTGTAGGTCTGTATTGGGTAAAACACAACCCGAGGTACAGTAGGTCTGTATTGGGTAAAACACAACCCGAGGTACAGTAGGTCTGTATTGGGTAAAACACAACCCGAGGTACAGTAGGTCTGTATTGGGGTAAAACACAACCCGAGGTACAGGATGTGTAGGTCTGTATTGGGTAAAACACAACCCGAGGTACAGTAGGTCTGTATTGGGTAAAACACAACCCGAGGTACAGTAGGTCTGTATTGGGGTAAAACACAACCCGAGGTACAGTAGGTCTGTATTGGGTAAAACACAACCCGAGGTACAGGATGTGTAGGTCTGTATTGGGGTAAAACACAACCCGAGGTACAGTAGGTCTGTATTGGGTAAAACACAACCCGAGGTACAGTAGGTCTGTATTGGGGTAAAACACAACCCGAGGTACAGTAGGTCTGTATTGGGGTAAAACACAACCCGAGGTACAGTAGGTCTGTATTGGGTAAAACACAACCCGAGGTACAGGATGTGTAGGTCTGTATTGGGGTAAAACACAACCCGAGGTACAGTAGGTCTGTATTGGGTAAAACACAACCCGAGGTACAGTAGGTCTGTATTGGGTAAAACACAACCCGAGGTACAGTAGGTCTGTATTGGGGTAAAACACAACCCGAGGTACAGTAGGTCTGTATTGGGTAAAACACAACCCGAGGTACAGTAGGTCTGTATTGGGTAAAACACAACCCGAGGTACAGTAGGTCTGTATTGGGGTAAAACACAACCCGAGGTACAGGATGTGTAGGTCTGTATTGGGGTAAAACACAACCCGAGG
>NC_068432.1:52485509-52490509 GCF_023373465.1 Oncorhynchus keta
TCTATAGAGCTCTGGTCTAAAGTAGTGCACTATATAGGGAATAGGATTCCATAGGGCTCTGGTCTAAAGTAGTGCACTATATAGGGAATAGGGTTCTATAGGGCTCTGGTCTAAAGTAGTGCACTATATAGGGAATAGGGTTCTATAGAGTTCTGGTCTAAAGTAGTGCACTATATAGGGAATAGGGTTCTATAGAGTTCTGGTCTAAAGTAGTGCACTATATAGGGAATAGGGTTCTATAGGGCTCTGGCCTAAAGTAGTGCACTATATAGGGAATAGGGTTCTATAGGGCTCTGGTCTAAAGTAGTGCACTATATAGGGAATAGGGTTCCATTCATCACTGATTGATTTAGTGATGGATGGATTTGTTTACTCAGCCATTCTCTCTTTCAAATCAACTTACTTTGATGTGAGAAAGCTTACTGTTAACATAACATAAATATAATGGAGAATTAAACATTTCACCTGTAGCCTAAAGAAGGGATTTGGAAGCGACTGAGAATAGTATTGTTGTTGTATACTGTATGTTGCCTACTGAGAGTAGAGAGATTACTATTGGTATTATCTACTGAGAGTAGAGAGATTACTATTGGTATTATCTACTGAGAGTAGAGAGATTACTATTGGTATTATCTACTGAGAGTAGAGAGATTACTATTGGTATTATCTACTGAGAGTGGAGAGATTACTATTGGTATTATCTACTGAGAGTAGAGAGAGTACTATTGGTATTATCTACTGAGAGTAGAGAGATTACTATTGGTATTATCTACTGAGAGTACTATTGGTATTATCTACTGAGAGTAGAGAGATTACTATTGGTATTATCTACTGAGAGTACTATTGGTATTATCTACTGAGAGTACTATTGGTATTATCTACTGAGAGTACTATTGGTATTATCTACTGAGAGTACTATTGGTATTATCTACTGAGAGTACTATTGGTATTATCTACTGAGAGTAGAGAGATTACTATTGGTATTATCTACTGAGAGTACTATTGGTATTATCTACTGAGAGTACTATTGGTATTATCTACTGAGAGTACTATTGGTATTATCTACTGAGAGTACTATTGGTATTATCTACTGAGAGTACTATTGGTATTATCTACTGAGAGTACTATTGGTATTATCTACTGAGAGTACTATTGGTATTATCTACTGAGAGTACTATTGGTATTATCTACTGAGAGTAGAGAGATTACTATTGGTATTATCTACTGAGAGTACTATTGGTATTATCTACTGAGAGTACTATTGGTATTATCTACTGAGAGTACTATTGGTATTATCTACTGAGAGTAGAGAGTACTATTGGTATTATCTACTGAGAGTACTATTGGTATTATCTACTGAGAGTAGAGAGATTACTATTGGTATTATCTACTGAGAGTAGAGAGAGTACTATTGGTATTATCTACTGAGAGTACTATTGGTATTATCTACTGAGAGTACTATTGGTATTATCTACTGATGTCTTGTAGTATGTGTCTGTGTGTTGAGTGATTCTATGGTATTATCTACTGAGATGTTCATTGCTGACAGTAGTATTATCTACTGTAGAGAGAGTACATCAGTATTATCTACAGTACTAGTATTATCTACTGAGAGTACTATTGGTATTATCTACCCCCTCTTGGTATTATCTAGAGAGTACCCCCGTCCCTTACGTCCGTCCCCCGTATTATCTACCCCCGTCCTATTGGTATTATCTACTGACCTCACCCCTCACTACTTATTATCTCTTAAAAACACCCTGCTGCCTTCCATTGACTAGCACTGGACTCCTAAATATAAAAGTGAGGTCATCGTTTTTCCTTTAAATCCCCCTTCTCTTCTCCCCAGTAGTCAACTCTCCTTCCTACCTTATTCCCAGTCAGTGTCATTCCCTGGCTGAGTTAAACCTTCCCTGTTCCCAGGCAGTGTCATTCCCTGGCTGAGTTAAACCTTCCCTATTCCCAGTCAGTGTCATTCCCTGGCTGAGTTAAACCTTCCCTATTCCCAGTCAGTGTCATTCCCTGGCTGAGTTAAACCTTCCCTATTCCCAGTCAGTTAAACCTTCCCTATTCCCAGTCAGTTATACCTTCCCTATTCCCAGTCAGTGTCATTCCCTGGCTGAGTTAAACCTTCCCTATTCCCAGTCAGTTAAACCTTCCCTATTCCCAGTCAGTTAAACCTTCCCTATTCCCAGTCAGTTAAACCTTCTCTATTCCCAGTCAGTTAAACCTTCCCTATTCCTAGTCAGTTAAACCTTCTCTATTCCCAGTCAGTTAAACCTTCCCTATTCCCAGTCAGTTAAACCTTCCCTATTCCCAGTCAGTTAAACCTTCCCTATTCCCAGTCAGTTATACCTTCCCTATTCCCAGTCAGTTAAACCTTCCCTATTCCCAGTCAGTTAAACCTTCCCTATTCCCAGTCAGTTAAACCTTCCCTATTCCCAGTCAGTTAAACCTTCCCTATTCCCAGTCAGTTAAACCTTCCCTATTCCCAGTCAGTTAAACCTTCCCTATTCCCAGTCAGTTAAACCTTCTCTATTCCCAGTCAGTTAAACCTTCTCTATTCCCAGTCAGTTAAACCTTCCCCATTCCCAGTCAGTGTCATTCCCTGGCTGAGTTAAACCTTCCCTATTCCCAGTCAGTTACACCTTCTCTATTCCCAGTCAGTTATACCTTCCCTATTCCCAGTCAGTTAAACCTTCCCTATTCCCAGTCAGTTAAACCTTCTCTATTCCCAGTCAGTTAAACCTTCCCTATTCCCAGTCAGTTAAACCTTCTCTATTCCCAGTCAGTTAAACCTTCCCCATTCCCAGTCAGTGTCATTCCCTGGCTGAGTTAAACCTTCCCTATTCCCAGTCAGTTAAACCTTCTCTATTCCCAGTCAGTTATACCTTCCCTATTCCCAGTCAGTTAAACCTTCCCTATTCCCAGTCAGTTAAACCTTCTCTATTCCCAGTCAGTTAAACCTTCCCTATTCCCAGTCAGTTAAACCTTCCCTATTCCCAGTCAGTTAAACCTTCTCTATTCCCAGTCAGTTAAACCTTCCCTATTCCCAGTCAGTTAAACCTTCCCTATTCCCAGTCAGTTAAACCTTCCCTATTCCCAGTCAGTTAAACCTTCCCTATTCCCAGTCAGTTAAACCTTCCCTATTCCCAGTCAGTTAAACCTTCCCTATTCCCAGTCAGTTAAACCTTCTCTATTCCCAGTCAGTTAAACCTTCCCTATTCCCAGTCAGTTAAACCTTCTCTATTCCCAGTCAGTTAAACCTTCCCTATTCCCAGTCAGTTAAACCTTCCCTATTCCCAGTCAGTTAAACCTTCCCTATTCCCAGTCAGTTAAACCTTCCCTATTCCCAGTCAGTTAAACCTTCCCTATTCCCAGTCAGTTAAACCTTCTCTATTCCCAGTCAGTTAAACCTTCCCTATTCCCAGTCAGTTAAACCTTCTCTATTCCCAGTCAGTTAAACCTTCCCTATTCCCAGTCAGTTAAACCTTCCCTATTCCCAGTCAGTTAAACCTTCCCTATTCCCAGTCAGTTATACCTTCCCTATTCCCAGTCAGTTAAACCTTCCCTATTCCCAGTCAGTTAAACCTTCCCTATTCCCAGTCAGTTAAACCTTCCCTATTCCCAGTCAGTTAAACTTTTCTATTCCCAGTTAGTTAAACCTTCCCTATTCCCAGTCAGTTAAACCTTTTCTATTCCCAGTCAGTTAAACCTTCCCCATTCCCAGTCAGTGTCATTCCCTGGCTGAGTTAAACCTTCCCTATTCCCAGTCAGTTAAACCTTCTCTATTCCCAGTCAGTTAAACCTTCCCTATTCCCAGTCAGTTAAACCTTCCCTATTCCCAGTCAGTTATACCTTCCCTATTCCCAGTCAGTTAAACCTTCCCTATTCCCAGTCAGTTAAACCTTCCCTATTCCCAGTCAGTTAAACCTTCCCTATTCCCAGTCAGTTAAACCTTCTCTATTCCCAGTCAGTTAAACCTTCCCCATTCCCAGTCAGTTTTATTCCCTGGCTGAGTTAAACCTTCCCTATTCCCAGTCAGTTAAACCTTCTCTATTCCCAGTCAGTTAAACCTTCCCTATTCCCAGTCAGTTAAACCTTCCCTATTCCCAGTCAGTTAAACCTTCCCTATTCCCAGTCAGTTAAACCTTCTCTATTCCCAGTCAGTTAAACCTTCCCTATTCCCAGTCAGTTAAACCTTCTCTATTCCCAGTCAGTTAAACCTTCCCTATTCCCAGTCAGTTAAACCTTCCCTATTCCCAGTCAGTTAAACCTTCCCTATTCCCAGTCAGTTATACCTTCCCTATTCCCAGTCAGTTAAACCTTCCCTATTCCCAGTCAGTTAAACCTTCCCTATTCCCAGTCAGTTAAACCTTCCCTATTCCCAGTCAGTTAAACCTTTTCTATTCCCAGTCAGTTAAACCTTCCCTATTCCCAGTCAGTTAAACCTTTTCTATTCCCAGTCAGTTAAACCTTCCCCATTCCCAGTCAGTGTCATTCCCTGGCTGAGTTAAACCTTCCCTATTCCCAGTCAGTTAAACCTTCTCTATTCCCAGTCAGTTAAACCTTCCCTATTCCCAGTCAGTTAAACCTTCCCTATTCCCAGTCAGTTATACTTTCCCTATTCCCAGTCAGTTAAACCTTCCCTATTCCCAGTCAGTTATACCTTCCCTATTCCCAGTCAGTTAAACCTTCCCTATTCCCAGTCAGTTATACCTTCCCTATTCCCAGTCAGTTAAACCTTCCCTATTCCCAGTCAGTTAAACCTTCTCTATTCCCAGTCAGTTAAACCTTCTCTATTCCCAGTCAGTTAAACCTTCCCTATTCCCAGTCAGTTAAACCTTCCCTATTCCCAGTCAGTTAAACCTTCCCTATTCCCAGTCAGTTAAACCTTCCCTATTCCCAGTCAGTTAAACCTTCTCTATTCCCAGTCAGTTAAACCTTCCATTCCCTATTCCCAGTCAGTTAAACCTTCCCTATTCCCAGTCAGTTAAACC
>NC_068432.1:52500509-52508009 GCF_023373465.1 Oncorhynchus keta
TCTTCTTCTCTAGTTTTGGGACAATACCTTTTATGTCTCACTTTCTTCTTCTCTAGTTTTGGGACAATACCTTTTATGTCTCACTTTCTTCTTCTCTAGTTTTGGGACAATACCTTTTATGTCTCACTTTCTTCTTCTCTAGTTTTGGGACAATACCTTTTATGTCTCACTTTCTTCTTCTCTAGTTTTGGGACAATACCTTTTATGTCTCACTTTCTTCTTCTCTAGTTTTGGGACAATACCTTTTATGTCTCACTTTCTTCTTCTCTAGTTTTGGGACAATACCTTTTATGTCTCACTTTCAATAGTTTGTCAGAAGTGGTTGGATATTATTCACAAACACGTTGTTCTATTGAGTCCCGTAGTGTTTAAACTAGAATAGATTGATTGGTTTTCAATATGTTTGACGTTATACGCTCAGATAATTCATGACGTTTCCAAGTATTTTGAGAGGGTTTTTTTGTGTGTGTGGGTTTTACATTTGATGACACATGCCTAATCCAGGCACTGGTCCTCTCCTGTCTGGACCACTGCAACCCGCTGTTAGCTGGGCTCCCTGCTTGTGCCATGGAACCCACTGCAACCCGCTGTTAGCTGGGCTCCCTGCTTGTGCCATGGAACCCACTGCAACCCGCTGTTAGCTGGGCTCCCTGCTTGTGCCATGGAACCCACTGCAACCCGCTGTTAGCTGGGCTCCCTGCTTGTGCCATGGAACCCACTGCAACCCGCTGTTAGCTGGGCTGCAACCCGCTGTTAGCCCTGCTTGTGCCATGGAACCCACTGCAACCCCTGTTAGCTGGGCTGTTAGCTGGGCTCCTGCTTGTGCCATGGCTGGGCTTGTGCCATGGAACCCACTCCCTGCTTGTGCCATGGAACCCACTGCAACCCGCTGTTAGCTGGGCTCCCTGCTTGTGCCATGGAACCCACTGCAACCCGCTGTTAGCTGGGCTCCCTGCTTGTGCCATGGAACCCACTGCAACCCGCTGTTAGCTGGGCTCCCTGCTTGTGCCATGGAACCCACTGCAACCCGCTGTTAGCTGGGCTCCCTGCTTGTGCCATGGAACCCACTGCAACCCGCTGTTAGCTGGGCTCCCTGCTTGTGCCATGGAACCCACTGCAACCCGCTGTTAGCTGGGCTCCCTGCTTGTGCCATGGAAGCTGGGCCCTGCTTGTGCCAACCCGCTGTTAGCTGGGCTCCCTGCTTGTGCCATGGAACCCACTGCAACCCGCTGTTAGCTGGGCTCCCTGCTTGTGCCATGGAACCCACTGCAACCCGCTGTTAGCTAATATGAGACGGTGGTGCTGTACTGTACTGAGTTGCTGTAATATGAGACGGAGGTGCTGTACTGAGTTGCTGTAATATGAGACGGAGGTGCTGTACTGTACTGAGTTGCTGTAATATGAGACGGAGGTGCTGTACTGAGTCGCTGTAATATGAGACGGAGGTGCTGTACTGAGTTGCTGTAATATGAGACGGAGCAGGCAGGAGAGTCAGGCAGCCGATCCATAACAGGGAGATGGGATGTTGTGGGTAGTGGGGGAGCAGCCAGGATCAGACAGGGGTACACATTGAGGTGCTGTACTGTACTATGCTCTGAGGCAGTCAACCAGGGGCTCCATGCGTGTGTTAGTCCTGAGATGGAGGTACTGTACTATGCTCTGGGGGCCGGGGAGCCCAACGATCCAGGCGAGCGTTAACAGCATTAGTGCAGAACGCCATGATGCCATCTGCTCCTGTCTGTCACGTGTCTCATCTACACACAGCTCCTCTCAACCACTTCTACAGGACTACAGGGCTACAGGTTTACAGGGCTACAGGGTTACAGGGTTACAAGGCTACAGGGTTACAGGGCTACAGGGTTACAGGGCTACAGGGTTACAGGGTTACAAGGCTACAGGGTTACAGGGCTACAGGACTACAGGGCTACAGGACTACAGGGTTACAAGGCTACAGGGTTACAGGGCTACAGGGTTACAAGGCTACAGGTTTACAGGACTACAGGGTTACAAGGCTATAGGGTTACATGACTACAGGGCTACAGGGCTACAGGGTTACAGGGCTACAGGACTACAGGGCTACAGGGTTACAGGACTACAGGGTTACAGGGCTACAGGACTACAGGACCACAGGACTACAGGGTTACAAGACTACAGGGTTACAGGACTACAGGGTTACAGGACTACAGGGTTACAGGGTTACAGGACTACAGGGTTACAGGGTTACATGACTACAGGGTTACAGGACTACAGGGTTACAGGGCTACAGGACTACAGGGCTACAGGTTTACAGGGCTACAGGGTTACAGGGTTACAGGACTACAGGACTACAGGACTACAGTGTTACAGGACTACAGGGTTACAGGGTTACAGGACTACAGGGTTACAGGACTACAGGGTTACAGGGTTACAGGGTTTCAGGACTACAGGACTACAGGGTTACAGGACTACAGGGTTACAAGGCTACAGGGTTACAGGACTACAGGGTTACAGGACTACAGGACTACAGGGTTACAAGGCTACAGGGTTACAGGACTACAGGGTTACAGGACTACAGGGTTACAGGACTACAGGGTTACAGGACTACAGGACTACAGGGTTACATGACTACAGGACTACAGGGTTACAAGGCTACAGGGTTACAGGACTACAGGGTTACAGGACTACAAGACTACAGGGCTACAGGGTTACAGGGTTACAGGACTACAGGGTTACATTACTACATGGTTGCAGGGTTACAGGACTACAGGGTTACAGGACTACAGGGTTACAGGACTACAGGGTTACAGGACTACAGGGTTACAGGGTTACAGGACTACAGGGTTACAGGGCTGCTTAATACAGTCAAGTGGATTGTTCAAAACCCTCTTTGGCCCTATCGCTTTTTTTCCCACAAAACCAGGAAAATCAACTGTAGCCCTTACTGACTGACTGTAGGGCGGGTTGCTAACGTCAACAGCTCTTACTGACTGACTGTAGGGCGGGTTGCTAACGTCAACAGCTCTTACTGACTGACTGTAGGGCGGGTTGCTAACGTCAACAGCTCTTACTGACTGACTGTAGGGCGGGTTGCTAACGTCAACAGCTCTTACTGACTGACTGTAGGGCGGGTTGCTAACGTCAACAGATCTTACATGAGCACGGCCATGTGGGCTGCTCTCTCAATATGACTGATTATAGAAGAGACTAGATATGAAAACGAAGAAGAAGAAGAAGAAGAGAACAGTACATATTATAGACATTAGAAGAAGAAGAAGAAGAAGAAGAGGAAGAGAACAGTACGTCCTATAGACATGAGAAGAAGAAGAAGAAGAAGAAGAAGAAGAAGAAGAAGAAAACAGTACGTCCTATAGACATAAGAAGAAGAAGAAGAAGAAGAAGAAGAAGAAGAAGAAGAAGAA
The DNA here is from genome assembly GCF_023373465.1 of Oncorhynchus keta. Classification (NCBI taxonomy): domain Eukaryota; kingdom Metazoa; phylum Chordata; class Actinopteri; order Salmoniformes; family Salmonidae; genus Oncorhynchus; species Oncorhynchus keta. The sequence goes on from NC_068432.1 coordinate 52,503,908, forward strand.
GAAAACAGTACGTCTTATAGACATGAGAAGAAGAAGAAGAAGAAGAAGAAGAAGAGAACAGTACGTCCTATAGACATAAGAAGAAGAAGAAGAAGAAGAAGAAGAAGAAGAAGAAGAAGAAGAAGAAGAAAACAGTACGTCTTATAGACATGAGAAGAAGAAGAAGAAGAAGAAGAAGAAGAAGAGAACAGTACGTCCTATAGACATAAGAAGAAGAAGAAGAAGAAGAAGAAGAAGAAGAAGAAGAAGAAGAAGAAAACAGTACGTCTTATAGACATGAGAAGAAGAAGAAGAAGAAGAAGAAGAAGAAGAAGAAGAAGAAAACAGTACGTCCTATAGACATAGACATAAGAAGAAGAAGAAGAGAACAGTACGTCCTATAGACATAAGAAGAAGAAGAAGAAGAAGAAGAAGAAGAAGAAGAAGAAGAAGAAAACAGTACGTCTTATAGACATGAGAAGAAGAAGAAGAAGAAGAAGAAGAAGAAGAAGAACAGTACGTCCTATAGACATGAGAAGAAGAAGAAGAAGAAGAAGAAGAAGAAGAAGAAGAAGAAGAAGAAAACAGTACGTCTTATAGACATGAGAAGAAGAAGAAGAAGAAGAAGAAGAAGAAGAAGAAAACAGTACGTCTTATAGACATGAGAAGAAGAAGAAGAAGAAGAAGAAGAAGAAGAAAACAGTACGTCTTATAGACATGAGAAGAAGAAGAAGAAGAAGAAGAAGAAGAAGAAAACAGTACGTCCTATAGACATAAGAAGAAGAAAGAAGAAGACATAAGAAGAAGAAGAAGAAGAAGAAGAAGAAGAAGAAGAAAAACAGTACGTCTTATAGACATGAGAAGAAGAAGAAGAAGAAGAAGAAGAAGAAGAAGAGAACAGTACGTCCTATAGACATGAGAAGAAGAAGAAGAAGAAGAAGAAGAAGAAGAAGAAGAAGAAGAGAACAGTACGTCCTATAGACATGAGAAGAAGAAGAAGAAGAAGAAGAAGAAGAAGAAGAGAACAGTACGTCCTATAGACATGAAGAAGAAGAAGAAGAAGAAGAAGAAGAAGAAGAAGAAGAAGAGAACAGTACGTCCTATAGACATGAGAAGAAGAAGAAGAAGAAGAAGAAGAAGAAGAAGAAGAAGAGAACAGTACGTCCTATAGACATAAGAAGAAGAAGAAGAAGAAGAAGAAGAGAAAGTCCTATAGAAGAAGAAGAAGAAGAAGAAGAAGAAGAAGAGAACAGTACGTCCTATAGACATAAGAAGAAGAAGAAGAAGAAGAAAACAGTAGTCCTATAGACATAAGAAGAAGAAGAAGAAGAAGAAGAAGAAGAAGAAGAAGAAGAAGAGAACAAGATAGACATGAGAAGAAGAAGAAGAAGAAGAAGAAGAAGAAGAAGAAGAAGAAGAAGAAAGAGAACAGTACGTCCTATAGACATAAGAAGAAGAAGAAGAAGAAGAAGAAGAAGAAGAAGAAGAAGAAGAAGAAGAGAACAGTACGTCCTATAGACATAAGAAGAAGAAGAAGAAGAAGAAGAAGAAGAAGAAGAAGAAGAAGAAGAGAACAGTACGTCCTATAGACATAAGAAGAAGAAGAAGAAGAAGAAGAAGAAGAAGAAGAAGAAGAAGAAGAAGAAGAAGAAGAAGAAGAAGAAGAAGAAGAAGAGAACAGTACGTCCTATAGACATGAGAAGAAGAAGAAGAAGAAGAAGAAGAAGAAGAAGAAGAAGAAGAAGAAGAAGAAGAAGAAGAAGAAGAAGAAGAAGAAAACAGTACGTCCTATAGACATGAGAAGAAGAAGAAGAAGAAGAAGAAGAAGAAGAAGAGAACAGTACGTCCTATAGACATGAGAAGAAGAAGAAGGCACAACATGAAGAGAACTCAGGGGGACAAATACAGGAAAATATGAGGAAGCCTTCTGATTTTGTGATATTAGAGAAAGATTAGTTTGGTCAAATATAATTTGCAGAGAGGGCTATTATGATTGTACTGTTTGTCTCTCTCTCCTGCTGGGAAAAAAAGTTGCTTGAGGAAGATAGAAGCACATTTGTTTTGCACATGACCCAGAAACATGGATTTATTTAACTGATTTAAGTCAGTTTAGAACAAATTATTATTTTCAATGATGGCCTAGGAACAGTGGGTTAACTGGTCTAGGAACAGTGGGTTAACTGGCCTAGGGACAGTGGGTTAACTGGCCTAGGGACAGTGGGTTAACTGGCCTAGGAACAGTGGGTTAACTGGTCTAGGAACAGTGGGTTAACTGATCTAGGAACAGTGGGTTAGCTGGTCTAGGAACAGTGGGTTAACTGGTCTAGGAACTGTGGGTTAACTGGTCTAGGAACAGTGGGTTAACTGGTCTAGGAACTGTGGGTTAACTGGTCTAGGAACAGTGGGTTAACTGGTCTAGGAACATTGGGTTAACTGGTCTAGGAACAGTGGGTTAACTGGTCTAACTGACCACTAGTCTACCTGCCACCTCTACACTCTAACCACTAGGTTACATTCCCTCCTCTACACTCTAACCACTAGGTTACCTGCCACCTCTACACTCTAACCACTAGGTTACCTGCCACCTCTACCCTCTAACCACTAGGTTACCTGCCTCCTCTACACTCTAACCACTAGGTTACCTGCCTCCTCTACACTCTAACCACTAGGCTACCTGCCTCCTCTACACTCTAACCACTAGGTTACCTGCCCCCCCACACTCTAACCACTAGGTTACCTGCCACCTCTAACCACTAGGCTACCTGCTGCCTCTACACTCTAACCACTAGGCTACCTGCTGCCTCTACACTCTAACCACTAGGCTACCTGCCTCCTCTACACTCTAACCACTAGACTACCTGCCTCCTCTACACTCTAACCACTAGGCTACCTGCCGCCTCTACACTCTAACCACTAAGCTACTTGCCGCCTCTACACTCTAACCACTAGGCTACCTGCCACCTCTACACTCTAACCACTAGACTACCTGCCTCCTCTACACTCTAACCACTAGGCTACCTGCTGCCTCTACACTCTAACCACTAGGCTACCTGCCTCCTCTACACTCTAACCACTAGACTACCTGCCTCCTCTACACTCTAACCACTAGGCTACCTGCCACCTCTACACTCTAACCACTAGACTACCTGCCTCCTCTACACTCTAACCACTAGGCTACCTGCTGCCTCTACACTCTAACCACTAGGCTACCTGCCTCCTCTACACTCTAACCACTAGACTACCTGCCTCCTCTACACTCTAACCACTAGGCTACCTGCCACCTCTACACTCTAACCACTAGACTACCTGCCTCCTCTACACTCTAACCACTAGGCTACCTGCTGCCTCTACACTCTAACCACTAGGCTACCTGCCTCCTCTACACTCTAACCACTAGACTACCTGCCTCCTCTACACTCTAACCACTAGGCTACCTGCTGCCTCTACACTCTAACCACTAGGCTACCTGCCTCCTCTACACTCTAACCACTAGGCTACCTGCCACCTCTACACTCTAACCACTAGACTACCTGCCTCCTCTACACTCTAACCACTAGGCTACCTGCTGCCTCTACACTCTAACCACTAGGCTACCTGCCTCCTCTACACTCTAACCACTAGACTACCTGCCTCCTCTACACTCTAACCACTAGGCTACCTGCCACCTCTACACTCTAACCACTAGACTACCTGCCTCCTCTACACTCTAACCACTAGGCTACCTGCTGCCTCTACACTCTAACCACTAGGCTACCTGCCTCCTCTACACTCTAACCACTAGACTACCTGCCTCCTCTACACTCTAACCACTAGGCTACCTGCCACCTCTACACTCTAACCACTAGACTACCTGCCTCCTCTACACTCTAACCACTAGGCTACCTGCTGCCTCTACACTCTAACCACTAGGCTACCCTGCCACCTCTACACTCTAACCACTAGGCTACCCTGCCTCCTCTACACTCTAACCACTAGGCTACCTGCCTCCTCTACACTCTAACCACTAAGCTACCTGCCGCCTCTACACTCTAACCACTAGGCTACCTGCCGCCCCAAACATGACCCACATGATCCGGAAACTGCTCCTTCTATCTCCTTCCTGTGTAATCAAAGTACCTCAGAC
>NC_068432.1:52515509-52553009 GCF_023373465.1 Oncorhynchus keta
TCCTCCCCTCTCCCCCTCCCCTCTCCTCCCCTCTCCTCCCCTCTCCCCCCTCTCCTCCACTCTCTCCTCCCTACCCCTTCTCCTCTCCTCCCTCCCCAGCTCTCTCCAGTGGTCTCCAGGGCCAGAGCGCCTCATCCATCTCGTCAGAGATCAAGTCGGAGGATGAGGGGGATGAGAACCTACAGGATGCCCGATCTATGGAGACCAAGAAGGAGGAGTCTGACAACAAGGACCTCAAGTCTATTGATAGGTCAAGATCTAGGTAACCGTGTCGGCAATGTTCGCTTCATTTAAATTCCACTAACAACGGATTTTGATGAAGTGAACAGTGTGGTTTGGGGAACAGCTAAACAAACCAAACGAAAAACAACAACAAAAAGAGACGAATGATCGACTAAGTGAAACACACTCAAATATCCTCACTTACATAGCTAACTGTGACATGTCTAGTCAATAGACTACATACATATTATGACAGTCATTTAAAGCCAATTACAATTACAGCTGTTATGGCAGTCACTCAACAATCACATAAACCCTTATACTATACAGTACACACACACACACACACACGCACGCACGCACACACACACACACACACACACACACACACACGCACGCACGCACGCACGCACGCACACACGCACACACACACACACACACACACACACACACACACACACACACACACGCACGCACGCACACACACACACACACACACACACAGTACACTGTGCAGGTTGGTGGCACTTTAATGGGGGAGGACGGGCTCGCGGTAAAGGCTGGAGTGGAATCCGTGGAATGGGATCAAATACATCAAACGCCCGTTCCAGACATTATTAACGAGCAGTCCTCCCCTCTACAGCCTCCACTGGTTCACTAACACCATCGATTGCTCCAAATGTAGTCCTTCGAGTGTATCTGAAGCCAGGCGGCCCAGTCACGTCCATGGCCTTGAGCCGTGTTTTTAGCTGTTTCTCACACACCAGAGTAGAATCCCCACAACCTCATTCCCAAAATGCACTTGGGGAATCCAGCCCATCCCAGGATAAACTCTGTGACATCACAACGTTTATAGACCTTCCACCTGGAATGATCCAATCAGACTAATTCGGACCCAACCCCAGATTATGGTGATGAAACGATTGAAAAAGATGTCTCCTACCCTCTGTCCTACCCTCTGTCTATATGCATTGAAGGCATGAAAATAGATGTCTCCCACCCTCTGTCCTACCCTCTGTCTATATGCATTGAAGGCATGAAAAAAGATGTCTCCTACCCTCTGTCCTACCCTCTGTCTATATCCATTGAAGGCATGAAAATAGATGTCTCCTACCCTCTGTCCTACCCTCTGTCTATATCCATTGAAGGCATGAAAAAGATGTCTCCTACCCTCTGTCCTACCCTCTGTCTATATCCATTGAAGGCATGAAAATAGATGTCTCCCACCCTCTGTCCTACCCTCTGTCTATATGCATTGAAGGCATGAAAATAGATGTCTCCTACCCTCTGTCCTACCCTCTCTCCTACCCTCTGTCCTACCCTCTGTCCTACCCTCTGTCCTACCCTCTGTCCTACCCTCTGTCCTACCCTCTGTCCTACCCTCTGTCCTACCCTGTCTCCTACCCTCTGTCCTACCCTCTGTCCTACCCTCTGTCCTACCCTCTGTCCTACCCTCTGTCCTACCCTCTGTCCTACCCTCTGTCCTACCCTCTGTCTATATGCATTGAAGGCATGAAAAAAGATGCCTTCACCAATTGAAAATAGATGCCCTGAATGATTGAAAAGAGATCAATTAAACAATTGAAAATAGATGCCCTGAATGATTGAAAAGAGATCAATTAAACAATTGAAAATAGATGCATGAAACAATTTAAAATATATTAATTGAACGTTTGAAATATATTTATTAAACAAATGAAAATAGATGCATTGAATAATTAAACATTTTAACGATTGAATAACTGAAAATAGATGCAAATGAAGTTTCAGTTTCCAACACCATCCACTATATATGCCTTCAGAAATTATTCAATTGAAAGAAAGAAAAAAAACTTTATTCTACATTTTGTTGTTTAGCAGCCTGATTTTTAAACGATTTAAAGATATTTATTTTCTCACCCATCTACAGATAATACTATATAATAATAATAATAATAACAGCAATAATAATAAATAATACTCCATCATGACAAAGATGAAAACATGTTTTTAGAAATGTTGTTTTCCACATTTAACAGAAATTGAAATAGAGAAATATTGCATTTACAATAAGTATTCAGACCCCTGAGTCAATACTTGACCTTTGACGGTGATTATAGCTGTGAGTCTTTCTGGGTAAGTCTCTAAGAGCGATTACAGCTGTGAGTCTTTCTGGGTAAGTATCTAAGAGTGATTACAGCTGTGAGTCTTTCTGGGTAGTATCTAAGAGTGATTACAGCTGTGAGTCTTTCTGGGTAGTATCTAAGAGTGATTACAGCTGTGAGTCTTTCTGGGTAAGTCTCTAAGAGTGATTACAGCTGTGAGTCTTTCTGGGTAGTATCTAAGAGTGATTACAGCTGTGAGTCTTTCTGGGTAAGTCTCTAAGAGTGATTACAGCTGTGAGTCTTTCTGGGTAAGTCTCTAAGAGCGATTACAGCTGTGAGTCTTTCTGGGTAAGTCTCTAAGAGTGATTACAGCTGTGAGTCTTTCTGGGTAAGTCTCTAAGAGTGATTACAGCTGTGAACAATTTTCAGGTGTTTGCCATAGATTTTCAAGTAGATTTAAGTCAGAGTTGTAACATTCAGGAACATTAACTGTCTTCTTGGTGAGCAACCCCAGTGTAGATTTGTCTTTGTGTTTTAGGTTATTGTCCTGCTGAAAGGTGAATTCATCTCCCAGTGTCTGGTGGAAAGCAGACTGAACCAGATTTTCCTCTGGGATTTTTCCTGTGCATTCCTTTTTCTTTTTTTTATCCTGACAAACTCCCTAGTCTTTAACGATGACAGGCATACCCATAACATGATGCAGCCACCACTATGCTAGAAAATGTGAAGAGTGGTACTCAGTGATGTGTTGTATTGGATTTTCCCCAAACATAACACTTTCTATTCAGGGCAAAAAGTGAATTGTTTTGCCTCATCATTTGCAGTTTTACTTTAGTGCCTTGTTGCAAACAGGATGCATGTTTTGGAAAATGTGCGTTCTGTACAGACTTCCTTCTTTTCACTCAGTCCATTAGGTTGGTATTGTGGAGTGACTACAATGTTGTTGATCCATCCTCAGTTTCCTCCTTTCACAGACATTAAACTCTGTAGCTGTTTTAAAGTCACCATCGGTATCATGGTGAAATCACGGAGCGGTTTCCTTCCTCTCCGGCAACTGAGTTAGGAAGGACGCCTGTATCTTTGTAGTGACTGAGTGTATTGATACACCATCCAAAGTGTCATTCATAACTTCACCATGCTCAAAGGGATATTCAATGTCTGCTTGTTTTATTACCCATCTACCAATAGGTGCCCTTCTTTACGAGGTAATGGAAAACCTCCCTGGTCTTTGTGGTTGAATCTGTGTTTGAAATTCACTGCTCGACTGAGGGACCTTCCAGATAATTGTATGTGTGGGGTACAGAGATGAGGGACCTTCCAGATAATTGTATGTGGGGGGTACAGAGATGAGGGACCTTCCAGATAATTGTATGTGTGGGGGGTATAGAGACGAGGTGGTCATTCAAACATCATGTTAAACACTATTATAGCACACAGAGTCCATGTAACTTATGTGACTTGTTCAGCACGTGTTTACTCCTGAATTTATTAAGGTTTGCCATAACAAAGGAGTTGAATACTTATTGACTCAAGACATTTCAACGGTCAATTTTTAATAGATTTGTACAAAATAAAAATAAAAATGAAAAAAACATAATTCCACTTTGACAGACCAGTGACAAATATTCTCAATTTAATACATTTTAAATTCAGGCTGTAACAACAACTAAATGTGGAAAAAAGGGTCAATCATTTGTGAATGAACTGTATCTACAGTGCAGTCAGTAGCACAAGTAAATTAATAGGCATCACAAATCCTATAAACGGAGATTCAGACTGCAGACTGGGGGTAAGTGCTGGCATTTCAAAGTGGGTAAGCGTGGGTTTAGCTGGTGCTGATCAGTCCCCTATCGGTCCCACAGCAACGCGGACGACGAGGACTTGTCTCCAGAGCAGAAGATCGAACGCGAGAAGGAACGCAGGATGGCCAACAACGCCCGGGAACGGCTGCGTGTCCGAGACATCAACGAGGCTTTCAAGGAGCTGGGGCGCATGGTGCAGCTGCACCTGAAGAGTGACAAGCCACAGACCAAACTGCTCATACTGCATCAGGCCGTGGCCGTCATACTGAGTCTGGAGCAGCAAGTCAGAGGCAAGGGACCTGACACACATATATATATATACCTATAGGGACCTGACACACATATATATATATACCTATAGGGACCTGACACACATATATATATATACCTATAGGGACCTGACACACATATATATATATATACCTATAGGGAACTGACACACACACACATATATATATATATATACCTATAGGGACCTGACACACATATATATATATACCTATAGGGACCTGACACACATATATATATATATACCTATAGGGAACTGACACACACACACACATATATATATATATATACCTATAGGGACCTGACACACACATATATATATATATACCTATAGGGACCTGACACACATATATATATATATATATACCTATAGGGACCTGACACACACACATATATATATATATATATATATATATATATATATATATATATATATATATATATATATATATATATATACCTATAGGGACCTGACACACACACACATATATATATATATACCTATAGGGACCTGACACACACATATATATATATATATACCTATAGGGACCTGACACACACATATATATAAATATATATATATACCTATTCTGTACGCATACATATATAGTCACACATAGACAGACACACACATAAATAGACACACACGTAATACAGACACACACATAGACAGACACACACATAAATAGACACACACATAGACAGACACACACGTAATACAGACACACACACATAGACAGACACACACGTCAGACAGACACACACACATAGACACACACACACACATAAATAGACACACACACGTAATACAGACACACACATAGACACACACATAAACAGAGACACACGTCAGACAGACACACACACGTCAGACAGACACACACACACAGACAGACAGACACAGATTTCACTTGCTGCTCCTGGCTCAGTATGTGGCTCAGTATGTGTGGGTGTGTGTGTGTGTGTGTAGTATTAGTAGTAGTGGCATTAGTAGTAGTAGTAGTAGAAGTAGTATAGTAGTAGCAGCAGCAGTAGTAGTAGTAGTAGTATAGAAGTAGTATAGTATAGTAGTAGTAGTAGTAGCAGTAGTAGTAGTAGTATTAGTAGTAGTGGCAGTAGCAGCATTAGTAGTATAGTGGTAGTATAGTAGTAGCAGTAGTAGTAGTAGGATAGTAGCAGTAGCAGTAGTAGTATAGTGGTAGTATAGTAGTAGTACCAGTAGTAGTATAGTGGTAGTATAGTAGTAGTAGCAGTAGTAGTGGTAGTAGTACTTTATAAATCATTTTCTCGTACTAGTACTGTTACTACTTCTACTACACACACATACACACACACACACCTACTGAGCCTGGAGCAGCAAATCAGCGGTCAGAGACAATACAGACACACACACATGCACACACACCAACACACACACACCAGGGTGCATTATTCTTTAGGCCTGGCTGTGGTTGAGTCTTAACTTCCCCTTCAAGTTGAATTTTCACTTAGCTTCCTATTGATGTCGACGCATTAATTAGTGTAAATCTGATTTGAGTGGGAAGTTTAAGATTGTCTCCATCACACAGAGCACTATCTTCTCAGATCCACATGGGGGTGCTGCTTCAGTTCTTAAACACTTACTTGTGTCTATGTTTTCTTGCGTGTGTGTGTGTGTGTGTGTGTGTGTGTGTGTGTGTGTGTGTGTGTGTGTGTGTGTGTGTGTGTGTGTGGGTGGGTCCGTGTCTCTAGAGAGGAACCTGAACCCTAAGGCAGCGTGTCTGAAGAGACGTGAGGAGGAGAAAGGCTCGTCGGACGGCGGAGCGACCCTCTCCCTGGCCGGGCCGCACCACGGCATGGGGGACGCCTCCAACCCAATGGGACAAATGTAAAACCCCCCTAAATGGTCAGAAGATATTCACTTCAAACTAATCTGCTGTGACAACACACGTACCATTACCCCCTAAAAAAAAAACTAAGAAAATGAAATTGGTTGTTTATAATGTTCAACATTCTGGCTCCATTTGTTAAGGAATCAATACAAACCAAACAAGTAATATGCAATAAAACCCACTTTTAACAGAGAACAACTCTGTTCAAATGGTCTTCCCACAGTGACTTTGACCAACACGCTCTGCATTGTGTAAATGGATAGCAATGTTGTTTTGTCCGCGCTCGCATCCCATATAAATTATACACTTTTATAGCAGATTTACAGTACAAATGGGGACTATTTAGGACAATTTCTCCATCTGTACACTTGAGTCCAAAATGGATTGAAAATTAAATCAAGCTGAGAATCGCATTGTTTTCTGGGGTTGGCTGGTAGTTAACTGGCTGACTCTACTAAACTCTCAAATCTATTGATACAAAATGCTGGGTACATTTGAACAGCAGATTGGCAGTAAGTGTGCTTTTAGTGTGTGTGCTTATTGTGTGTTCCGCTGTGTGTGTAGTTTTAACTTGCTTTAGTTTTCATCAAGAGAAACTCAGTGAAAACCATCTTGTGGTTTTGATTGTGTGTGATGTATTGTGTTGCTTGTTTCACCGTCTGCAGTTGAATGTTGTGCAGAAACGACGAGACTGAATCAAGGTTTGACAGTAGTATAACATACAGTACCAGTCAAAAGTGGTGCAGATATCAAAACTATGAAATAACATATGGAATCATGTAGTAACCAGAAAAGTGTTAAACAAATCAAAATATATTGTCGATTTTAGATTCTTCAAAGTAGCCACCCTTCAGGCTCCCGAGTGGCACAGCGGTCACAGTGCTAGAGGCAACACTACAAACGCTGGTTCAATGTATCACAACCGGCTGTGATCGGGAGTCCCATAGGGACTGTGCACAATTGGCCCAGCGTCGTTAGGGTTTGGCCGGTGTAGGCCGTCATTGTAAATAAGAATTTGTTATTTTAACTGACTTGCCTAGTTAAATAAAAAGATGACAGCTTGGCATTCTCTCAACCAGTTTCACCTGGAATGCTTTTCCAACAGTCTTTGAAGGAGTTCCCACATATGCTCAGCACTTGTTGGCTGCTTTTCCTTTACTATGTGGTCCAACTCATCGCAAACCATCTCAATCGGGTTGAGGTCGGGTGATTGTGGAGGCCAGGTCATCTGATGCAGCACCCCATCACTCTCCTTCTTGGTCAAATAGCCCTTAAACAGCCTGGAGGTGTGTTGGGTCATTGTACTGTTGAAAAACAAATGATAGTCCCACTAAGCTCAAACCAGATTGGATGGTGTATCACTGCAGAATGCTTTGGTAGTCATGCTGGTTAAGTGTGCCTTGAATTCTAAATAAATCACTGACAGTGTCACCAGCAAAGCACCCCCACACCATCACACCTCCTCCTCCATGCTTCACGGTGGTAACCACACATGCTTTCATCTACTCTGCGTCTCACAAAGACATGGCGGTTAGAACCAACATTCTCAAATTTGGACTCATCAGACGAAAGGACAGATTTCATCTGGTCTAATGTCCATTGGTTGTGTTTCTTGGCCCAAGCAAGTCTCTTCTTCTTATTGGTGTCCTTTAGTAGGGGTTTCTTTGTAGCAATTCGACCATGAAGGTCTGATTCGTATAGTCTCCTCTGAACAGTTGATGTTGAGATGTGTCCGTTACTTGAACTCTGTGAAGCCTTTATTTGTGCTGCAATCTGAGGCTGGTAGCTCTAATGAACGTATCCTCTGCAACAGAGGTAACTCTGGGTCTTCCTTTCCTGTGGCGGTCCTCATGAGAGACAGTTTCATCATAGTGCTTGATGGTTTTTGAGACTGCACTTGAATAAACTTTCAAAGTTCTTGAAATGTTCCGTATTGACTGACCTTCATGTCTTAAAGTAATGATGGACTGTCGTTTCTCTTTGCTTATTTGAGCTGTTCTTGCCATAATATGGACTTGGTATTTTACCAAATAGGGCTATCTTCTGTATACCACCCATACCTTGTGACAACACAACTGATTGGCTCAAACGCATTAAGAAGGAAATAAATTCCACAGATTTGAACAAGGCTGTTAATTAACATTAATTAACACCTGTTAATTGAAATGCATTCCAGGTGAAGCTCATGAAGCTGGTTGAGAGAATGCAAAGAGTGGCTACGTTGAAGAATCTCATATCTAAAATATATTTCGATTTGTTTAACACTTTTGTTGGTTACTACATGATTCCATATGTGTTATTTCATAGTGTTGATGTGTTCACTATTATTTCTTCATTGTAGAAAATAGTAAAAAATAAAGAAAAACCCTTGAAAGAGTAGGTGGAGACAGGTGGCTTGTAGTGAAGAACCAACGGTTGGTTGGTGGTATGTTCTCCATAAGGTTCAGGAGTGTAAAGAGAAGCATCTGAAATCCAATACACAGGTACAGAAGCTAATCAGACAGTGGTACACAGGTACACAGGTACAGAAGCTAATCAGACAGTGGTACACAGGTACACAGGTACAGAAGCTAATCAGACAGTGGTACACAGGTACAGATGCTAATCAGACAGTGGTACACAGGTACAGAAGCTAATCAGACAGTGGTACACAGGTACAGATGCTAATCAGACAGTGGTACACAGGTACAGATGCTAATCAGACAGTGGTACACAGGTACAGATGCTAATCAGACAGTGGTACACAGGTACACAGGTACAGAAGCTAATCAGACAGTGGTAAACAGGTACAGAAGCTAATCAGACAGTGGTACACAGGTACACAGGTACAGAAGCTAATCAGACAGTGGTAAACAGGTACAGATGCTAATCAGACAGTGGTAAACAGGTACACAGGTACACAGGTACAGAAGCTAATCAGACAGTGGTACACAGGTACACAGGTACAGAAGCTAATCAGTCAGTGGTACACAGGTACACAGGAAGCTAATCAGACAGTGGTACACAGGTACACAGGTACAGAAGCTAATCAGACAGTGGTAAACAGGTACACAGGTACAGATGCTAATCAGACAGTGGTACACAGGTACACAGGTACAGAAGCTAATCAGACAGTGGTAAACAGGTACACAGGTACAGAAGCTAATCAGACAGTGGTACACAGGTACACAGGTACAGAAGCTAATCAGACAGTGGTACACAGGTACAGAAGCTAATCAGACAGTGGTAAACAGGTCAGACAGTGGTAAACAGGTACAGAAGCTAATCAGACAGTGGTACACAGGTACACAGGTACAGAAGCTAATCAGACAGTGGTACACACAGGTACAGATGCTAATCAGACAGTGGTACACAGGTACAGAAGCTAATCAGACAGTGGTAAACAGGTACAGAAGCTAATCAGACAGTACAGATGCTAATCAGACGGTGGCACACAGGTACACAGGTACAGATGCTAATCAGACAGTGGTACACAGGTACACAGGTACAGAAGCTAATCAGACAGTGGTAAACAGGTACAGAAGCTAATCAGACAGTGGTAAACAGGTACACAGGTACAGAAGCTAATCAGACAGTGGTAAACAGGTACAGCTAATGACTAAGGTCTAGACAGTGGTAAACAGGTACAGAAGCTAATCAGACGGTGGTACACAGGTACACAGGTACAGAAACTAATCAGACAGTGGTACACAGGTACACAGGTACAGAAGCTAATCAGACAGTGGTAAACAGGTACAGATGCTAATCAGACAGTGGTAAACAGGTACACAGGTACAGAAGCTAATCAGACAGTGGTACACAGGTACACAGGTACAGAAGCTAATCAGACAGTGGTACACAGGTACAGATGCTAATCAGACAGTGGTACACAGGTACACAGGTACAGAAGCTAATCAGACAGTGGTACACAGGTACAGAAGCTAATCAGACAGTGGTACACAGGTACACAGGTACAGAAGCTAATCAGACAGTGGTACACAGGTACAGAAGCTAATCAGACAGTGGTAAACAGGTACACAGGTACAGAAGCTAATCAGACAGTGGTACACAGGTACACAGGTACAGAAGCTAATCAGACAGTGGTACACAGGTACAGATGCTAATCAGACAGTGGTACACAGGTACAGAAGCTAATCAGACAGTGGTAAACAGGTACAGAAGCTAATCAGACAGTGGTACACAGGTACACAGGTACAGATGCTAATCAGACAGTGGTACACAGGTACACAGGTACAGAAGCTAATCAGACAGTGGTAAACAGGTACAGAAGCTAATCAGACAGTGGTAAACAGGTACACAGGTACAGAAGCTAATCAGACAGTGGTACACAGGTACACAGGTACAGAAGCTAATCAGACAGTGGTACACAGGTACACAGGTACAGAAGCTAATCAGACAGTGGTAAACAGGTACAGATGCTAATCAGACAGTGGTAAACAGGTACACAGGTACAGAAGCTAATCAGACAGTGGTACACAGGTACACAGGTACAGAAGCTAATCAGACAGTGGTACACAGGTACAGAAGCTAATCAGACAGTGGTACACAGGTACACAGGTACAGAAGCTAATCAGACAGTGGTAAACAGGTACACAGGTACAGATGCTAATCAGACAGTGGTACACAGGTACACAGGTACAGAAGCTAATCAGACAGTGGTAAACAGGTACACAGGTACAGAAGCTAATCAGACAGTGGTACACAGGTACACAGGTACAGAAGCTAATCAGACAGTGGTACACAGGTACAGAAGCTAATCAGACAGTGGTAAACAGGTACACAGGTACAGAAGCTAATCAGACAGTGGTACACAGGTACACAGGTACAGAAGCTAATCAGACAGTGGTACACAGGTACAGATGCTAATCAGACAGTGGTACACAGGTACAGAAGCTAATCAGACAGTGGTAAACAGGTACAGAAGCTAATCAGACAGTGGTACACAGGTACACAGGTACAGATGCTAATCAGACAGTGGTACACAGGTACACAGGTACAGAAGCTAATCAGACAGTGGTACACAGGTACACAGGTACAGATGCTAATCAGACAGTGGTACACAGGTACAGAAGCTAATCAGACAGTGGTACACAGGTACAGAAGCTAATCAGACAGTGGTACACAGGTACAGATGCTAATCAGACAGTGGTACACAGGTACACAGGTACAGATGCTAATCAGACAGTGGTAAACAGGTACACAGGTACAGAAGCTAATCAGACAGTGGTACACAGGTACACAGGTACAGATGCTAATCAGACAGTGGTAAACAGGTACACAGGTACAGAAGCTAATCAGACAGTGGTACACAGGTACACAGGTACAGAAGCTAATCAGACAGTGGTACACAGGTACAGAAGCTAATCAGACAGTGGTAAACAGGTACACAGGTACAGAAGCTAATCAGACAGTGGTACACAGGTACACAGGTACAGAAGCTAATCAGACAGTGGTACACAGGTACAGATGCTAATCAGACAGTAAACAGGTACACAGGTACAGAAGCTAATCAGACAGTGGTAAACAGGTACAGAAGCTAATCAGACAGTGGTAAACAGGTACAGAAGCTAATCAGACAGTGGTACACAGGTACACAGGTACAGATGCTAATCAGACAGTGGTACACAGGTACACAGGTACAGAAGCTAATCAGACAGTGGTACACAGGTACACAGGTACAGATGCTAATCAGACAGTGGTACACAGGTACACAGGTACAGAAGCTAATCAGACAGTGGTACACAGGTACAGAAGCTAATCAGACAGTGGTACACAGGTACAGATGCTAATCAGACAGTGGTACACAGGTACACAGGTACAGATGCTAATCAGACAGTGGTACACAGGTACAGAAGCTAATCAGACAGTGGTAAACAGGTACAGAAGCTAATCAGACAGTGGTACACAGGTACAGATGCTAATCAGACAGTGGTACACAGGTACACAGGCACAGAAGCTAATCAGACAGTGGTACACAGGTACAGAAGCTAATCAGACAGTGGTAAACAGGTACACAGGTACAGAAGCTAATCAGACAGTGGTACACAGGTACAGAAGCTAATCAGACAGTGGTACACAGGTACACAGGTACAGAAGCTAATCAGACAGTGGTACACAGGTACACAGGTACAGAAGCTAATCAGACAGTGGTACACAGGTACACAGGTACAGAAGCTAATCAGACAGTGGTACACAGGTACACAGGTACAGATGCTAATCAGACAGTGGTACACAGGTACACAGGTACAGAAGCTAATCAGACAGTGGTACACAGGTACACAGGTACAGAAGCTAATCAGACAGTGGTACACAGGTACACAGGTACAGAAGCTAATCAGACAGTGGTACACAGGTACACAGGTACAGAAGCTAATCAGACAGTGGTACACAGGTACACAGGTACAGAAGCTAATCAGGTACAGAAGCTAATCCT
Organism: Oncorhynchus keta; assembly: GCF_023373465.1. Taxonomy (NCBI): domain Eukaryota; kingdom Metazoa; phylum Chordata; class Actinopteri; order Salmoniformes; family Salmonidae; genus Oncorhynchus; species Oncorhynchus keta. The sequence continues at coordinate 52,528,210 of NC_068432.1, forward strand.
TTTTGTTTCTTTTCATTTGTTTATGTGTGTGTGTGTGTGTGTGTGTGTGTGTGTGTGTGTGTGTGTGTGTGTGTGTGTGTGTGTGTGTGTGTGTGTGTGTGTGTGTGTGTGTGTGTGTGTGTGTGTGTGTGTGTGCGGGCATGTGTGTGTCGTGACGTGTCGTGTTTGTTGGTTTGTCCAGCTAACAGCTGTCTCTAACCCCTTCTGCCCTCCTATAGGTCCAAGCTCCCGGAGTTCATCAAGATGATGAGTGACCACTTCCTTTGACAACATTTTCTTATTTCCTGAACCAATCAATCAACCGATCACGTCAATCAACGATCGATCGATCTGACCAACGTCTTGCCCTGACAACCTGTCTTTTGTCTCCTGTAGAAATAAATGAACCCAAATGTATATTGGCTATGGAACAACATAACAGATACTACCGTACTACAGATACTACAGTACTACATATACTACAATACTACAGATATTACAATACTACAGAAACTACAATACTACAGATACTACAATACTACAGAAACTACAATACTACAGATACTACAGTACTACAGATACTACAGTACTACAGATACTACAGATACTACAGATACTACAATACTATAGATACTACAGTACTACAGATACTACAGTACTACAGATATTACAATACTACAGTTCTACAGATACTACAGTACTACAGATATTACAATACTACAGAAACTACAATACTACAGAAACTACAGTACTACAGAAACTACAATACTACAAATACTACAGTACTACAGATACTACAATACTAAAGATATTACAATACTACAGATATTACAATACTACAGTACTACAGATACTACAGTACTACAGAAACCACAGTACTACAGATACCACAGATATTACAATACTACAGAAACTACAATATTACAGATTCTACAGATGCGAGAGTACTACATATATTACAATACTACAGATTCTACAGTACTACAGATTCTACAATACTACAGTACTACATATTCTACAATACTACAGTACTACAGATACTACAGTACTACAGATACTACAATACTACAGTACTACAGATACTACAGTACTACAGATTCTACAATACTACAGTACTACAGATACTACAGTACTACAGATTCTACAATACTACAGATACTACAGTACAATACATTTGTTCTTATTTCTTTCTGTTATTATATATCTTAAAGATTTTTTTTTTTAATTAAAAAAAATATATATAATAATGGATGCAACTACTCGGTGTTGGGGGAATATTTCAAACATGATATGTTTATAATCATAATGTTTAACAATGTTGCAGACTGAGCTGTTCGTGAACACAGCCCTGTCAACTGAATGGCAATCTTCTCCACACTGTGGAGACTCTTGCAGTTAGTGCCTGAAATCCTCCTTGACATTTAAAGTTAGCTAGATATATATGAAAACTCAATCAGTCAGTCTAGACAGGAAGAGGGTATGAATAGAATATAGAAAAGTAGACATTATGTAGAATTTCAAGATATTGTAAAAACACGCAATAATGACTACAACAAAAAAAAGTGTACTTCTAATCTAGAACAGATTCATTTTGAGATAACACTTTGTTTTGGGCTGTATGCTAGAATGGATAGAGGCAACAAAAAAAATGGCTGCCCCTTATACTTATAGCCACTCGAAACTAGCAAACGTCCAGATTCAGATTTGAAATGTGTTTTCATTGGCCATTCTTTTGCGGGGGCGGAGCAGATGAGCAAATGGACCCTTTGTGATTGGAGGGCAGGCCGTTGGTAGTGTTACTGTTCGTTAGCCCATGTTACTAGGCAGATGAAGGAAGGACGGAGAGAAAAGAAAGGGTGGAGAGATTGTCTCCTTGCCGTGTCTGTCACACAGACAGATCCAGAACAAAGACTCTCGCCCCGTGATGACGTCACTTCCTGGTTGGTGATGTCACGTCCTGGTTGGCGATGACGCTGCGTCGGAAAGGCACAGCCAGAGGGGGATGTACATCCCAGAGACCGAGCAGTCCGTCATCTTGTATGATTTGTCTGATTTATAAACCCCGGTCTAGCACTTCACACCCCCCTCTGTCACCCTCCCCAGTTCTCCCTTCCTGCCCCGATTACCCCCTAACCAAGCCCCAACCCCCAAGACCCTGCAAGGCTCCAGAGATGCAATTTTAACATTCACTTCTACCAATGTGCCTTTCAGAGTTCATATCATTCAAATGCGATGAGGAGGAGACGGACGTTATCTGAACTTTTTAGGATTCAAGCTTAGGGAACTGTTAGTTATTAGGTCTATGCAGTCAGGTTTTTTCCAACCTGGGAATTAAAAAAAAGAAAAAGAAAAACAGTCAAAAGAGAAAAAAAAGTATTTTTGGGATAAACTGTATTTAATTGTACTGTATGCTTATATGTAATTAGATGACGTGTCCCTGAACAGACCTTGTTTTAGTCAGTTGAGCCCCCTGGCGGCCCCAGCACCCCGAGTTTCAGACCCCTTCCTGTATTAATTCCAAGTTTCAGCCTGTTTCCATAGTGACCTACACGTCTGTTATTGAGCGTTGTATTATAGCTATCAGCTTTTTATCAATATCGGCTTGTCCGTGAGCCCCTGTAGTCTTCAGTACCAGTGTGTGGTTGTGTGTGTAAAACAGAACTTCTTCTCTTTTTGAAATCTTTCTCTTATTCTTTGTCTGTTCTGGTTTCTCCGTTGATGAAAAAAGTACTAAACCACAACTTGCTGCCCTATGGAGATTCGTCAGCAGCTGTTTTTAAATGTGGTTTACATTATCCAATCAACGCAAAGGCACTGAAACTGGAAAATAATCTATTTGAAAAATCAATATATATAAATGTAAAAATATATACAATATATAAATAAGGAAGGTGCCAGTTTTCAAAGGAGAGGTTGTTTTGGTGGTGATTCATTATTTTCTCAGAGATGGGGAGAAGGTTTGAAGAGGCATCTCAGTGTTACTTTAAAGAGACAAGACGCGATCTTCTTCTCTGCCGTGCCGTGCCGTGACATCACAATGACTGACTATGGTGTCCCTGACTGGACAAAAGGGACCGGTCTTCTCTGGCGGGGCCGTGACATCACAATGACTGACTATGGTGTCCCTGACTGGACAAAAGGGACCGGTTTTCTCTGCCGTGCCGTGACATCACAATGACTGACTATGGTGTCCCTGATGGGACAAAAGGGACCGGTTTTCTCTGGCGGGGCCGTGACATCACAATGACTGACTATGGTGTCCCTGACTGGACAAAAGGGACCGGTCTTCTCTGGCGGGGCCGTGACATCACAATGACTGACTATGGTGTCCCTGACTGGACAAAAGGGACCGGTTTTCTCTGCCGTGCCGTGACATCACAATGACTGACTATGGTGTCCCTGACTGGACAAAAGGGACCGGTCTTCTCTGGCGGGGCCGTGACATCACAATGACTGACTATGGTGTCCCTGACTGGACAAAAGGGACCGGTTTTCTCTGCCGTGCCGTGACATCACAATGACTGACTATGGTGTCCCTGATGGGACAAAAGGGACCGGTTTTCTCTGGCGGGGCCGTGACATCACAATGACTGACTATGGTGTCCCTGACTGGACAAAAGGGACCGGTTTTCTCTGGCGGGGCCGTGACATCACAATGACTGACTATGGTGTCCCTGACTGGACAAAAGGGACCGGAGTTACAACATGCTCCACTCACTGCTAATTCAGCTGTCAAAGGAAACGCAGAAATTTGTCAATTGTATGCAACAAATGCAAACTGACGATTATTTTGAAATTGTGTATGTAAAAGTTATATTTTTACATGTAGGCTGTTGTTATTTTGTGTTTAGATAATACGTTGTGTTAGTTTTTTGTTAAAAGATGAAAAAGTAAAATTCGGTGTTGAAAACATGTCACATTGAAAATGTAGTCAAAAGTTTCAATATCATATTTTTTTGTTTTTTTCAGCATTTTGTTTGTTTATATCAAGAAGGTATATAATATTATTTTCATGCTCCATGCTCATTACCATTTTTTCATTGTATTTTTCATTGCCATTTTTTCATTGTATTTTTCATTGTATTTTTGAAGACATAATGTATAAATAAATCATAATACACAGGGTTCATGACCTTTTGGTTGGGGTGCTGGTGGTGAATAGCTGAAAGTGGGAGAGAATTGAGTTGATTTGATCAGTTGTATTCTGCTTGTAATTGTCTGGTTATTCTAGCCAGGTGCCAATATTAATTAAAAATCAACTGGCACGTAACTGTATGTGTGTCATGGCTTCTCAACTCACTGTTCTTTATATATATATATAAGTCATCGTGGTGCAACACTGAGATATATATATATATATATATATATATATATATATATATATATATCAGTGTTGCACCACGATGACTCGTTGACAGACAGCACAACTCTCGTCCACAGGGAAATACTGAATATTCTGGCTGTATTCAAGTGGTGCGGGTCAGAGTTACAGTTTCCAACATAGATTTAGTCTGAAATACCTTGGCAAGAAATCTTCATTTGTCAGGTTAATTAAAATGTTTGATTGTCTTAAAATGTGCCCCGAGCAACTGAAAATGAACATTAATATATTATTAGTTAAGATTAAAAAATGTTGCAATCTTTTTAGCTATCCCCCAAAAAAAAAAAAAAAAAAAGTTAGGCAGATTCAGTCTATTATTTGACAGTGTTTTCCAGCTAATTCCTGATCATTTCTGATCATTCCAGCTAATTCCTGATCATTCCTGATAATTTCTGATCATTCCAGCTAATTCCTGATCATTCCTGATCATTTCTGATCATTCCAGCTAATTCCTGATCATTCCAGCTAATTCCTGATCATTCTTGATCATCTCTGATCATTCTAATTCATTCGATTGGACGCGTCATTCTAAGTGCTAATATTTTGATTTTGCAAGATGTCATTTTGAGTAAAAAATTCTCAAGGATTGCAATATCTCAGTTGTTGTGTTTATAGCAACAGGCAACAGCCTTTTCCTGACTCTACGTGTCATCTCACCTCTCTTGTGATGCTATCGGTTATAGCAGTGATGCTATCGGTAATAGCAGCGATGCTATCGGTTATAGCAGCGATGCTATCGGTAATAGCAGCGATGCTATTGGTTATAGCAGTGATGCTATCGGTAATAGCAGCGATGCTATCGGTTATAGCAGTGATGCTATCGGTTATAGCAGCGATGCTATCGGTTATAGCAGTGATGCTATCGGTTATAGCAGTGATGCTATCGGTTATAGCAGTGATGCTATCGGTTATAGCAGTGATGCTATCGGTTATAGCAGTGATGCTATCGGTTATAGCAGTGATGCTATCGGTTATAGCAGTGCTTTATCTTCCACGGTGGTGTGTAAAGGGTAGAAAACACACACAGCGTTGAATGCATCGGGGAATATTCTAGAATCTTGTTCGTTATGGGAAAAATGTTGCCCTTGAAAGCAAATTATTGAGCTACATTGTTCACCAATGGCCCTTTACCACAAAGTAAAGGGCCAATGCTCTTGGCAAAATGTATTTTTATTTTCTGGTGATCATTGTAATTCAATAAAGAGAGTTACTTTTAGTCATTTAACCGTCTGTATTAGCCCTTTCCTCTGTTTGAGTTGTACACATCTGAAGCAGACGCTGGTTAACGACAGACTGAAAAAAAAGGCTACGGCAAACTGGATTAGATTTTGTACTTCAGATAATGGGCACCGATGAACACAACAAACAACACTGATATTTGGTCATTTATCAAGGTATGTTCCGTTGCGCAAAAAAAAAAAGAATGAAAAAGAAACTGCATTTTATACAAATGGTTACCATGGGTGTTGGTTACCATGGGTGTTGGTTACCATGGGTGATGGTTACCATGGGTGTTTATGTGACACTAATTTTGCTGGAAGACTTCCTAATGTTTTTTGTAAAATGTAAAAAAATGAAAAATGAAAAATAATAAAGTTAACAATAAAAGGGGCCTCTTTGCTTGATAACAATGGCTGCCATTAAAAAAAAACAAGGGTCAATTATTTAACATCTATTGCCAAGTAATTGTAACAGTATAATTTTAAACCGTCCCCTCGCCCATACCCGGGCGCGAAACAGGGACCTTCTGCACACATCAACAACAGTCATCCACGAAGCATCATTGTTACCCATCGCTCCACAGCCCTTGCAGAGCAAGGGGAACTACTACTTCAAGGTCTCAGAGCAAGTGACGTAACCAATTGAAACGCTATTTAGCTCACACCGCTAAGCTAGCCGTTTCACATACCCCCTTTTGACCTTCCTCCGCAGCAACCAGTAATCCGGGTCACGGCACCAATGTAACAGTATAATTTTAAACCGTCCCTCGCCCATACCCGGGCGCGATCCAGGGACCTTCTGCACACATCAACAACAGTCATCCACGAAGCATCGTTGTTACCCATCGCTCCACAAGAGCCGCGGCCCTTGCAGAGCAAGGGGAACTACTACTTCAAGGTCTCAGAGCAAGTGACGTAACCGATTGAAACGCTATTTAGCTCACACCGCTAAGCTAGCCGTTTCACATCCGTTACATAATATCGATTTAATTTCTGATACGATTCTAAAACCACAAAGTCAAACAGATTTATGTCTTGATCAAAAATTTAACCTGACTAGATTATCATTATACTCAGAAAGAAAACTCTTTTTAAAGCAACGTTAATAAAAGGTATTGTACACTTGAAGTTGGAAAGGTTGGCTGATGAGTTTCCAGAGTCTAGCTTCTAGCCACCATCTACAGTGACACCTGTCAATCAAGTTAAGTCTGCAATTTGTATATATCCAGTCTTCAATATGGTTTAATTACTCTCTTCTATTTTTGATCTCACATCGCATCACAGCAAAGTTAGACTACAGAGATACTAACACAGACGTTAGACTACAGAGATACTGACTAACACAGAAGTTAGACTACAGAGATACTAACACAGAAGTTAGACTACAGAGATACTAACACAGAAGTTAGACTACAGAGATACTAACACAGAAGTTAGACTACAGAGATACTAACACAGAAGTTAGACTACAGAGATACTAACACAGAAGTTAGACTACAGAGATACTAACACAGAAGTTAGAATACAGAGATACTAACACAGAAGTTTGACTACAGAGATACTAACACAGAAGTTAGACTACAGAGATACTAACACAGAAGTTAGACTACAGAGATACTGACTAACACAGAAGTTAGACTACAGAGATACTGACTAACACAGAAGTTAGACTACAGAGATACTAACACAGAAGTTAGACTACAGAGATACTGACTAACACAGAAGATAGACTACAGAGATTCTAACACAGAAGTTAGACTACAGAGATACTAACACAGAAGTTAGACTACAGAGATACTGACTAACACAGAAGATAGACTACAGAGATACTAACACAGAAGTTAGACTACAGAGACACTAACACAGAAGTTAGACTACAGAGATACTGACTAACACAGAAGATAGACTACAGAGATTCTAACACAGAAGTTAGACTACAGAGATACTAACACAGAAGTTAGACTACAGAGATACTCACACAAAAAGTTAGACTACAGAGATACTAACACAGAGAAATATAGGACTATTATTTTGGCACCGTGGCTATGCCCCCATAGGATGACAATGCCCCCATCCATAAAGGCACGAGGGGTCACTGAATGGTTTGATGAGCATGAGAACGATGTTAGCCCTATTACCTTGGCCGTCTCAGCCACCAGATCCCAACCGAATGGGAGATTCTGGAGCGGCGCCTGAGACCAGCGTTTTCCACCACCGTCGACAAAACACCAAACGATGGAATTTATCGCGGAAAATGGTGTCACATCCCTCCAATAGAGATCCAGACACCTGTAGAATCTATGCCGAGGTGCATTGAAGCTGTTATTCTGGCAGTTACCTGTATGTGTAAGTATCACAGATTATAATAAAGATACACCAGGTGGCACCATGGCTTCTTCTACTTTAATCTGGCTAGTCATTGTTTTACTTCTTCTTCTACTTTAATCTGGCTAGTCATTGTTTTACTTCTTCTTCTTCTTTAATCTGGCTAGTCATTGTTTTACTTCTTCTTCTTCTTTAATCTGGCTAGTCATTGTTTTACTTCTTCTTCTTCTTTAATCTGGCTAGTCATTGTTTTACTTCTTCTACTACTTTAATCTGGCTAGTCATTGTTTTACTTCTTCTTCTTTAATCTGGCTAGTCATTGTTTTACTTCTTCTTCTTATTTAATCTGGCTAGTCATTGTTTTACTTCTTCTTTAATCTGGCTAGTCATTGTTTTACTTCTTCTTCTTATTTAATCTGGCTAGTCATTGTTTTACTTCTTCTTTAATCTGGCTAGTCATTGTTTTACTTCTTCTTCTACTTTAATCTGGCTAGTCATTGTTTTACTTCTTCTTCTACTTTAATCTGGCTAGTCATTGTTTTACTTATTCTTTAATCTGGCTAGTCATTGTTTTACTTCTTCTTCTTTAATCTGGCTAGTCATTGTTTTACTTCTTCTTTAATCTGGCTAGTCATTGTTTTACTTCTTCTTCTACTTTAATCTGGCTAGTCATTGTTTTACTTCTTCTTCTTTAATCTGGCTAGTCATTGTTTTACTTCTTCTACTACTTTAATCTGGCTAGTCATTGTTTTACTTATTCTTTAATCTGGCTAGACATTGTTTTACTTCTTCTTCTTTAATCTGGCTAGTCATTGTTTTACTTCTTCTACTACTTTAATCTGGCTAGTCATTGTTTTACTTCTTCTACTACTTTAATCTGGCTAGTCATTGTCATTGTCATTGTCATTGTTTTACTTCTTCTACTTTAATCTGGCTAGTCATTGTTTTACTTCTTCTACTACTTTAATCTGGCTAGTCATTGTTTTACTTATTCTTTAATCTGGCTAGTCATTGTTTTACTTCTTCTACTTTAATCTGGCTAGTCATTGTTTTACTTCTTCTTCTTTAATCTGGCTAGTCATTGTTTTACTTCTTCTACTACTTTAATCTGGCTAGTCATTGTTTTACTTCTTCTACTACTTTAATCTGGCTAGTCATTGTTTTACTTCTTCTACTACTTTAATCTGGCTAGTCATTGTTTTACTTCTTCTACTACTTTAATCTGGCTAGTCATTGTTTTACTTCTTCTACTACTTTAATCTGGCTAGTCATTGTTTTACTTCTTTAATTCTACTACTTTAATCTGGCTAGTCATTGTTTTACTTCTTCTACTACTTTAATCTGGCTAGTCATTGTTTTACTTCTTCTTCTACTACTTTAATCTGGCTAGTCATTGTTTTACTTCTTCTACTACTTTAATCTGGCTAGTCATTGTTTTACTTATTCTTTAATCTGGCTAGTCATTGTTTTACTTCTTCTTCTTTAATCTGGCTAGTCATTGTTTTACTTCTACTACTTTAATCTGGCTAGTCATTGTTTTACTTCTTCTTCTACTACTTTAATCTGGCTAGTCATTGTTTTACTTCTTCTTCTACTACTTTAATCTGGCTAGTCATTGTTTTACTTCTTCTTCTACTTTAATCTGGCTAGTCATTGTTTTACTTATTCTTTAATCTGGCTAGTCATTGTTTTACTTCTTCTACTACTTTAATCTGGCTAGTCATTGTTTTACTTCTTCTACTACTTTAATCTGGCTAGTCATTGTTTTACTTCTTCTACTACTTTAATCTGGCTAGTCATTGTTTTACTTCTTCTACTACTTTAATCTGGCTAGTCATTGTTTTACTTCTTCTACTACTTTAATCTGGCTAGTCATTGTTTTACTTCTTCTACTACTTTAATCTGGCTAGTCATTGTTTTACTTCTTCTACTACTTTAATCTGGCTAGTCATTGTTTTACTTATTCTTTAATCTGGCTAGTCATTGTTTTACTTCTTCTTCTTTAATCTGGCTAGTCATTGTTTTACTTCTTCTACTACTTTAATCTGGCTAGTCATTGTTTTACTTCTTCTACTACTTTAATCTGGCTAGTCATTGTTTTACTTTAATCTTATTCTTTAATCTGGCTAGTCATTGTTTTACTTACTTCTACTACTTTAATCTGGCTAGTCATTGTTTTACTTATTCTTTAATCTGGCTAGTCATTGTTTTACTTCTTCTACTACTTTAATCTGGCTAGTCATTGTTTTACTTCTTCTACTACTTTAATCTGGCTAGTCATTGTTTTACTTCTTCTACTACTTTAATCTGGCTAGTCATTGTTTTACTTCTTCTACTACTTTAATCTGGCTAGTCATTGTTTTACTTCTTTTACTTTCTTCATTACTACTTTAATCTGGCTAGTCATTGTTTTACTTCTTCTACTACTTTAATCTGGCTAGTCATTGTTTTACTTCTTCTACTACTTTAATCTGGCTAGTCATTGTTTTACTTCTTCTACTACTTTAATCTGGCTAGTCATTGTTTTACTTATTCTTTAATCTGGCTAGTCATTGTTTTACTTCTTCTTCTTTAATCTGGCTAGTCATTGTTTTACTTCTTCTACTACTTTAATCTGGCTAGTCATTGTTTTACTTCTTCTACTACTTTAATCTGGCTAGTCATTGTTTTACTTCTTCTTCTTCTACTTTAATCTGGCTAGTCATTGTTTTACTTCTTCTTCTTCTTTAATCTGGCTAGTCATTGTTTTACTTCTTCTTCTACTTTAATCTGGCTAGTCATTGTTTTACTTCTTCTTCTTCTTTAATCTGGCTAGTCATTGTTTTACTTCTTCTACTACTTTAATCTGGCTAGTCATTGTTTTACTTCTTCTTCTACTACTTTAATCTGGCTAGTCATTGTTTTACTTCTTCTACTACTTTAATCTGGCTAGTCATTGTTTTACTTCTTCTTCTTCTTTAATCTGGCTAGTCATTGTTTTACTTCTTCTTCTTCTGTATCATTTATGGTTGGTTGGTTGGTTGAAACATATTAATTTCACAGTTTTATAGACTCCATGTGTAATAATGGTGAAAATATATGAACTGTGACCTTTTTCATTCTTCTTGTTACTTGTGATGCAATTAAAGTGAGAAACAGTGAGAGGAGAATGACCATGGATCGGTGCCTGGCGTTTAGACCAGGGCACCTTATCATAGTAGAGAGCTAGACTAGTGCACCCTATCATAGTAGAGAACTAGACTAGGACACCCTATCATAGTAGAGAACTAGACTAGGGCATCCTATCATAGTAGAGAACTAGACTAGGGCACCCTATCATAGTAGAGAACTAGACTAGTGCACCCTATCATAGAGAACTAGTCTAGGGCATCCTATCATAGTAGAGAACTAGACTAGTGCACCCTATCATAGAGAACTAGTCTAGGGCACCCTATCATAGTAGAGAACTAGACAAGGGCATGATCCATTTAGGCGGCTTTTGCACATGAATAAATTGACCACAGCCTGTATGCCCTCCCACCTATCTGATTGATGTCTCAGGTAGCCCGTAAATGCCCGCATTTATTAATATTTGCCACGGATGTGAAACGGCTAGCTTAGTTAGCGGTGTGCGCTAAATAGCATTTCAATCGGTTACGTTACTTGCTCTGAGACCTTGAAGTAGTAGTTCCCCTTGCTCTGCAAGGGCCGCGGCTTTTGTGGAGCGATGGGTAACGATGCTTCGTGGGTGACTGTTGTTGATGTGTGCAGAAGGTCGCTGGTTCGCGCCTGGGTATGGGCGAGGGGACGGTTTAAAATTATACTGTTACATGAAGACTCAATAGCGCATCGAAGCCAAATGAAAGTCGGTTCAGATGGCGTCTCATGTCGACAACAAAAGTGTTATCACGCGCTCCACTGAGGCAGTTATTTATCTTATAACGTGTCCTTGTGGTAAAAATTATGTGGGTAAAAACAGGAAACGTGAATTAAAAGTAAGAATCTCTGATTAGGTGCAAAAACTCGACGAACCCCAGTTGCGGTCCTCTTTTTGGAAGCGATCTCTTTCGTCCCTTTTGCTACATCGGCATCGACCACGTCACCCTCCCTAGGAGACGGGGGTGACCTTGACAATTTATTGTTCAAACGAGAGGCCGACTGGATCTTTGATTTAATTTCGGTCTCAACATAGACTTTGATATGAAGCCATTCTTGTGATTATTGTGATTTTGCTATTTCATTGTAAATGTTTTGTTGGCATATGTAGCCACATTGTATGTATCTATGATCCTATGTTATTGTATGTATCTATGATCCATTCATGTTTTTTGTGATGTGTTTTATTTACATCTGTAAATCAAGCCACGCCCAGCCATGATTACAGACACCTTTTTTTTCTTATTTTTATTTTTTTTTTTTATTTTTTTTTTTATTAACAACAAATCAATACATAAAGCACATGAGGGAACACAAGCATACATAGATTACAAACAATGGACAATCGAGCTAGGGGGTACAATATCACATTACAATTACACAAGGACCTTAAGGGACATATGATTACAGACACCTGTGTGACCGGAAATACTGCAGGTTACCGTGAGCAATGCAATTATCTTTATGTGTGTGATTTTATAATAATCGGTTTCATGGACATACTGTACATCTGGTGTATTAGAAGCAATTATTGGTACCATGATTGTCTTACAATGTATTTTTTTATTTTTATTACACGAAGCGATTGACCACGAAGATTTCATTCACTTTATGGTCCTTCTGTGGCTCAGTTGGTAGAGCATGGCGCTTGTAACGCCAGGGTAGTGGGTTCAATTCCGGGACCACCCATATGTGGAATGTATGCACACATGACTGTAAGTCGCTTTGGATAAAAGCGTCAGATAAATGGCAATATCTATCTATCTATCTATAATTGGGGGGGGTCCTGTTTTCTGCAAACAATGCCTGCAGTACCGCGGTCGGTCTATAACTACCGTGTCTTCAATGAGAAGGTGCAGTTGTTCTCCCCTGGGTCCGTGCCATAATCCGAGTCCCCATTCACATCATAAACAAATACAGCGGTCAAAACTAAATGTCCTTCACCATCTGCACCCTTTCAATTTAGTCTAGATTTACAGAGTTATAACTTCTAAACAAAACTAAATGTCCTTCACCATCTGCACCCTTTCAATTCAGTCTAGATTTACAGAGTTATAACTTCTAAACAAAACTAAATGTCCTTCACCATCTGCACCCTTTCAATTTAGTCTAGATTTACAGAGTTATAACTTCTAAACAAAACAAGAACAAAAAACGTTTGACTGTTCTCATACCTTACAATATTGTTTTGATTATTGCTTGAACGATCACTAAGATTATATTTGGTTGTGATCGTTTCATTAATGAACCTATTTTGAATGATATTTGACATGTCATTCATTTAGCAGAGGACACTCTTGTCCAGAGTGACTTACAGTAGAGAGCGCAAACATTTTCAGTACTTTTTAAAAAATCTTACTGGTCCACCGTGGGGATCGAACCCATAATTCTGGCGTTTGCAAGTGCCGCTCACTACCAACTGAACCATGCAGCAGTTGATGAGCTAAAATGCTAACACTCATTCACATAGACTGTAGCAAAGCTAGCCAAAGTTGAAGCTTAAATGTTATTAAAGTATAGTGCAGTTGATTTGCGACAATGACACATAAACGATATTAAGCAGGACATTCATATGAGCCTTACAATCCAAATATAATCCAAAAAGCAGTGTGAAATGCACTACTAAGCAACAAGTAAATGTTTATTTATTTGGGGGGTGGCTGGCAGTCTATGAAAAATCCCCTGTGTTTCCCCTAATGTGGGAAAATTGGGAAATAGCAACCCATAGTGTGTTGAAACCTGCATTCCTGTAGCCTGGATCTGAAGTGATTGGATGGTGAAACCTGCATTCCTGTAGCCTGGATCTGAAGTGATTGGATGGTGAAACCTGCATCCAGCCAACCAGAGACGGGAGGCGGAGCAATTCAGACATTCTTGAAAGTCAAGATAATCCTTGTCCTGCAAAGATACATTATTTTCAACAGTTGAAAATAATGTATTTAGAAAGCAGTCGGGCTGAAAGGCTCTCGAGTGGCGTAGCAGTCTAAGGCACTGCATCTCAGTGCAAGAGGTGTCACTACAGTCCCTGGTTCAAATCTAGGCTGTATCACATCTGGCCGTGATTGGGAGTCCCATAGGATGGGATAGGCCTTCATTGTAAAATAAGAATTTGTTCTTAAATCAAATAAAAGTTTATTTGTCACTTGCTCCGAATACAACAGACCTTACAGTGAAATGCTGACTTACAGGCTCTAACCAACAGTGCAAAAAAAAGGTATCAGGTGAACAATAGGTAGGTAAAGAAATAAAACAACAGTAAAAAGACAGGCTATATACAGTAGAGAGGCAATATACAGTAGAGAGGCTATATACAGTAGAGAGGCTATATACAGTAGAGAGGCTATATACAGTAGAGAGGCTATATACAGTAGAGGCTATATACAGTAGAGAGGCTATATACAGGAGAGAGGCTATATACAGTAGAGAGGCTATATACAGTAGAGGGGCTATATACAGTAGAGGCTATATACAGTAGAGAGGTTATATACAGTAGAGGGGATATATACAGTAGAGGGGCTATATACAGTAGAGAGGCTATATACAGTAGAGGCTATATACAGTAGAGGCTATATACAGTAGAGAGGCTATATACAGTAGAGAGGCTATAACAGTAGAGAGGCTATATACAGTAGAGAGGCTATAACAGTAGAGAGGCTATATACAGTAGAGAGGCTATAACAGTAGAGAGGCTATATACAGTAGAGAGGCTATATACAGTAGAGAGGCTATATACAGTAGAGAGGCTATAACAGTAGAGAGGCTATATACAGTAGAGAGGCTATATACAGTAGAGAGGCTATATACAGTAGAGAGGCTATAACAGTAGAGAGGCTATATACAGTAGAGAGGCTATATACAGTAGAGAGGCTATATACAGTGGAGAGGCTATATACAGACACCGGTTAGTCAGACTGATTGAAGAGGGGTTGGTGGGTGGTGGGCGGGACACAATGCAGATAGCCCAGTTAGACAATGGTATGTTGGTCGGCCCAATTGAGTACACCACATCGGTAGGTAGGTAGGTATGTCAGTAGGTAGGTAGGTCAGTCGGTAGGTAGGTAGGTCAGTTGGTAGGTAGATCGGTAGGTAGGTAGGTCAGTAGGTCGGTAGGTCGGTAGGTAGGTCAGTAGGTAGGTAGGTCAGTAGGTAGGTAGGTAGGTAGGTAGGTAGGTAGGTAGGTAGGTAGGTAGGTCAGTAGGTCGGTAGGTCAGTAGGTAGGTCAGTCGGTAGGTAGGTCAGTAGGTAGGTAGGTAGGTAGGTAGGTAGGTAGGTAGGTAGGTAGGTCAGTAGGTAGGTAGGTCAGTAGGTCAGTAGGTAGGTAGGTCAGTAGGTAGGTAGGTCAGTAGGTAGGTAGGTCGGTAGGTAGGTAGGTAGGTCAGTAGGTGGGAAGGTCAGTAGGTCGGTAGGTAGGTCGGTCGGTCGGTCGGTCGGTCGGTAGGTAGGTAGGTAGGTAGGTAGGTAGGTAGGTAGGTAGGTAGAAAGGTAGGTAGGTAGGTAGGTAGGTAGGTAGGTAGGTAGGTAGGTAGGTAGGTAGGTAGGTGGGTCGGACAAGGGTTCGGATAGTTCAGAGCTTCTTTCTTTTCTATAACATGTATTGAACACAATATGCTCTATACTTGGCGTGTAAGTTCCTCACTTACGGGTGGCACAAATTAGGATATGTGGGAGGGGAACGGGCAGGGTATATGCAAATTAAATAGTGTAGTATTTACAGTGCTATAGTTTTAAAAACGGTGGTGTTTTTACGGACATTAGTGTAGCATGTACAATAGTATTCTACAGTATACTACAACATTCTTTAGTAAATACTACAGATGATCGAGGGATACTACAGTGGTGTGTAGTACAGTATTTTACAATAAAATACAGTTTTATACTACAGTTTACTCCAGAATTATTTAGTAAGACCTCTAGTATTCTATTCTAAACTGTAGTATTTTTGTCATGCAGGTACATTCGGGGTAACATCTCTCTATTCCCCATGCAGGTACATTCGGGGTAACATCTCTCTATTCCCCATGCAGGTACATTCGGGGTAACATCTCTCTATTCCCCATGCAGGTACATTCGGGGTAACGTCCTCTCTATTCCCCATACAGGTACATAGGGGTAACATCTCTCTATTCCCCATACAGGTACATAGGGGTAACGTCCTCTCTATTCCCCATACAGGTAGATAGGGGTAACGTCCTCTCTATTCCCCATACAGGTAGATAGGGGTAACATCTCTCTATTTCCCATGCAGGTACATAGGGTAACGTCCTCTCTATTCCCCATGCAGGTACATAGAGGTAACGTCCTCTCTATTCCCCATACAGGTACATAGGGGTAACGTCCTCTCTATTCCCCATGCAGGTACATAGAGGTAACGTCCTCTCTAATCCCCATGCAGGTACATAGGGGTAACGTCCTCTCTATTCCCCATACAGGTACATAGAGGTAACGTCCTCTCTAATCCCCATACAGGTACATAGGGGTAACGTCCTCTCTATTCCCCATGCAGGTACATAGAGGTAACGTCCTCTCTATTCCCCATACAGGTACATAGGGGTAACGTCCTCTCTATTCCCCATACAGGTACATAGAGGTAACGTCCTCTCTAATCCCCATACAGGTACATAGAGGTAACGTCCTCTCTATTCCCCATACAGGTACATAGAGGTAACGTCCTCTCTAATCCCCATACAGGTACATAGGGGTAACGTCCTCTCTATTCCCCATGCAGGTACATAGAGGTAACGTCCTCTCTAATCCCCATGCAGGTACATAGGGGTAACATCTCTCTAATCCCCATACAGGTACATAGGGGTAACGTCCTCTCTATTCCACATACAGGTACATAGAGGTAACGTCCTCTCTAATCCCCATGCAGGTACATAGGGGTAACATCTCTCTAATCCCCATACAGGTAGATAGAGGTAACGTCCTCTCTAATCCCCATACAGGTACATAGGGGTACCGTCCTCTCTATTCCCCATGCAGGTACATAGGGGTAACATCTCTCTATTTCCCATACAGGTACATAGAGGTAACGTCCTCTCTAATCCCCATACAGGTAGATAGGGGTAACATCTCTCTATTCCCCATGCAGGTACATAGAGGTAACGTCCTCTCTAATCCCCATACAGGTAGATAGGGGTAACATCTCTCTATTCCCCATGCAGGTACATTCGGGGTAACGTCCTCTCTATTCCCCATACAGGTACATAGGGGTAACATCTCTCTATTCCCCATACAGGTACATAGAGGTAACGTCCTCTCTATTCCCCATACAGGTAGATAGGGGTAACGTCCTCTCTATTCCCCATGCAGGTACATAGAGGTAACGTCCTCTCTATTCCCCATACAGGTACATAGGGGTAACGTCCTCTCTATTCCCCATACAGGTACATAGAGGTAACGTCCTCTCTAATCCCCATACAGGTACATAGGGGTAACGTCCTCTCTATTCCCCATACAGGTACATAGAGGTAACGTCCTCTCTAATCCCCATACAGGTACATAGGGGTAACATCTCTCTATTCCCCATACAGGTACATAGAGGTAACGTCCTCTCTATTCCCCATACAGGTAGATAGGGGTAACGTCCTCTCTATTCCCCATGCAGGTACATAGAGGTAACGTCCTCTCTAATCCCCATACAGGTACATAGGGGTAACGTCCTCTCTATTCCCCATACAGGTAGATAGAGGTAACGTCCTCTCTATTCCCCATGCAGGTACATAGAGGTAACGTCCTCTCTATTCCCCATACAGGTAGATAGAGGTAACGTCCTCTCTATTCCCCATGCAGGTACATAGAGGTAACGTCCTCTCTAATCCCCATACAGGTAGATAGAGGTAACGTCCTCTCTAATCCCCATGCAGGTACATAGAGGTAACGTCCTCTCTATTCCCCATACAGGTAGATAGGGGTAACGTCCTCTCTATTCCCCATGCAGGTACATAGAGGTAACGTCCTCTCTATTCCCCATACAGGTACATAGAGGTAACGTCCTCTCTAATCCCCATGCAGGTACATAGGGGTAACATCTCTCTAATCCCCATACAGGTAGATAGAGGTAACGTCCTCTCTAATCCCCATACAGGTACATAGGGGTACCGTCCTCTCTATTCCCCATGCAGGTACATAGGGGTAACATCTCTCTATTTCCCATACAGGTACATAGAGGTAACGTCCTCTCTAATCCCCATACAGGTAGATAGAGGTAACGTCCTCTCTAATCCCCATGCAGGTACATAGAGGTAACGTCCTCTCTAATCCCCATACAGGTAGATAGGGGTAACGTCCTCTCTATTCCCCATGCAGGTACATAGGGGTAACGTCCTCTCTATTCCCCATGCAGGTACATAGAGGTAACGTCCTCTCTAATCCCCATGCAGGTACATAGAGGTAACGTCCTCTCTAATCCCCATGCAGGTACATAGAGGTAACGTCCTCTCTAATCCCCATACAGGTAGATAGGGGTAACGTCCTCTCTATTCCCCATGCAGGTACATAGAGGTAACGTCCTCTCTAATCCCCATACAGGTACATAGAGGATGACATCATCTCTCTGGTTGGAGTTGAGTCATCTGTTGACGAGTCCACTTTCGTATGGCCACTCTTGTCTGAACCATCCCTCTGTACAATGGGAAATGAATGAGTCATCATTGAGTCATAAGATGTTCCACAGCTAACATAACGATGCTAGTCTATCAGTCACTGAAGTGAATCCAAATTTTAAAAAAGTGTGTTCATTTTTCATCTTACGTTGTCATCACCATTTTATGACGGGGAGTGAATATTTAATAAATAACAGACGTGAAACAAAACAAGAACAGCGTCTGGACAAAACGACATTAATGCTGACACGGGGATCAAACTGAGGAACATACAGATATAGAGGAGGCCGTCAATAAAGTGATGGAGTCCAGGTGATTCCCATGAAGCGCTGATACGCGTAACGATGGTGACAGGTGTGCGTAATGACGGGCAGCCTGGCGACCTCGAGCACCAGAGAGGGGGAGCGGAAGCAGGCTTGACACTCCAATTTTAAATAAACTTTTAAATCATACTGCATAATAATTTATTTGTATGTTGAACAAGGGTTGCCTATACGTTTCTGACTACGTTGTTATATACCAGCTTTAAGAATTTGTGACCAAATATGAACGTTTTTTTGACAAGACAAATAAGAGTGTAAATAGTCGAATGAGTTCAGAGTAGGAACCATTAGTGTCTGCTAAAATATTTCACAATCACCAGAGGTTTATGCCACTTCACTTCTGGTGGGTAGGAGTGTTGGGCCAGTAACCCGAAAGATTGCTGGATCCAATCCCCGAGCTGACAATGTAAAAATCTGTCGTTTTGCCCTTGAGCCAGGCAGTTAACCCACTGCTCCCCGGGTGCCCGTAGACCCGGATGTCGATTAAGCCAGCCATCCACATCTCTCTGATTCAGAAGGATTGGGTTAAAATGAGGAAGACACACTTCAGTTGAACGCATTCAGTTGTACAACTAACTAGGTTTAACCTTTTCCCCCTTTCCCAACAGTAGGTTGACGAAAGGTTTTATCAGGTGGCACTCCTATCTCTGGCATGCTATGATACACATACACACGCACATACACACCTCCTCAGCGAGACGCCATAACAGTGTAATAATGCTGCTTGGCCACCCAGGCCCCTCCCTCTCCTCAACCTTAAGCCCCCGGAAAGGGGAACCTTAGTGTAGTGAATGATAAAGTGACAACCCAGATCTCCTTGGCTGCATGCTTCAGCCTGTCTTCTAGCTTTATGTTTAGCCAGATGAGACATACCTTATCTGAATAATGTCTACAACACTGACTAGAAGGCCAAATAGCTGCTGTCTACAGGGATGTCTGTAGTAGAAGGACCAATAGCTGCTGTCTACAGGGAGTTCTGTAGTAGAAGGACCAATAGCTGCTGTCTTCAGGGAGTTCTGTAGTAGAAGGACCAATAGCTGCTGTCTACAGGGAGTTCTGTAGTAGAAGGACCAATAGCTGCTGTCTACAAGGAGTTCTGTAGTAGAAGGACCAATAGCTGCTGTCTTCAGGGAGTTCTGTAGTAGAAGGCCAAATAGCTGCTGTCTACAGGGAGTTCTGTAGTAGAAGGACCAATAGCTGCTGTCTTCAGGGAGTTCTGTAGTAGAAGGACCAATAGCTGCTGTCTACAGGGAGTTCTGTAGTAGAAGGACCAATAGCTGCTGTCTACAAGGAGTTCTGTAGTAGAAGGACCAATAGCTGCTGTCTTCAGGGAGTTCTGTAGTAGAAGGCCAAATAGCTGCTGTCTACAGGGAGTTCTGTAGTAGAAGGACCAATAGCTGCTGTCTTCAGGGAGTTCTGTAGTAGAAGGACCAATAGCTGCTGTCTACAGGGAGTTCTGTAGTAGAAGGACGAATAGCTGCTGTCTACAAGGAGTTCTGTAGTAGAAGGCCCAATAGCTTCTGTCTTCAGGGAGTTCTGTAGTAGAAGGACCAATAGCTGCTGTCTACGGGGAGTTCTGTAGTAGAAGGACCAATAGCTGCTGTCTACAGGGAGTTCTGTAGCACAAGGACCAATAGCCGCTGTCTACAGGGAGTTCTGTAGTAGAAGGACCAATAGCTGCTGTCTACAGGGAGTTCTGTAGCACAAGGCCCAATAGCTGCTGTCTACAGGGAGTTCTGTAGTAGAAGGACCAATAGCTGCTGTCTACAGGGAGTTCTGTAGTAGAAGGACCAATAGCTGCTGTCTTCAGGGAGTTCTGTAGTAGAAGGCCCAATAGCTGCTGTCTTCGGGGAGTTCTGTAGTAGAAGGACCAATAGCTGCTCTCTACGGGGAGTTCTGTAGCAGAATGACCAATAGCTGCTGTCTACAGGGAGTTCTGTAGTAGAAGGCCCAATAGCTGCTGTCTACGGGGAGTTCTGTAGCAGAATGACCAATAGCTGCTGTCTACGGGGAGTTCTGTAGTAGAAGGCCCAATAGCTGCTGTCTACGGGGAGTTCTGTAGCAGAATGACCAATAGCTGCTGTCTACAGGGAGTTCTGTAGCACAAGGACCAATAGCTGCTGTCTACAGGGAGTTCTGTAGTAGAAGGCCCAATAGCTGCTGTCTACGGGGAGTTCTGTAGCAGAATGACCAATAGCTGCTGTCTTCAGGGAGTTCTGTAGTAGAAGGACCAATAGCTGCTGTCTACAGGGAGTTCTGTAGTAGAAGGACCAATAGCTGCTGTCTACAGGGATGTCTGTAGTAGAAGGACCAATAGCTGCTGTCTACATGGAGTTCTGTAGTAGAAGGACCAATAGCTGCTGTCTACGGGGAGTTCTGTAGTAGAAGGACCAATAGCTGCTGTCTTCAGGGAGTTCTGTAGTAGAAGGCCCAATAGCTGCTGTCTACAGGGAGTTCTGTAGCACAAGGACCAATAGCCGCTGTCTACAGGGAGTTCTGTAGTAGAAGGACCAATAGCTGCTGTCTACAGGGAGTTCTGTAGCACAAGGACCAATAGCTGCTGTCTACGGGGAGTTCTGTAGCCCAAGGACCAATAGCTGCTGTCTACGGGGAGTTCTGTAGCACAAGGACCAATAGCTGCTGTCTACAGGGAGTTCTGTAGTAGAAGGACCAATAGCTGCTGTCTACAGGGAGTTCTGTAGCACAAGGACCAATAGCCGCTGTCTGCTGCCTACAGGGAGATCTGTATTCTTACCTAGTAAAGACTGGGTGTGACTGTCACGTCGTCTATTGTATTCTAAGTGCCAGTGACAAATGGAAACCAGCACTGTTCTGCAGAGACAGAGAATGTTAAAACAACATATGTCCAGTGGTGGGGAAAGTATTGTCATACTTGAGTAAAAGTAAAGATACATTCATTGAAAATGACTGAAGTAAAAGTGAAAGTCACCCAGTAAAATACCAGTTCAGTCTAAAAGTCTAAAAGTATTTGGTTCGAAAATATACTTAAGTATCAAAAGTAAATCTAATTGCTAAAATATACTTATATATGAAAAGTAAAAGTAAACGTGATAAATGGTTTCAAATTCCTTATATTAAATTATATATTGTATTATTTTTACTTAATTACTTCACACCACTGTATGTGTATTCCTTATAATGTACTATTGGAGAATCCTGTGAATTTAAACAACAACAACAACAACAACAACAACAACAACAACAACAATTAAGATCCAAGTAAATCGGTACGTCAGTAATACTTACATTCCTGGAATAACTCATTACTGTGAGACTAGCCAGATTTCCAAACATGGTTTTGAGAGACACGACAAAAAAAAAATTCTGTGGGAGGGAGGCCTTGAGAAGGGCACAGTAACTTCCCCAAATACCTCAAGGGGAATTCAGTGGGATGCTGAATCATTTTTTATGTCGACATGCTTGACACTAACATCACCATCGCCTAAACCTACAGTACACATCACAATATGAACACGTTCCATATGAAGAATAACAGTCTATTCTCTCCCGTGTGCGTCAGGTGTGTTTAGAGAACGCCTGCCTCCTCTTGCACGCTTCTGCCGGTAACACCCACAAGTCACACTTGATCCCGAAGCAGCGCGAGGATTACCATTTACTTCTCAACCTGAGAGCGCGCGCGCTGTCACCGTAAACGAAAAGGTATGTCACGAACCCATTCTTCTGACCGCAGTGGTCTATTATTTAAACGGGTAAAAAAAAAACTTTCCGTTTATATTTCCGCACCACATGCAACGTGCTGTTATTACAAATGTGATATGAATATGATTTTACCAGCTTATAACAAGAACTGAAGTTTTGACATTCCAGACATCTGAAATGTATAATGACAACTTTTACCTTGACGCCAGCCTTCGACACAAGCTCATTTGTTTAATAAGTACAACCTTAAGCGTCACATAATAAAGTTTAGCCGATCATGTTGTGTGGAAGGTCCTGGTTATTATTATCGTAATGAAACAGGCAGGGAGCAGGTCTCGAACCCTCGACCTTCTAGCCCGAAATCGAGCGCGTTATCGAATGTGCTGCAAAAGCATGTTCGAGCAGCAGTCGATATCCGCTCTTATAAACCCAGGGTCGATACATTATGTTCATGTTATCATGTTTGTACTCTGCACTCAGTGATAACACAATGCCTCGACGAATAGACTAGCTAAAATAAAGATCATCTGACAATACACATTTAAAGGCACTGCTTGGCTAACATTGTGCTGATTGGCTAACACAGTGCTGCTTGGCTAACATTGTGCTGATTGGCTAACATAGTGCTGCTTGGCCAACAGTGCTGATTGGCGAACACAGTGCTGCTTGGCCAACATAGTGCTGATTGGCTAACACAGTGCTGCTTGGACAACATAGTGCTGATTGGCTAACACAGTGCTGCTTGGCCAACAGTGCTGATTGGCGAACACAGTGCTGCTTGGCCAACATAGTGCTGATTGGCGAACACAGTGCTGCTTGGCCAACATAGTGCTGATTGGCTAACACAGTGCTGCTTGGCTAACACTGTGCTGATTGGCTAACACAGTGCTGCTTGGCCAACATAGTGCTGATTGGCTAACACAGTGCTGCTTGGCCAACAGTGCTGATTGGCGAACACAGTGCTGCTTGGCCAACAGTGCTGCTTGGCCAACAGTGCTGCTTGGCCAAAATAGTGCTGATTGGCGAACACAGTGCTGCTTGGCCAACACAGTGCTGATTGGCTAACACAGTGCTGCTTGGCCAACATAGTGCTGATTGGCTAACACAGTGCTGCTTGGACAACATAGTGCTGATTGGCTAACATATTGCTGCTTGGCCAACATAGTGCTGGTTGGCTAACACATTGCTGCTTGGCTAACACAGTGCTGCTTGGACAACATAGTGCTGATTGGCCAACATAGTGCTGGTTGGCTAACACAGTGCTGGTTGGCTAACACATTGCTGCTTGGCTAACACAGTGCTGCTTGGACAACATAGTGCTGGTTGGCTAACATATTGCTGCTTGGCCAACATAGTGCTGATTGGCTAACACATTGCTGCTTGGCTAACATAATGGTGATTGGCTAACACAGTGCTGATTGGCTAACACATTGCTGCTTGGCTAACATAATGGTGATTGGCTAACACAGTGCTGCTTGGTCAACATAGTGCTGATTGGCTAACACAGTGCTGATTGGCTAACACAGTGCTGCTTGGCTAACACAGTGCTGCTTGGCTAACACAGTGCTGCTTGGCTAACACAGTGCTGATTGGCTAACACAGTGCTGCTTGGCCAACACAGTGCTGCTTGGCCAACATAGTGCTGATTGGCTAACACAGTGATACAAAATATGGTTAAACTATTACACATGATATAATTCTGTGAAACGGCAGGGTAGCCTTGTGGTTAGAGTGTTGGACAAGTAACCGGAAGGTTGCAAGTTCAAACCCCTGAGCTGACAAGGTACAAAATCTGTTGTTCTGCCCCTGAAAAGGCAGTTAACCCACTGTTCCTAGGCCCTCATTGAAAATAAGAATTTGTTCTTAACTCACTTGCCTAGAGGTAAAAAAAAAACACACAAAAACTTCATATGTTATTATATCTATTTAACTAAGCAAGTCAGTTTAGGACAAATTCTTATTAACAATGACCGGCTACCAGGGAACAGTGGGTTACACTGCATTGTTCAGGGGCAGAACGACACATTTTTACCATGTCAGCTCGGAGATTCAATCCAGCAACCTTTTGGTTACTGGCCCAACGCCACCTCTACACTCTAACCACTAGGCTACCTGCCTCCTCTACACTCTAACCACTAGGCTACTTGCCGCC
>NC_068432.1:52558009-52600509 GCF_023373465.1 Oncorhynchus keta
TAACCCCTTACCTGAACCATTCAGAGTTAATGCCTAACCTTAACCCCTTACCTGAACCATTCAGAGTTAATGCCTTACCTTAACCATTCAGAGTTAATGCCTAACCTTAACCCCTTACCTTAACCATTCAGAGTTAATGCCTAACCTGAACCATTCAGAGTTAATGCCTAACCTTAACCCTTACCTGAACCATTCAGAGTTAACCCCTAACCTGAACCATTCAGAGTTAACCCCTAACCTGAACCATTCAGAGTTAATGCCTAACCTGAACCCTGACCTTAACCATTCAGAGTTAATGCCTAACCTTAACCCCTAACCTGAACCATTCAGTGAATGCCTTACCTGAACCATTCAGAGTTAATGCCTAACCTGAACCATTCAGAGTTAATGCCTAACCTTAACCCTTACCTGAACCATTCAGAGTTAATGCCTAACCTTAACCCCTTACCTGAACCATTCAGAGTTAATGCCTAACCTTAACCATTCAGAGTTAATGCCTAACCTTAACCCCTTACCTGAACCATTCAGAGTTAATGCCTAACCTTAACCCTTACCTGAACCATTCAGAGTTAATGCCTAACCTGAACCATTCAGAGTTAATGCCTAACCTGAACCATTCAGAGTTAATGCCTAACCTTAACCCTTACCTGAACCATTCAGAGTTAATGCCTAACCTTAACCCCTTACCTGAACCATTCAGAGTTAATGCCTGACCTGAACCATTCAGAGTTAATGCCTAACCTTAACCCCTGACCTTAACCATTCAGAGTTAATGCCTAACCTGAACCATTCAGAGTTAATGCCTAACCTGAACCATTCAGAGTTAACCCCTAACCTGAACCATTCAGAGTTAATGCCTAACCTGAACCCCTGACCTTAACCATTCAGAGTTAATGCCTAACCTTAAGCCCTAACCTGAACCATTCAGTGAATGCCTTACCTGAACCATTCAGAGTTAATGCCTAACCTGAACCATTCAGAGTTAATGCCTAACCTTAACCCTTACCTGAACCATTCAGAGTTAATGCCTAACCTTAACCCCTTACCTGAACCATTCAGAGTTAATGCCTAACCTGAACCATTCAGATTTAATGCCTAACCTTAACCCCTTACCTTAACCATTCAGAGTTAATGCCTAACCTTAACCCCTTACCTTAACCATTCAGAGTTAATGCCTAACTTTAACCCCTTACCTGAACCATTCAGAGTTAACCCCTAACCTGAACCATTCAGAGTTAACCCCTAACCTGAACCATTCAGAGTTAATGCCTAACCTGAACCCCTGACCTTAACCATTCAGAGTTAATGCCTAACCTTAACCCCTAACCTGAACCATTCAGTGAATGCCTTACCTGAACCATTCAGAGTTAATGCCTAACCTGAACCATTCAGAGTTAATGCCTAACCTTAACCCTTACCTGAACCATTCAGAGTTAATGCCTAACCTTAACCCCTTACCTTAACCATTCAGAGTTAATGCCTAACCTGAACCATTCAGAGTTAATGCCTAACCTTAACCCTTACCTGAACCATTCAGAGTTAATGCCTAACCTTAACCCTTACCTGAACCATTCAGAGTTAATGCCTATCCTGAACCATTCAGAGTTAATGCCTAACCTGAACCATTCAGAGTTAATGCCCAACCTTAACCCTTACCTGAACCATTCAGAGTTAATGCCTAACCTTAACCCTTACCTGAACCATTCAGAGTTAATGCCTGACCTGAACCATTCAGAGTTAATGCCTAACCTTAACCCCTGACCTTAACCATTCAGAGTTAATGCCTAACCTGAACCATTCAGAGTTAATGCCTAACCTTAACCCTTACCTGAACCATTCAGAGTTAACCCCTAACCTGAACCATTCAGAGTTAACCCCTAACCTGAACCATTCAGAGTTAATGCCTAACCTGAACCCCTGACCTTAACCATTCAGAGTTAATGCCTAACCTTATCCCCTAACCTGAACCATTCAGTGAATGCCTTACCTGAACCATTCAGAGTTAATGCCTAACCTGAACCATTCAGAGTTAATGCCTAACCTTAACCCCTTACCTGAACCATTCAGAGTTAATGCCTAACCTTAACCCCTTACCTGAACCATTCAGAGTTAATGCCTAACCTTAACCATTCAGAGATAATGCCTAACCTTAACCCCTTACCTGAACCATTCAGAGTTAATGCCTAACCTTAACCCCTAACCTGAACCATTCAGAGTTAATGCCTAACCTGAACCATTCAGAGTTAATGCCTAACCTTAACCCCTTACCTTAACCATTCAGAGTTAATGCCTAACCTTAACCCCTTACCTTAACCATTCAGAGTTAATGCCTAACCTTAACCCCTTACCTTAACCATTCAGAGTTAATGCCTAACCTTAACCCCTTACCTGAACCATTCAGAGTTAATGCCTTACCTGAACCATTCAGAGTTAATGCCTAACCTTAACCATTCAGAGTTAATGCCTAACCTTAACCATTCAGAGTTAATGCCTGACCTTAACCCCTTACCTGAACCATTCAGAGTTAATGCCTAACCTTAACCCCTTACCTTAACCATTCAGAGTTAATGCCTTACCTGAACCATTCAGAGTTAATGCCTAACCTGAACCATTCAGAGTTAATGCCTGACCTTAACCCCTTACCTGAACCATTCAGAGTTAATGCCTAACCTTAACCATTCAGAGATAATGCCTAACCTTAACCCCTTACCTGAACCATTCAGAGTTAATGCCTAACCTGAACCATTCAGAGTTAATGCCTAACCTTAACCATTCAGAGATAACGCCTGACCTTAACCCCTTATCTGAACCATTCAGAGTTAATGCCTAACCTGAACCATTCAGAGTTAATGCCTGATCTTAACCCCTTACCTGAACCATTCAGAGTTAATGCCTAACCTTAACCCCTTACCTGAACCATTCAGAGTTAATGCCTTACCTGAACCATTCAGAGTTAATGCCTAACCTGAACCATTCAGAGTTAATGCCTGACCTTAACCCCTTACCTTAACCATTCAGAGTTAATGCCTGGATTTAATGCCTGAATTTGACCTTTAATAAAACTTCAAAATTTGACGTTTGGAAAAACTCTGAAATATGACGTTTGAGAAACATGGATAAACATCTAATGTTGACGTGAGACTGAGAGCTGGTAGGACTCCTGGTAGGACTCCTGGTAGGACTCCTGGTAGGACTCCTGGTAGAACTCCTGGTAGGACTCCTGGTAGGACTCCTGGTAGGACTCCTGGACTCCTGGTAGAACTCCTGGTAGGACTCCTGGTAGGACTCCTGTTAGAACTCCTAGTAGGACTCCTGGTAGGACTCCTGGTAGGACTCCTGGTAGGACTCCTGGTAGGACTCCTGGTAGGACTCCTGGTAGAACTCCTGGTAGGACTCCTGGTAGGACTCCTGGTAGGACTCCTGGTAGAACTCCTGGTAGGACTCCTGGTAGGACTCCTGGTAGGACTCCTGGTAGGACTCCTGGTAGAACTCCTGGTAGGACTCCTGGTAGGACTCCTGGTAGGACTCCTGGTAGGACTCCTGGTAGGACTCCTGGTAGGACTCCTGGTAGAACTCCTGGTAGGACTCCTGGTAGGACTCCTGGTAGGACTCCTGGTAGGACTCCTGGTAGAACTCCTGGTAGGACTCCTGGTAGGACTCCTGGTAGGACTCCTGGTAGAACTCCTGGTAGAACTCCTGGTAGGACTCCTGGTAGGACTCCTGGTAGAACTCCTGGTAGGACTCCTGGTAGAACTCCTGGTAGGACTCCTGGTAGGACTCCTGGTAGGACTCCTGGTAGAACTCCTGGTAGGACTCCTGGTAGGACTCCTGGTAGGACTCCTGGTAGAACTCCTGGTAGGACTCCTGGTAGGACTCCTGGTAGAACTCCTGGTAGAACTCCTGGTAGAACTCCTGGTAGGACTCCTGGTAGGACTCCTATATTTAACCTAGAAACGTTGTGTTTGTCAAAACGGAACAATCGGGGAAACAAGGATCCCTTTGTTCTCCCGTCAGTCAGGTGTCTATTCATTTACATAAAGATCATAGTAATGAAACCATGGAAACCACGTGTCTGATGCCGTTCCACGGATTCCGCTCCAGCCGTTACCACGAGCCCCTCCTCCCCAATTAACGTGCCCACCAACCTCCTGTGGTTCTAAGTGTACAATAACAGTCCTTGAATGAACAATGAACTCTTTTGTTTTAACTTTATATAATACATAAATAACATACATATAGCCTGACTCTGTGTGCAATGGACGCAAGAGAAGTGACACAATTTCACCTGGTTAATATTGCCTGCTAACCTGGATTTCTTTTAGCTAAATATGCAGGTTTAAAAATATATCCACTTCTGTGTATTGATTTTAAGAAAGGCATTGGTGTTTATGGTTAGGTACACGTTGGAGCAACGACAGTTATTTTTCACGAATACGCACCGCATCGATTATATGCAACGCAGGACACGCTGGATGAACTAGTAATATCATCAACCATGTGTAGTTATAACTAGTGATTATGATTGATTAAGTTTAATGCTAGCTAGCGACTTACCTTGGCTTCTTACTGCATTCGCGTGACAGGCAGGCTCCTCGTGGAGTGCAATGTAATCAGGTGGTTAGAGCGTTGGACTAGTTAACCGTAAGGTTGCAAGATTGAATCCCCGAGCTGACTAGGTACAAATCTGTCGTTCTGCCCCCTGAACAGGCAGTTAACCCACCGTTCCCAGGCCGTCATTGAAAATAAGAATGTGTTCTTAACCGACTTGCCTGGTTAAATAGGCAAAATCGGCATCCAAAAATACCTATTTCCGATTGTTATGAAAACTTGAAATCGTCCCCAATTAATCGGCCGTTCCGATTAATCGGTCGACCTCTAGTGTGTATTCTATGTTCCGAATGCCACCCTATTCCCTATAATGTGCACTACTTTCACCCTCGTGCGGGTGGACACAATTCATTGAATAAAAACTATTTTTGGCAGTCTCTGTTTATGTAGAGAATGAGGGTGTCTGCTGGGCTAGTATGTAGAGAAGGAGGGTGTCTGCTGGTATGTAGAGAAGGAAGGTGTCTGCTGGTATGTAGAGAAGGAGTGTGTCTGCTGGGCTGGTATGTAGAGAAGGAGGGTGTCTGCTGGGCTGGTATGTAGAGAAGGAGGGTGTCTGCTGGTATGTAGAGAAGGAAGGTGTCTGCTGGTATGTAGAGAAGGAAGGTGTCTGCTGGTATGTAGAGAAGGAAGGTGTCTGCTGGTATGTAGAGAAGGAAGGTGTCTGCTGGTATGTAGAGAAGGAGTGTGTCTGCTGGGCTGGTATGTAGAGAAGGAGGGTGTCTGCTGGTATGTAGAGAAGGAAGGTGTCTGCTGGTATGTAGAGAAGGAAGGTGTCTACTGGTATGTAGAGAAGGAGGGTGTCTGCTGGTATGTAGAGAAGGAAGGTGTCTGCTGGTATGTAGAGAAGGAAGGTGTCTGCTGGTATGTAGAGAAGGAGTGTGTCTGCTGGGCTGGTATGTAGAGAAGGAGGGTGTCTGCTGGACTGGTATGTAGAGAAGGAGGGTGTCTGCTGGTATGTAGAGAAGGAAGGTGTCTGCTGGTATGTAGAGAAGGAAGGTGTCTGCTGGTATGTAGAGAAGGAGGGTGTCTGCTGGGCTGGTATGTAGAGAAGGAGGGTGTCTGCTGGGCTAGTATGTAGAGAAGGAGGGTGTCTGCTGGTATGTAGAGAAGGAGGGTGTCTGCTGGACTGGTATGTAGAGAAGGAGGGTGTCTGCTGGTATGTAGAGAATGAGGGTGTTGACTGGTCTGTAGAGAAGGAGTGTGTCTGCTGGGCTGGTCTGTAGAGAAGGAGGGTGTCTGCTGGACTGGTCTGTAGAGAAGGAGGGTGTCTGCTGGGCTGGTATGTAGAGAAGGAGGGTGTCTGCTGGACTGGTATGTAGAGAAGGAGGGTGTCTGCTGGGCTGGTATGTAGAGAAGGAGGGTGTGTGCTGGACTGGTCTGTAGAGAAGGAGGGTGTCTGCTGGACTGGTCTGTAGAGAAGGAGGGTGTCTGCTGGGCTGGTCTGTAGAGAAGGAGGGTGTCTGCTGGACTGGTCTGTAGAGAAGGAGGGTGTCTGCTGGGCTGGTCTGTAGAGAAGGAGGGTGTCTGCTGGTATGTAGAGAAGGAGGGTGTCTGCTGGACTGGTCTGTAGAGAAGGAGGGTGTCTGCTGGGCTGGTCTGTAGAGAAGGAGGGTGTCTGCTGGTATGTAGAGAAGGAGGGTGTCTGCTGGTATGTAGAGAAGGAGGGTGTCTGCTGGGCTGGTATGTAGAGAAGGAGGGTGTCTGCTGGTATGTAGAGAAGGAGGGTGTCTGCTGGTCTGTAGAGAATGAGGGTGTCTGCAGGTCTGTAGAGAAGGAGGGTGTCTGCTGGGCTGGTATGTAGAGAATGAGGGTGTCGACTGGTATGTAGAGAATGAGGGTGTCGACTGGTATGTAGAGAATGAGGGTGTCGACTGGTATGTAGAGAATGAGGGTGTCGGCTGGTATGTAGAGAAGGAGTTTGAGCCACACCTCCCTCATATTGTTTCTTGTACACTCTGAACATACTTATTTTCCTATTTACTTAATCGTCATGGTTCCTGGAGGGACGTAGGGCCCTTAATCGTCATGGTTCCTGGAGGGACGTAGGGCCCTTAATCGTCATGGTTCCTGGAGGGACGTAGGGCCCTTAATCGTCATGGTTCCTGGAGGGACATAGGGCCCTTAATCGTCATGGTTCCTGGAGGGACGTAGGGCCCTTAATCGTCATGGTTCTTGGAGGGACGTAGGGCCCTTAATCGTCATGGTTCCTGGAGGGACATAGGGCCCTTAATCGTCATGGTTCCTGGAGGGACGTAGGGCCCTTAATCGTCATGGTTCCTGGAGGGACGTAGGGCCCTTAATCGTCATGGTTCCTGGAGGGACGTAGGGCCCTTAATCGTCATGGTTCCTGGAGGGACGTAGGGCCCTTAATCGTCATGGTTCTTGGAGGGACGTAGGGCCCTTAATCGTCATGGTTCCTGGAGGAACATAGGGCCCTTAATCGTCATGGTTCCTGGAGGGACATAGGGCCCTTAATCGTCATGGTTCCCGGAAGGACGTAGGGCCCTTAATCGTCATGGTTCCTGGAGGGACGTAGGGCCCTTAATCGTCATGGTTCCTGGAGGGACGTAGGGCCCTTAATCGTCATGGTTCCTGGAGGGACGTAGGGCCCTTAATCGTCATTGTTCCTGGAGGGACATAGGACCCTTAATCGTCATGGTTACTGGAGGGACATAACGATCTCTAACACTGCCTGTCTTAGGTTTGTTTTCTTGCTTCTGGCCATGACAAGTGGATGGGTTTCAGTTTTGCTGTTACACTTTGAACGTACTGTATGTAGGTTTAACTCACTTCAGAACCAGTTTTTCCAATTTTACAGACTTCATTGGAATGTGATGGTGATGATAGGGGTGGTAATAACGGTATAGACAACTCATCAACCGTCTCTCTGTCAACTGGGCTGGTATGTAGAGAATGAGGGTGTCAACTGGGCTGGTCTGTAGAGAAGGAGGGTGTCTGCTGGACTGGTATGTAGAGAATGAGGGTGTCGACTGGTATGTAGAGAATGAGGGTGTCGACTGGTATGTAGAGAAGGAGGGTGTCTGCTGGTCTGTAGAGAAGGAGGGTGTCTGCTGGTCTGTAGAGAAGGAGGGTGTCTGCTGGTATGTAGAGAATGAGGGTGTCTGCTGGACTGGTATGTAGAGAATGAGGGTGTCGACTGGTATGTAGAGAATCAGGGTGTCGACTGGTATGTAGAGAATGAGGGTGTCGACTGGTATGTAGAGAAGGAGGGTGTCTGCTGGACTGGTATGTAGAGAAGGAGTTTGAGCCACACCTCCCTCATATTGTTTCTTGTACACTCTGAACATACTTATTTTCCTATTTACTTAATCGTCATGGTTCCCGGAGGGACGTAGGGCCCTTAATCGTCATGGTTCCCGGAGGGACGTAGGGCCCTTAATCGTCATGGTTCCTGGAGGGACATAGGGCCCTTAATCGTCATGGTTCCCGTAGGGACGTAGGGCCCTTAATCGTCATGGTTCCTGGAGGAACATAGGGCCCTTAATCGTCATGGTTCCCGTAGGGACGTAGGCCTCTTAATCGTCATGGTTCCTGGAGGGACGTAGGGCCCTTAATCGTCATGGTTCCTGGAGGAACATAGGGCACTATGGAGGATGGGAGGAGGAGTGGAGGATGGGGTGAGATAGAGGAGAGGAAGGAGGTGATAGTGCCCAACCCTGCACAGACCCGAGACCTGGCATCGTCTACACATAGTAAAAGCGCTAGATCTGTCTAGAGAGTCTAGACTCTGCCATGTGTCTCTCTGTGTACCTAGAGGGTGTCTGTGTTACTAGACGAGGTCATCCTTCCTCAGGATTTTTAATAGCAACACTACTGAACATGAAACGGTCTGTGGAGCTCTCGGCTTTGTAATCATGAAACGGTCTGTGGAGCTCTCAGCTTTGTAATCATGTGTCTGCACTTGTTAGGGGATAGATCCTCTTCTGTTTTCTGCCCCTTCGTTTGTTTGTTTGTTTGTTTGGCTTTAATGAAGATAAATAGTTGTCCAGTTATAAAGAGTCACTATAAAAATAAACTATTAGCAGCAGCTCTTCAAATGGAGTCAACAACAAATCCTTCATCAGTAACACACTAGATTTCCCATAAAAGGACCTTTGGATTGGTTTTCTCCTCTGATTGTTAAGATGTGAACTGTGTTTGACACGATGCCATTACCAATGTTTTTTGAGTCTCAAAGATACTACCGCCTCTACACTCTAACCACTAGACTACCTGCCACCTCTACACTCTAACCACTAGACTACCTGCTACCTCTACACTCTAACCACTAGGCTACCCTGCCGCCTCTACACTCTAACCACTAGGCTACCTGCCACCTCTACACTCTAACCACTAGGCTACCTGCCACCTCTACACTCTAACCACTAGGCTACCTGCCTCCTCTACACTCTAACCACTAGGCTACCTGCCACCTCTACACTCTAACCACTAGGCTACCTGCCACCTCTACACTCTAACCACTAGGCTACCTGCCACCTCTACACTCTAACCACTAGGCTACCTGCCTCCTCTACACTCTAACCACTAGGCTACCTGCCACCTCTACACTCTAACCACTAGACTACCTGCCACCTCTACACTCTAACCACTAGACTACCTGCCACCTCTACACTCTAACCACTGGGCTACCCTGCCTCCTCTACACTCTAACCAATAGGCTACCTGCCACCTCTACACTCTAACCACTAGGCTACCTGCCACCTCTACACTCTAACCACTAGGCTACCTGCCTCCTCTACACTCTAACCACTAGGCTACCTGCCACCTCTACACTCTAACCACTAGGCTACCTGCCACCTCTACACTCTAACCACTGGGCTACCTGCCGCCTCTACACTCTAACCACTAGGCTACCTGCCACCTCTACACTCTAACCACTGGGCTACCCTGCCTCCTCTACACTCTAACCACTGGGCTACCTGCCTCCTCTACACTCTAACCACTGGGCTACCCTGCCTCCTCTACACTCTAACCACTGGGCTACCTGCCTCCTCTACACTCTAACCACTAGGCTACCTGCCTCCTCTACACTCTAACCACTAGGCTACCTGCAGCCTCTACACTCTAACCACTAGGCTACCTGCCACCTCTACACTCTAACCACTAGGCTACCTGCTACCTCTACACTCTAACCACTAGGCTACCTGCCTCCTCTACACTCTAACCACTAGGCTACTTGCCACCTCTACACTCTAACCACTAGGCTACCTGCCTCCTCTACACTCTAACCACTGGGCTACCTGCCTCCTCTACACTCTAACCACTGGGCTACCCTGCCTCCTCTACACTCTAACCACTGGGCTACCTGCCTCCTCTACACTCTAACCACTAGGCTACCTGCCTCCTCTACACTCTAACCACTAGGCTACCTGCAGCCTCTACACTCTAACCACTAGGCTACCTGCCACCTCTACACTCTAACCACTAGGCTACCTGCTACCTCTACACTCTAACCACTAGGCTACCTGCCTCCTCTACACTCTAACCACTAGGCTACTTGCCACCTCTACACTCTAACCACTAGGCTACCTGCTACCTCTACACTCTAACCACTAGGCTACCCTGCCGCCTCTACACTCTAACCACTAGGCTACCTGCCACCTCTACACTCTAACCACTAGGCTACCTGCCTCCTCTACACTCTAACCACTAGGCTACTTGCCACCTCTACACTCTAACCACTAGGCTACCTGCCTCCTCTACACTCTAACCACTAGGCTACCCGCCACCTCTACACTCTAACCACTAGTCTACCTGTCACCTCTACACTCTAACCACTAGTCTACCTGCCACCTCTACACTCTAACCACTAGTCTACCTGTCACCTCTACACTCTAACCACTAGTCTACCTGCCACCTCTACACTCTAACCACTAGTCTACCTGTCACCTCTACACTCTAACCACTAGTCTACCCTGCCGCCCCTTATCAGGGGTTGACGTCCTGTGCTGTGCGTGAGGGAGTGGTTCCCTAGCAGCACCAGTTTAATGATCAACCTGAGCGATGCCTCTCCGTTCTGTGATCTCCCATGCCTTCATTGCTTCGTTAAACTCTGTTACCATGGTTCCATAGAGTTCATCCAGAGGAAAGACATTTTTTCTTCTTCTCCTTCTCAGTAGAGCTAGTAGAGAGCGTTGGAGCGTTGGGCCAGTAACCGAATAGGTTCAAATCTCCGAGACGGCTAAGTGAAAAAAAACTGTCGACGTGCACTTGAGCAAGGCACTTAACCCGAGTCGCTCTGCATAAGAATACCTGCTGAAATGTAACAACTATGCTTTGACAGAGATGCTTTTTAAGACGCAATGCCGTCACAATCGTGGAATACTGGGGGGAAAGACGTGTTCTCTTGAGGGCCAGCTTGTACCCTGTGTTTTACTGCACCTTTAAAACTAAGAGTAGGGAGTAGGGTCAGGGTTCAGGAGCCTCAGGGAGTAGGGTCAGGGTTCAGGAGCCACTCTCTAGGGTCTGAAAGTGCACCCTATTCCCTATAAAGTGCACTATTTTAGACCAGGGCCCATTAGCTCTGATCAAATGTAGTGTACTATGTAGGGAATAGGTTGCAGTTTCAGAATATCTAGAACTAAATACCACACAGATGAGTCACAGTCATAGACAGAGCAGAGCACCTCAGGCATATCAGAGAACTCCAGTCCACTCCACTACAGGGTGGGGTGTTCCCTCCCCTAACCAACCCTACCCAATCAGACGTCACAGTGGCAGTGATATATCTTAGGTATGTTCATAGAGACCGGTTAATACTGAAGACCTGGCTGTATGTCTATGAAGCATTCTTAGAGGTGAGATGTTATGTTGCTGCTGTTGTTGCTGTTGGCTGCGTTGTTGCTGTTGGTGTTGGTGGTGGTGTTGTTCTTGGTGTTGTTGTTGTGGTTGTTGGTGTTGTTGTTGTTGGTGTTGTTGTTGTGGTTGTTGGTGTTGTTGTTGTTGTTGTTGTTGTGGTTGTTGTTGTTGTGGTTGTTGGTGTTGTTGTGGTTGTTGGTGTTGTTGTGGTTGTTGGTGTTGTTGTGGTTGTTGGTGTTGTTGTGGTTGTTGGTGTTGTTGTGGTTGTTGGTGTTGTTGTGGTTGCTGGTGGTGTTGGTGGTGGTGTTGTTCTTGGTGTTGTTGTTGTGGTTGTTGTGGTTGCTGGTGTTGTTGTGGTTGCTGGTGTTGTTGTGGTTGCTGGTGGTGTTGTGGTTGTTGTGGTTGTTGTGGTTGCTGGTGTTGTTGTGGTTGTTGGTGTTGTTGTGGTTGCTGGTGTTGTTGTGGTTGCTGGTGTTGTTGTGGTTGCTGGTGTTGTTGTGGTTGCTGGTGTTGTTGTGGTTGCTGGTGTTGTTGTGGTTGCTGGTGGTGTTGCTGCTGTTGGTGTTTGGTGTTGCTGTTGGTTTTGGTGTTGTTGTTAGTGGTGTTGTTGTTAGTGGTGTTGTTGTTGTTGGTGGTGGTGTTGTTAGTGGTGGTGTTGTTCTTGGTGGTGTTGTTGGTTTTGGTGTTGGTGATGGTGTTGTTGTTGGTGGTGTTGGTGGTGGTGTTGTTCTTGGTGTTGGTGGTGTTGGTGTTGTTAGTGTGGTTACTGAGAAGCCTTAGGAGGAAATTTGGGATTTAGTTGTGGACTAATGTCATATCTTCCACACGGAATGTGTTGTTGATCACACAATCCTGCCGTCCATACTACGCTCTTAGGGGGAACGTCCATACTACGCTCTTAGGGGGAACGTCCATACTACGCTCTTAGGGGGAACGTCCATACTACGCTCTTAGGGGGAACGTCCATACTACGCTCTTAGGGGGAACGTCCATACTACGCTCTTAGGGGGAACGTCCATACTACGCTCTTAGGGGGAACGTCCATACTACGCTCTTAGGGGGAACGTCCATACTACGCTCTTAGGGGGAACGTCCATACTACGCTCTTAGGGGGAACGTCCATACTACGCTCTTTGGGGAAAAAAGGTGCTATCTAGAACCGGAAAGAGTTCTTCGGCTGTCCCCATAGGATAACCCTTTGAAGTACACTTTTTGGGTTCCAGGTAGAACCTTTTTGGGTTCCAGGTAGACCCCTTTAAGGGTGCTCCTACAGAGACAGCTGTAGAACCCTTTTACGAA
Source organism: Oncorhynchus keta (assembly GCF_023373465.1). Lineage (NCBI taxonomy): Eukaryota > Metazoa > Chordata > Actinopteri > Salmoniformes > Salmonidae > Oncorhynchus > Oncorhynchus keta. The sequence goes on from NC_068432.1 coordinate 52,570,736, forward strand.
GAGTGTACTTTCCTGTACTAGCAGCATCAACCGTTGTTGTTCAACCAATATCTTGTTCTAAACATCAATGTAAAATAATGGCCTTGTAACTGGCCTTGTAACTGGCCTTGTAACTAGCCTTGTAACTGGCCTTGTAACTAGCCTTGTAACTGGCCTTGTAACTGGCCTTGTAACTGGCCTTGTAACTGGCCTTGTAACTAGCCTTGTAACTGGCCTTGTAACTGGCCTTGTAACTGGCCTTGTAACTGGCCTTGTAACTGGCCTTCTAACTGGCCTTGTAACTGGCCTTGTAACTGGCCTTGTAACTGGCCTTGTAACTGGCCTTGTAACTGGCCTTGTAACTGGCCTTGTAACTGGCATTGTAACTGGCCTTGTAACTGGCCTTGTAACTGGCCTTGTAACTGGCCTTGTAACTGGCCTTGTAACTGGCCTTGTAACTGGCCTTGTAACTGGCCTTGTAACTGGCCTTGTAACTGGCCTTGTAACTAGCATTGTAACTGGCATTGTAACTAGCATTGTAACTGGCCTTGTAACTGGCCTTGTAACTAGCATTGTAACTGGCATTGTAACTAGCATTGTAACTGGCATTGTAACTGGCCTTGTAACTGGCCTTGTAACTGGCATTGAAACTGGCATTGTAACTAGCATTGTAACTGGCATTGTAACTGGCATTGTAACTGGCATTGTAACTGGCCTTGTAACTGGCATTGTAACTGGCATTGAAACTGGCATTGTAACTGGCCTTGTAACTAGCATTGTAACTGGCATTGTAACTAGCATTGTAACTGGCATTGTAACTGGCCTTGTAACTGGCCTTGTAACTGGCCTTGTAACTGGCATTGAAACTGGCATTGAAACTGGCATTGTAACTAGCATTGTAACTGGCATTGTAACTAGCATTGTAACTAGCATTGTAACTGGCATTGTAACTAGCATTGTAACTAGCATTGTAACTGGCCTTGTAACTAGCATTGTAACTAGCATTGTAACTGGCATTGTAACTGGCCTTGTAACTGGCATTGTAACTGGCATTGTAACTGGCATTGTAACTGGCCTTGTAACTAGCATTGTAACTGGCATTGTAACTAGCATTGTAACTGGCCTTGTAACTAGCATTGTAACTAGCATTGTAACTGGCATTGTAACTGGCCTTGTAACTAGCATTGTAACTAGCATTGTAACTGGCATTGTAACTGGCATTGTAACTGGCCTTGTAACTAGCATTGTAACTAGCATTGTAACTGGCATTGTAACTGGCCTTGTAACTAGCATTGTAACTAGCATTGTAACTGGCATTGTAACTGGCCTTGTAACTGGCATTGTAACTGGCATTGTAACTGGCATTGTAACTGGCCTTGTAACTAGCATTGTAACTGGCATTGTAACTAGCATTGTAACTGAGTTATTGGTTAAATTACTGAGACTGATACAGGATGGAAACATATTATTACACAACAATGTCCTCTTAGAAATCAGACTTGGAAGGAAAAAAATGTAGTGTGGTTTTAGCCTGTGACCTATTGGTTTCAAAGCTGTTACAGCTAACTAACTGATCTCACTGCAGTGTTAGACTGGAGGTTATGCTGGGATCTCACTGCAGTGTTAAATTGGAGGTTATGCTGGGATCTCACTGCAGTGTTAAACTGGAGGTTATGCTGGGATCTCACTGCAGTGTTAAATTGGAGGTTATGCTGGGATCTCACTGCAGTGTTAAACTGGAGGTTATGCTGGGATCTCACTGCTGTGTTAGACTGGAGGTTATGCTGGGGGCCCAGGGGTGGGATCTCTCTGTTCCACACCCATCCAGGTATTTACAGTGTGGGTTAAAGATGAACTAGAAGACAGGGTTAGCCGGAGGGTCCTTTAAGTGGCAAATTAGTTAATAATCTCTTAAATGCTGGAGAATGAAAACTACCTGACAGAATGGTAATAGAAAGAATGATTAGTGGTGAAAGGTTACAAAATAGAGACTAGCTTTACACTGACATAGAGACTGACAGAGACACTTTACACTGACATAGAGACTAGCTTTACACTGACATAGAGACTAGCTTTACACTGACATAGAGACTAGCTTTACACTGACATAGAGACTGACAGAGACACTTTACACTGACATAGAGACTGACAGAGACACTTTACACTGACATAGAGACTGACAGAGACACTTTACACTGACATAGAGACTAGCTTTACACTGACATAGAGACTAGCTTTACACTGACATAGAGACTGACATAGAAACACTTTACACTGACATAGAGACTGACATAGAGACTAGCTTTACACTGACATAGAGACTGACATAGAGACTAGCTTTACACTGACATAGAGACTGACATAGAGACTAGCTTTACACTGACATAGAGACTAGCTTTACACTGAACTTTACACTGACATAGAGACTAGCATTACACTGACATAGAGACTAGCTTTACACTGAGCTTTACACTGACATAGAGACTAGCTTTACACTGAGCTTTACACTGACATAGAGACTGACAGAGACACTTTACACTGACATAGAGACTGACATAGAGACTAGCTTTACACTGAGCTTTACACTGACATAGAGACTGACATAGAAACACTTTACACTGACATAGAGACTGACATAGAGACTAGCTTTACACTGAGCTTTACACTGACATAGAGACTAGCATTACACTGACATAGAGACTAACTTTACACTGACATAGAGACTTGCATTACACAAAAACCAAAACGTGTCCCCCCCGGCGTTTCCAGGACCGAGTTTGGTTTAGACTCTGTCTGTGTACCTACCAGGTACACCATCTTACAGGACAAGGTCATCTTTTCGTCAGGCTCTATATCGTTAAAGAGACACTTCCACATGGCACGTTTCACGTGAACCATAAATGCTGGTTAGGTTCTATGATGGCCAAGCTAATGGGTCTAGCTACACCCTGGAGTATAAATGGTCATGGACAGATAAGAGATTGTGTACTGTATCGTTGTTACACAATCAGCGCTTTGGACAGAGATGTGGCATCAGGACAAACAGCCTCTCTTTGCAAGAGCAATTTACTGTTTTGAAGGTGTCGGGAATTGGAGCCACCGGGAGCTGTAGGGACTCTTTCTGTGTATCTGACACTTGTATGGTGAGTGTGTTGGTGTTCTTCAGGGAACATTGTCTTCTTCTGGTGTTCTTCAGGGAACATTGTCTTCTTCTGGTGTTCTTCAGGGAACATTGTCTTCTTCTGGTGTTCTTCAGGGAACATTGTCTTCTTCTGGTGTTCTTCAGGGAACATTGTCTTCTTCTGGTGTTCTTCAGGGAACATTGTCTTCTTCTGGTGTTCTTTAGGGAACATTGTCTTCTTCTGGTGTTCTTCAGGGAACATTGTCTTCTTCTGGTGTTCTTTAGGGAACATTGTCTTCTTCTGGTGTTCTTTAGGGAACATTGTCTTCTTCTGGTGTTCTTCAGGGAACATTGTCTCCTTCTGGTGTTCTTTAGGGAACATTGTCTTCTTCTGGTGTTCTTTAGGGAACATTGTCTTCTTCTGGTGTTCTTTAGGGAACATTGTCTTCTTCTGGTGTTCTTTAGGGAACATTGTCTTCTTCTGGTGTTCTTCAGGGAACATTGTCTCCTTCTGGTGTTCTTTAGGGAACATTGTCTTCTTCTGGTGTTCTTTAGGGAACATTGTCTTCTTCTGGTGTTCTTTAGGGAACATTGTCTTCTTCTGGTGTTCTTTAGGGAACATTGTCTTCTTCTGGTGTTCTTTAGGGAACATTGTCTTCTTCTGGTGTTCTTCAGGGAACATTGTCTTCTTCTGGTGTTCTTTAGGGAACATTGTCTCCTTTTGGTGTTCTTTAGGGAACATTGTCTTCTTCTGGTGTTCTTTAGGGAACATTGCCTCCTTCTGGTGTTCTTTAGGGAACATTGTCTTCTTCTGGTGTTCTTTAGGGAACATTGTCTTCTTCTGGTGTTCTTCAGGGAACATTGTCTTCTTCTGGTGTTCTTCAGGGAACATTGTCTCCTTTTGGTGTTCTTTAGGGAACATTGTCTTCTTCTGGTGTTCTTCAGGGAACATTGTCTTCTTCTGGTGTTCTTCAGCGAACATTGTCTCCTTCTGGTGTTCTTTAGGGAACATTGTCTTCTTCTGGTGTTCTTTAGGGAACATTGTCTTCTTCTGGTGTTCTTCAGGGAACATTGTCTTCTTCTGGTGTTCTTTAGGGAACATTGTCTTCTTCTGGTGTTCTTTAGGGAACATTGTCTTCTTCTGGTGTTCTTCAGGGAACATTGTCTCCTTCTGGTGTTCTTTAGGGAACATTGTCTTCTTCTGGTGTTCTTTAGGGAACATTGTCTTCTTCTGGTGTTCTTTAGGGAACATTGTCTTCTTCTGGTGTTCTTTAGGGAACATTGTCTTCTTCTGGTGTTCTTTAGGGAACATTGTCTTCTTCTGGTGTTCTTTAGGGAACATTGTCTTCTTCTGGTGTTCTTCAGGGAACATTGTCTTCTTCTGGTGTTCTTTAGGGAACATTGTCTTCTTCTGGTGTTCTTTAGGGAACATTGTCTTCTTCTGGTGTTCTTTGGGAACATTGTCTTCTTCTGGTGTTCTTTAGGGAACATTGTCTCCTTCTGGTGTTCTTTAGGGAACATTGTCTTCTTCTGGTGTTCTTTAGGGAACATTGTCTTCTTCTGGTGTTCTTTAGGGAACATTGTCTTCTTCTGGTGTTCTTTAGGGAACATTGTCTTCACTTCTACACTCCAACCACTAGGCCACCTGCCGCCCCTACGCTCTAACCACTAGGCTACTGCCGCCCCTACGCTCTAGCCACTAGGCTACCTGCCGCCTCTACGCTCTAGCCACTAGGCTACCTGCCGCCTCTACGCTCTAGCCACTAGGCTACCTGCCGCCTCTACGCTCTAGCCACTAGGCTACCTGCCGCCTCTACACTCTAGCCACTAGGCTACCTGCCGCCTCTACGCTCTAGCCACTAGGCTACCTGCCGCCTCTACACTCTAACCACTAGGCTACTTGCTGAACTGAAGACTCAGGATTACCATGCGGGGATTATTCTCTCATTTCTGACTGAGACTTTCACAAGGGTGCTTTAAACAACGTACAGGTATTACCTAGGCATAGAAATAATATTAGTTATTCTCTATGTTTGGCATGTTCTTCAGTTTCTGTTGTTGGCAGTAGACAGTCCTGGGCTAGATACTTGTGTTGTTGGCAGTAGACAGTCCTGGGCTAGATACTTGTGTTGTTGACAGTCCTGGGCTAGATACTTGTGCTGTAGACATGGGCTAGATACTTGTGCTGTAGACAGTCCTGGGCTAGATACTTGTGCTGTAGACAGTCCTGGGCTAGATACTTGTGTTGTAGACAGTCCTGGGCTAGATACTTGTGTTGTAGACAGTCCTGGGCTAGATACTTGTGTTGTAGACAGTCCTGGGCTAGATACATGTGTTGTTGTCAGTAGACAGTCATGGGCTAGATACTTGTGTTGTTGGCAGTAGACAGTCCTGGGCTAGATACTTGTGTTGTAGACAGTCCTGGGCTAGATACATGTGTTGTTGTCAGTAGACAGTCATGGGCTAGATACTTGTGTTGTAGACAGTCCTGGGCTAGATACTTGTGTTGTAGACAGTCCTGGGCTAGATACATGTGTTGTAGACAGTCCTGGGCTAGATACTTGTGCTGTAGACAGTCCTGGGCTAGATACTTGTTGTAGACAGTCCTGGGCTAGATACTTGTGCTGTAGACAGTCCTGGGCTAGATACTTGTGTTGTTGGCAGTAGACAGTCCTGGGCTAGATACTTGTGTTGTTGACAGTCCTGGGCTAGATACTTGTGCTGTAGACAGTCCTGGGCTAGATACTTGTGCTGTAGACAGTCCTGGGCTAGATACTTGTGTTGTAGACAGTCCTGGGCTAGATACTTGTGCTGTAGACAGTCCTGGGCTAGATAATTGTGTTGTAGACAGTCCTGGGCTAGATACTTGTGTTGTAGACAGTCCTGGGCTAGATACTTGTGTTGTAGACAGTCCTGGGCTAGATACTTGTGTTGTTGGGAAATAACTGAAAAGACAAATAGCTCTATAAACTAGAAGAGACTGAGACATGAAGCAACATGCAGTCCATGCTGTTGTTGTGTCGTGTTGTGCTGTCGTCTTGTGTTGTATCGCGTCGTGTTGTCGTGTTGTGTAAAAGCGTGTCTTTTTTCCTACTTTTCTGAGACTTCGTAACCAGTGTTATCAATTAGCAGTCATTAGAGACGGTTAGGAACAGTCATTAGAGACGGTTAGGAACAGTCACTAGAGACGGTTAGGAACAGTCACTAGAGGCGGTTAGGAACAGTCACTAGAGACGGTTAGGAACAGTCACTAGAGACGGTTAGGAACAGTCACTAGAGACGGTTAGGAACAGTCACTAGAGACGGTTAGGAACAGTCACTAGAGACGGTTAGGAACAGTCACTAGAGACGGTTAGGAACAGTCACTAGAGACGGTTAGGAACAGTCACTAGAGACGGTTAGGAACAGTCATTAGAGATGGTTAGGAACAGTCACTAGAGGCGGTTAGGAACAGTCACTAGAGACGGTTAGGAACAGTCACTAGAGACGGTTAGGAACAGTCACTAGAGACGGTTAGGAACAGTCACTAGAGACTGTTAGGAACAGTCACTAGAGGCGGTTAGGAACAGTCACTAGAGACGGTTAGGAACAGTCATTAGAGACGGTTAGGAACAGTCACTAGAGACGGTTAGGAACAGTCACTAGAGACGGTTAGGAACAGTCACTAGAGACGGTTAGGAACAGTCACTAGAGACGGTTAGGAACAGTCACTAGAGACGGTTAGGAACAGTCACTAGAGACGGTTAGGAACAGTCACTAGAGACGGTTAGGAACAGTCACTAGAGACGGTTAGGAACAGTCACTAGAGACTGTTAGGAACAGTCACTAGAGACTGTTAGGAACAGTCACTAGAGACGGTTAGGAACAGTCACTAGAGACTGTTAGGAACAGTCACTAGAGACGGTTAGGAACAGTCACTAGAGACGGTTAGGAACAGTCATTAGCAGAATCTGTGAAGTACTTGTTTCTCCACAGAGAGAAAATCTATATTTTGCTTAACGTTGCTCTTGAAAAGAAGAGGTTGTCGTCAGATTCACATACTGGGATTTGCTTGTGACACAGATGTGAGAAAGCGGCTGTTTGAAGCAAAATATTTATTTGGTATTTTGCAATCGAGAATGGCAGCTAGAAAGGCCTACATCAGTCAGGCTGTGTGCTGTTCCACCCAGCATAACACACACACACACACACACACACACACACACACACACACACACACACACACACACACACACACACACACACACACACACACACACACACACACACACACACACACACACACACACACACACACACACACACACACACACACACACACACACACACACACACACAGAGCCAGCCAGCACAGAGAAAAGGGTAGGGCAGGCCTTGGCCCAGGGCCATCACATGACACAGGACTGGCTCTAAAGGGTGAACCAGCTCAGGGCTAAAACAAATCTGAAACGCCTGGGGGTTCCCAACCTATAGACTCTAGAACCACTGACTGACAACAGACAGACTATAGAACCACTGACTGACAACAGACAGACTATAGAACCACTGACTGACAACAGACAGACTATAGAACCACTGACTGACAACAGACAGACTATAGAACCACTGACTGACAACAGACAGACTATAGAACCACTGACTGACAACAGACAGACTATAGAACCACTGACTGACAACAGACAGACAGACAGACTATAGAACCACTGACTGACAACAGACAGACAGACTATAGAACCACTGACTGACATCAGACAGACTATAGAACCACTGACTGACAACAGACAGACTATAGAACCACTGACTGACAGCAGGACAGACTATAGAACCACTGACTGACAACAGACAGACTATAGAACCACTGACTGACAACAGGACAGACTATAGAACCACTGCTGACAACAGGACAGACTATAGAACCACTGCTGACAACAGACAGACTATAGAACCACTGACTGACAACAGGACAGACTATAGAACCACTGACTGACAACAGACAGACTATAGAACCACTGACTGACAACAGACAGACTATAGAACCACTGACTGACAACAGGACAGACTATAGAACCACTGCTGACAACAGGACAGACTATAGAACCACTGCTGACAACAGGACAGACTATAGAACCACTGACTGACAACAGGACAGACTATAGAACCACTGACTGACAACAGGACAGACTATAGAACCACTGACTGACAACAGGACAGACTATAGAACCACTGCTGACAACAGGACAGACTATAGAACCACTGCTGACAACAGGACAGACTATAGAACCACTGCTGACAACAGGACAGGGCTGACTCTATAGTACTGACTGACAAGCATGCTGATTGGTTCTCTTGTCTATTGCTCCTCGACCAATACAACCAGCCAAACCTGCTGTATCAGGACACCTTCTGGCTAAAAGACCAGTTAGTTGGTAGATATAATTTATGTGGTGAGAGGGACTCTTTCTTATTTCAGACATAACAATGCTATGACTAACAGCCATCGCTGTTCAGACTCAGAGCGTTGGGCCAGTAACCCGAAAGGTGGCTGTATCAAATCCCCAAACTGACAAGGTCAAAATCAGTCATTCTGGGCAAGGCAGTTAACCCACTGTTCCCCTGAACAAGGCAGTTAACCCACTGTTCCCCTGAACAAGGCAGTTAACCCACTGTTCCCCTGAACAAGGCAGTTAACCCACTGTTCCCCTGAACAAGGCAGTTAACCCACTGTTCCCCTGAACAAGGCAGTTAACCCACTGTTCCCCTGAACAAGGCAGTTAACCCACTGTTCCCCTGAACAAGGCAGTTAACCCACTGTTCCCCTGAACAAGGCAGTTAACCCACACGTCACGAGAAGAGACACCACAACACTACATAGAGACCTAAGACAACAACAGCATGGTAGCAACACAACATGGTAACAACATGGTAGCAACACAACATGACAACGACATGGTAGCAACACAACATGGTAACAACATGGTAGCAACACAACATGACAACAACATGGTAGCAACACAACATGGTAACAACATGGTAGCAGCACAACATGGTAACAACATGGTAGCAACACAACATGGTAACAACATGGTAGCAGCACAACATGGTAACAACATGGTAGCAACACAACATGGTAACAACATGGTAGCAACACAACATGGTAACAACATGGTAGCAACACAACATGGTAACAACATGGTAGCAACACAACATGACAACAACATGGTAGCAACACAACATGGTAACAACATGGTAGCAACACAACATGGTAACAACATGGTAGCAACACAACATGGTAACAACATGGTAGCAACACAACATGGTAACAACATGGTAGCAACACAACATGACAACAACATGGTAGCAACACAACATGACAACAACATGGTAGCAACACAACATGGTAACAACATGGTAGTAACACAACATGACAACAACATGGTAACAACATGGTAGCAACACAACATGACAACAACATGGTAGCAACACAACATGGTAACAACATGGCAACAACATGGTAGCAACACAACATGACAACAACATGGTAGTAACACAACATGACAACAACATGGTAGCAACACAACATGACAACAACATGGTAGCAACACAACATGACAACAACATGGTAGCAACACAACATGACAACAACATGGTAGCAACACAACATGACAACAACATGGCAGCAACACAACATGACAACAACATGGGAGCAACACAACATGACAACAACATGGGACCAACACAACATGACAACAACATGGTAGCAACACAACATGACAACAACATGGTAGCAACACAACATGACAACAACATGGCAGCAACATGGTAGTAACACAACATGACAACAACATGACAACAACATGACAACAACATGGTAGCAACACAACATGACAACAACATGGGACCAACACAACATGACAACAACATGGTAGCAACACAACATGACAACAACATGGTAGTAACACAACATGACAACAACATGGTAGCAACACAACATGACAACAACATGGGACCAACACAACATGACAACAACATGGGACCAACACAACATGACAACAACATGGTAGTAACACAACATGACAACAACATGGGACCAACACAACATGACAACAACATGGTAGTAACACAACATGACAACAACATGGTAGCAACACAACATGACAACAACATGGGACCAACACAACATGACAACAACATGGTAGTAACACAACATGACAACAACATGGTAGCAACACAACATGACAACAACATGGCAGCAACATGGTAGTAACACAACATGACAACAACATGACAACAACATGACAACAACATGGTAGCAACACAACATGACAACAACATGGTAGTAACACAACATGACAACAACATGGTAGTAACACAACATGACAACAACATGGTAGCAACACAACATGACAACAACATGGCAGCAACATCGTAGTAACACAACATGACAACATGACAACAACATGACAACAACATGGTAGTAACACAACATGACAACAACATGGTAGTAACACAACATGACAACAACATGGTAGTAACACAACATGACAACAACATTGTAGCAACACAACATGACTACAACATTGTAGCAACACAACATGACAACAACATGGTAGTAACACAACATGACAACAACATGGTAGCAACACAACATGACAACAACATGGTAGCAACACAACATGACAACAACATGGCAGCAACACAACATGACAACAACATGGTAGCAACACAAAACATGGTACAAACATTATTGGTCACAGACAACAGCACAAAGGGCAAGAAGGTAGAGACAACAATACATCACACGAAGCAGCCACAACTGTCAGTAGGACTGTCTATCTTCAGATAGCTAGGTGAGACAACCACATATCACAGTCATAGTCAGTACATTCATCTCCAGATAGCTAGGTGGACCAGTCATAGTCAGTACATTCATCATCAGATAGCTAGGTGGACCAGTCATAGTCAGTACATTCATCTCCAGATAGCTAGGTGGACCAGTCATAGTCAGTACATTCATCAGATAGCTAGGTGGACCAGTCATAGTCAGTACATTCATCTTCAGATCGCTAGGTGGGACAACCACATATCACAGTCATAGTCAGTAGATTAATCTCCAGATAGCTATGTGGACCAGTCATAGTCAGTACATTCATCTTCAGATAGCTAGGTGGACCAGTCATAGTCAGTACATTCATCAGATAGCTAGGTGGACCAGTCATAGTTAGTACATTCATCTCCAGATCGCTAGGTGGGACAACCACATATCACAGTCATAGTCAGTAGATTCATCTCCAGATAGCTATGTGGACCAGTCATAGTCAGTACATTCATCTCCAGATAGCTAGGTGGACCAGTCATAGTCAGTACATTCATCATCAGATAGCTAGGTGGACCAGTCATAGTCAGTACATTCATCTCCAGATAGCTAGGTGGACCAGTCATAGTCAGTACATTCATCAGATAGCTAGGTGGACCAGTCATAGTTAGTACATTCATCTCCAGATCGCTAGGTGGGACAACCACATATCACAGTCATAGTCAGTAGATTCATCTCCAGATAGCTATGTGGACCAGTCATAGTCAGTACATTCATCTTCAGATAGCTAGGTGGACCAGTCATAGTCAGTACATTCATCAGATAGCTAGGTGGACCAGTCATAGTCAGTACATTCATCAGATAGCTAGGTGGACCAGTCATAGTTAGTACATTCATCTCCAGATCGCTAGGTGGGACAACCACATATCACAGTCATAGTCAGTAGATTCATCTCCAGATAGCTATGTGGACCAGTCATAGTCAGTACATTCATCTCCAGATAGCTATGTGGACCAGTCATAGTCAGTACATTCATCTTCAGATAGCTAGGTGGACCAGTCATAGTCAGTACATTCATCTCCAGATAGCTAGGTGGACCAGTCATAGTCAGTACATTCATCTTCAGATAGCTAGGTGGACCAGTCATAGTCAGTACATTCATCTTCAGATAGCTAGGTGGACCAGTCATAGTCAGTACATTCATCTCCAGATAGCTAGGTGGACCAGTCATAGTCAGAACATTCATCTCCAGATAGCTAGGTGGACCAGTCATAGTCAGTACATTCATCTCCAGATAGCTAGGTGGACCAGTCATAGTCAGTACATTCATCTTCAGATAGCTAGGTGGACCAGTCACAGTCAGCACATTTTGCCTCACAGACACAGAGTAGTCACCTACAACCCACAGACACAGAGTAGTCACCTACAACCCACAGACACAGAGTAGTCACCTACAACCCACAGACACAGAGTAGTCACCTACAACCCACAGACACAGAGTAGTCACCTACAACCCACAGACACAGAGTAGTCACCTACAACCCACAGACACAGTGTAGTCACCTACAACCCACAAACATAGTGTAGTCACCTACAACCCACAGTGTAGTCACCTACAACTCACAGTGTAGTCACCTACAACCCACAGACACAGAGTAGTCACCTACAACCCACAGTGTAGTCACCTACAACCCACAGTGTAGTCACCTACAACCCACAGACACAGTGTAGTCACCTACAACCCACAAACATAGTGTAGTCACCTACAACCCACAGTGTAGTCACCTACAACCCACAGTGTAGTCACCTACAACCCACAGTGTAGTCACCTCCAACCCACAGTGTAGTCACCTCCAACCCACAGTGTAGTCACCTCCAACCCACAGTGTAGTCACCTACAACCCACAGTGTAGTCACCTACAACCCACAGTGTAGTCACCTCCAACCCACAGTGTAGTCACCTACAACCTACAAACATAGTGTAGTCACCTACAACCCACAGTGTAGTCACCTACAACCCACAGTGTAGTCACCTACAACCCACATACACAGTGTAGTCACCTACAACCCACAAACATAGTGTAGTCACTTCCAACCCACAGTGTAGTCACCTCCAACCCGCAGTGTAGTCACCTACAACCCACAGTGTAGTCACCTCCAACCCACAGTGTAGTCACCTCCAACCCACAGTGTAGTCACCTACAACCCACAAACATAGTGTAGTCACCTACAACCCACAAACATATTGTAGTCACCTACAACCCACAGTGTAGTCACCTCCAACCCACATACACAGTGTAGTCACCTACAACCCACAGTGTAGTCACCTACAACCCACAGTGTAGTCACCTACAACCCACAAACACCACAGCCCAGAGTGCTTAACCCTAACAGTAATTTAATACCAAAAGCACATTTTTGTTTTCATTTTTGTTTTACAATTTAGCCAATTTGACTTTGCAGCTGGTCTATCTAAAGGCATCCGCATGCTTCTCATCTGAAACCGTTTGTGTATATACTATGACGGCGTTTAGTGATGTTTTGGTCTTCGTCAAGGGTTTTTATTGTGTTGTATGTCCCGTGCACACAAAAACATTTCTCGAGGCAAGTCGAAGTTCGGAGACGTCGTCTACGCCCGTTTTGTCGGTCATTGATTAACAGTAGGGATTCTTCAATTAAGTGTTTGTTGTCATTCAATGAGCGACGACTAGTTTTCAATGCACATTTTTTTCACTTGAGAAATACGGCACCAAAACATCTTAGATGTAAAATTGTGCGACCTAAAATCTCCTCGGCAAAACATCAACTCAAGAAATCTGTCATTATTTTTTTTAAATGTTAGATTAATTCAAACTATTTTGAGGCAGTGTATGTATACTGGCTACGGCGTCTCAAGGTGGACAAACAATACTATTGCCGTCTTTTCTCATTTTTCAAGCGAAGGTCTTTTATGGTATTATGCCAGCACACTGGGTTCGTCTAGCCGAGTCAGAAACCGAAGCATGTGGAAACCTTCAGGACAAGACTCATTACAATAAACAGCAACTTGTGAAAATACAGCTCTTATTCTATAATTATTTGTTGTTCTTGTCTCTTTTTTGGGGGGGGATTTTCTTAAAATCTTAAAACTACATTGTTGGTTAAGGGGCTTGTAAATACACCTGTTGTATTCGGCGCATGTGACAAATAACATTTAGATTTGATTTTGAAGGTGCTTGGTTAAAGATGATTTGTTTGTCGCCGTGTAGGGTTATTACGCTAGCTGCTGTGGTTAACCAGATGACATAAAACAAGATAAGTAAATAGTTTGTTGTCAAAGCTCCAGCTGGGTGTGGAACTCGCCTGTTGTTGTTGTTGATTTGTCTAGTGGATCCACTCCTTTATACCAGTTGGTTCTGGACAGGTGTAACCTGATTTCAGGTGATTACCTGTTACGGTCTCCCTGTTTCAGGTACAGTATCCTGACGTGGCGGTGACTGGATGAAATGCTATTTCGTCGCTGCTGTAGGTTATAGCAGTGTAATTACATAGATATGGAAGTTGCCTGTATGTTATGACAGCAGCGTATTCTGCCTCGCGGCAAAAAGTAAACACTGTCCTGTTCGTACTTGTCTGTCAGTGTATATAGTATGACCACACACAGCAAAGACGACAGTATCTAAAAATAAAACAAGTTTGTAAAAGAAGAGTAGTGGTCACACAATCTTAATTGTATATATTTTGGAAGAAAGGTATCTTATTAAAGTTCTAGCCATGCTGGGATGTAGGATTCTATTGTGTCTAGAACTATTTTGAACTATTTTAACTCCCCACTAAAAATATCCACTGTGTAGATTCTTATGAACCTTGCAAGTCCCAGGATGTGGAAGTGGTACTGGGTGTGGCTCAGGAATGCTAACATTACAGAACCTGACTGACAGCTATCAGGACACTTTGTGGTTTTCAAAAACCCTTTTCTATCCAACCCCTATCTCCTCACAAATGATGTTCTCCTCCTACATGTGACCACAACATCTTACGAGTGGTCCTTCTGTGGCTCAGTTGGTAGAGCATGGCGCTTGTAACGCCAGGGTAGTGGGTTCGATTCCCGGAACCACCCATACGTAGAATGTATGCACACATGACTGTAAGTCGCTTTGGATAAAAGCGTAAGCTAAATGGCATATATTATTATTATTATTATAGATGTATTGCGTTTGTTTTTTGTTTTTTAATTTATTAAACAGACAAACTATAATCTTCAGAATACTTTGTGATCACCTGATGTGGATGATGGATGTAAATATGGAATTGGTGCTCGGTGTGGCTCAAAGCTGTCAACAGAACACAAACTGACTGACAGGTTTCAGGGGGCTTGATAGCTTAGAATTAATGACTTTCAAAGCATTTACCAGTATTAAATATGATCTGTAAATATAGGTTTGGGACATGTTCATGCTGCCAATATATCTTAAGGACAGTATAAACAATATATCTTAGGTACAGTATAAACAGTATATCTTAGGTACAGTATAAACAGTATATCTTAGGTACAGTATAAACAGTATATCTTAGGTACAGTATAAACAATATCTTAGGTACAGTATAAACAGTATATCTTAGGTACAGTATAAACAATATATCTTAGGTACAGTATAAACAGTATATCTTAGGTACAGTATAAACAGTATATCTTAGGTACAGTATAAACAATATATCTTAGGTACAGTATAAACAGTATATCTTAGGTACAATATAAACAATAAACAATACCCAAAATGCTGAGAATTTGCATGTCCTTGTGATTAATTTCCCCCTCATTCTTCTCGTGATCACCTGATGCTTGTCATCCCAGACAAAGCAAGCTAAGACACATCAGTTGACTCGGTTCAAGCCAACAGTGTTGTCATCGTGTTCTGTGAAAGCATGCAGTTTCCCATCAGCGCTCAGAGTCGTGCCAAGGTTTTTTTATTAGCTTTTTTTATTCTACCTTTATTTAACCAGGTAAGCAAGTTGGGGAACAAGGTGCCAATGTAAATGAAATGCCTCACTGCAGATCAATAGGCCTTATGGGATTAAGTACATTTACTTTTCCAAATCCCAATTGGAACTTGGTACAATTGGGATATTGTTCCCAATTGGAACCTATTTGAGAGCTGTGGTATCTACATCAGATATTTTCCCATAGACCAGCCACCCAGTGAATATCAATAATAATAATATATGCCATTTAGCAGACGCTTTTATCCAAAGCGACTTACAGTCATGTGTGCATACATTCTACGTATGGGTGGTCCCGGGAATCGAACCCACTACCCTGGCGTTACAAGCGCCATGCTCTACCAACTGTGCTACAGAAGTGTATCAGTTTTGTTATGTATCCGTACCAAATATATATTCTGTTGCCAAGACAAACATCCTGAGAGTAGAGGCAGTTTTGGAAACTCCTTGGTGTATCTCTCTCAACTCAAACATCTTACTCCTTCAATAGCATTATCAGTGTAATCAGTGTTATCAGTATCAGTGTTATCAGTATCAGTGTTATCAGTATCAGTGTTATCAGTGTAATCAGTATCAGTGGTATCAGTGTTATCAGTATCAGTGTTATCAGTGTAATCAGTGTTATCAGTATCAGTGTTATCAGTGTAATCAGTATCAGTGGTATCAGTGTAATCAGTATCAGTGTAATCAGTGTAATCAGTATCGGTGTAATCAGTGTAATCAGTGTAATCAGTATCAGTGTAATCAGTATCAGTGTAATCAGTGTAATCAGTGTAATCAGTATCAGTGTAATCAGTATCAGTGTAATCAGTATCGGTGTAATCAGTGTTATCAGTATCAGTGTAATCAGTGTCAGTGTAATCAGTGTAATCAGTATCGGTGTAATCAGTATCGGTGTAATCAGTGTAATCAGTATCAGTGTAATCAGTGTTATCAGTATCGGTGTAATCAGTATTGGTGTAATCAGTATCGGTGTAATCAGTATTGGTGTAATCGGTGTAATCAGTGTAATCAGTATCAGTGTAATCAGTATCAGTGTAATCAGTATCGGTGTAATCAGTGTAATCAGTATCAGTGTAATCAGTGTAATCAGTATCGGTGTAATAATAATAATCAGTGTAATCGGTGTAATCAGTGTAATCAGTATCAGTGTTATCAGTATCAGTGTAATCAGTATTGGTATCAGTATTAGTATCAGTATATGTATCGGTGTAATCAGTATCAACTAATGGGGATCCATAATAAACCCCTGGAATAGTAGCTGCTGCCTTGGCAGGAACTAATGGGGATCCATAATAAACCCCAGGAAGAGTAGCTGCTGCCTTGGCAGGAACTAATGGGGATCCATAATAAACCCCAGGAAGAGTAGCTGCTGCCTTGGCAGGAACTAATGGGGATCCATAATAAACCCCAGGAAGAGTAGCTGCTGCCTTGGCAGGAAGTAATGGGGATCCATAATAAACCCCAGGAAGAGTAGCTGCTGCCTTGGCAGGAACTAATGGGGATCCATAATAAACCCCAGGAAGAGTAGCTGCTGCCTTGGCAGGAAGTAATGGGGATCCATAATAAACCCCAGGAAGAGTAGCTGCTGCCTTGGCAGGAACTAATGGGGATCCATAATAAACCCCAGGAAGAGTAGCTGCTGCCTTGGCAGGAACTAATGGGGATCCATAATAAACCCCAGGAGGAGTAGCTGCTGGCTTGGCAGGAACTAATGGGGATCCATAATAAACCCCAGGAAGAGTAGCTGCTGCCTTGGCAGGAACTAATGGGGATCCATAATAAACCCCAGGAAGAGTAGCTGCTGCCTTGGCAGGAAGTAATGGGGATCCATAATAAACCCCAGGAAGAGTAGCTGCTGCCTTGGCAGGAACTGATGGGGATCCATAATAAACCCCAGGAAGAGTAGCTGCTGCCTTGGCAGGAAGTAATGGGGATCCATAATAAACCCCAGGAAGAGTAGCTGCTGCCTTGGCAGGAACTTATGGGGATCCATAATAAACCCCAGGAAGAGTAGCTGCTGCCTTGTCAGGAACTAATGGGGATCCATAATAAACCCCAGGAAGAGTAGCTGCTGCCTTGGGAGGAACTAATGGGGATCCATAATAAACCCCAGGAAGAGTAGCTGCTGCCTTGGCAGGAACTAATGGGGATCCATAATAAACCCCAGGAAGAGTAGCTGCTGCCTTGGGAGGAACTAATGGGGATCCATAATAAACCCCAGGAAGAGTAGCTGCTGCCTTGTCAGGAACTAATGGGGATCCATAATAAACCCCAGGAAGAGTAGCTGCTGCCTTGTCAGGAACTAATGGGGATCCATAATAAACCCCAGGAAGAGTAGCTGCTGCCTTGGCAGGAACTAATGGGGATCCATAATAAACCCCAGGAAGAGTAGCTGCTGCCTTGGGAGGAACTAATGGGGATCCATAATAAACCCTAGGAAGATAGCTGCTGCCTTGTCAGGAACTAATGGATCCAAATAGAACCCATGGAAGAGTAGCTGCTGCCTTGGCAGGAAAATGGGGATTTAAAAACCCCAGGAATCCACAATAGTAGCTGCTGCCTTGGCTAAAATGGGGATCCATAATAAATACTAATAGATGTGATGTACACAACATGGATGCAAATAGAACATAGATATGCGTGTTGGGAAAATATTTAAAACATTTCACTCACAATGATGGAGTGAGCTGTAATTCTAAAAACATCCACAATTAATATTTTCTCTAAGCATCTGATTGCTTGACAGCTGGCGATCAGCTCTGCGTGAGCCCACCGTGTGTGTGTGTGACATCACTGCTGCATGCTGGGTAGACCTCGTTTCCAACGCCATATAAACAAAAGGTTAATGAGGCTTCGCTGCTTTTTGTTTATCCTTTCACACACATGCCAACACACACACACACACACACACACACACACACACACACACACACACACACACACACACACACACACACGGAGGCACACACACATGAAGGCTCATAAACAAATGCACACATACACACACGAGCACACACACACACACACACACACACACACACACACACGAACGCACACACACACACACACACACGCACACACACACAGGCTCATAAACAAACGCAGGCACACACACACACACAGGCTCATAAACAAACACACACACACACACACACACACACACACACACACACACACACGAAGGTTCATAAACACACACACACACACGAGCGCACACACACACACACACAAACACGAACGCACACACACATACACACGAAGGCTCATAAACAAACGCACACTTACACACGAACGCACACACACACACACACACACACACACACACACACACACACACACACACACACACAGAGTGGATCTGCATGAAACTCGGGCCCCTAATCACTGGAAGCCTGTGTGTTTTAGCCAAGCAGCTCGTATCCAGTGTGACCATTCTTCTGTGTAATTACATCCGTTCATGGATGGATATGGGCTACTTCCTGACGGAAATAAATACCTTTTTAGTCTCAATTCTGTTCTCTTGTTTTTTGCATTATAATCGTGGTTTGATTTATTAATTTGATAGATATGCATCAATTTAGACATTTTGATTATTAATGATAAAGTAATCAAATCAAATGGAGATGTCTGTACTGTGGACGTTTTCATGTATCAGTTTATCTGTATCAATTTATCTGTATCAATTTAATCTGTATCTGTATCAGTTTAATTTGTATCTGTATCAGTTTATCTGTATCAGTTTATCTGTATCAATTTAATCTGTATGTGTATCAGTTTAATTTGTATCTGTATCAGTTTAATTTGTATCTGTATCAGTTTAATTTGTATCTGTATGAGTTTATCTGTATCAGTTTAATTTGTATCTGTATGAGTTTATCTGTATCAATTTAATCTGTATCTGTATCAGTTTAATTTGTATCTGTATCAGTTTAATTTGTATCTGTATGAGTTTATCTGTATCAGTTTATCTGTATCTGTATCAGTTTAATTTGTATCTGTATCAGTTTATCTGTATCAATTTAATCTGTATCTGTATCAGTTTAATTTGTATCTGTATCAGTTTAATTTGTATCTGTATGAGTTTATCTGTATCAGTTTATCTGTATCTGTATCAGTTTAATTTGTATCTGTATCAGTTTATCTGTATCAGTTTATCTGTATCAATTTAATCTGTATCTGTAGCAGTTTAATTTGTATCTGTATCAGTTTAATTTGTATCTGTATGAGTTTATCTGTATCAGTTTATCTGTATCTTTATCAGCTTTGTGGATGTTTTCTCGGATGTCCAGGTGTTCCTGATCGTCCTGTAGTTGAGGCCGTCCATAGTTGCAGATACACATATCATTACATATTACAACTATTGAATGGACATTGGGATCGCAGTAACATACCTGAAAATCATTCATCTTTGTAAAGGGAATTTAATAGGATCTCTGTGCAGGTTTGTATATCAAATCAAATCAAATGTATTTATATAGCCCTTCGTACATCAGCTGATATCTCAAACTGCTGTACAGAAACCCAGCCTAAAACCACAAACGGCAAGCAATGCAGGCGTAGAAGCATATATCATATGATCATCATGGGAGACTGTGTAGTAATTTTGCTGTTTCCTTTGAATAAGATGTTACAACTCAACAAAGCCACAATGTCAGGTTCTGTCATTTCTGTGCCAGTCACAAACTGTTTAGAGATGATTAAATACTGCCCTCTGGTGGGGGAGATTATGAAACAACACCCCTCGTGCATCACTGTATTGAGAGGGTTATATGTCTTGACATGAACTCATTCCTATTGGCTAGTACTGTGTTCTAGAAGTGTTCTAGAAGTGTTCTGTTATGAAGGATTGGCCATTGACCTGACAAGTGCTGTTTTACAGTTTTGTTTGTATCTATGACAACATTGCGACTCAGGGACACACCGCCCGCTGAGCACAGACATTTACATTTAAGTCATTTAGCAGACGCTCTTATCCAGAGCGACTTAAGTCCAACGTCTATTCCACGTCCGTACAATGCAATGTCATTGAAAAGGGTGTAAACAACGTTGATTCAACCAGTGTGTGCCCAGAGGGTAGTTAATGTTTATTCATTTAAGCCTTAACCCGAGTGTTTGAGTCCTTTATTAAAACTAAAACATTTTTTAAAAAACATCTATTTTTTTTTCTCCTGTGTTTCAGCCTGAAAAAGGTTTAACAAACTGAGCTGCTGAACTGAGCTGTGTGACGGAGGGTCAGAGAACAGAGGTTGAGACAACAGAGAGGCTCAAAACAAAGAGGCTTGTACTGTGAGTACTTTAAACTTCGTTTGGCCTATTTTCTCTAAAGGTCACCCTTTTGGTTAGTCTATTTTTTTTAAATATGTTTTTTTTATGTCTACGGCAGCGTTTCCCAAAACTCGGTCCTCGAGACTCCAAGGGGTACACGTTCTGTTTTTTTTTGCCCTAGCGCTACACAGCCGATTCAAATAAACAACTAATCATTAAGCGTTGATCATTTGAATCAGCTGTGTAGAGTTAGGGCAAAAAAAACTCAAACGTGTACCCCTTTGGGTTTGGGAAACGCTGCCCTAGGGGTTGCTCATCATATTGATGTACTCTAAAAATGGTATGCTAGCTAATATGTTAATATGCTAATTGCATTTCTAGAACCAAAATTCAAATTTAAGCCAATTCTGTGACAGATGGACCGGCGGCCATATTGAGTGTCAAATTGATTTGGTCTGGGGGGGGGGGCCCTTCAATTCTGTTCCTATGTACCATTGGGCCCTGTGTGTGTGTAGTGGTTGCTGTACAGTGTATGCCAACATACTAACCCTGTGTGTGTGTGTGTGTGTGTGTGTGTGTGTGTGTGTGTGTGTGTGTGTGTGTGTGTGTGTGTGTGTGTGTGTGTGTGTGTGTTTAGGGGTTGTTGCGTGCCCAACGGGAGCTGCAGGTGTATATATCAGGGAAAGCAACACAGGCAGACAGACTGAGGTAACTGGAGCAGGCCCTGACACTCCCTCCAGGACAGACTGAGAGAGAGAGGCCCTGACACTCCCTCCAGGACATACTGAGAGAGAGAGAGAGAGAGAGAGAGGCCCTGACACTCCCTCCAGGACAGACTGAGAGAGAGAGAGACGCTCTGAGGTACCGACTTGCAGGACTTCTCCTACAGGGTCACCCAGCACAACATGCAGGGGGAGAGTGAACACGAACACCAAGACGATAACATGGTAATCAACCCTTTACTTTACCGCCCTCTTTCTCTCCATCTTGCTTTTCTACATTCATCTAACAGGATCTTTGTCCAAAATAAGCTTTTATAAAATGCGTTAGTCGTTTGTCAATTTGCGTGTTCGTATACATTTATTTTCTAAATCATTATGTGGACCATTTCTTCATCCAATATAAGATATATAATAAAGCTGAGATATACACAAAGGGAACGTTAGCCACGTGGAGAAAATACATGGTGTATCTGAACAGAACTGTTGTCAGTTTCATCCTAGAGATGTACAGCGAGCTGTACGGAACGTCTGTCTGCTCATCTGTTCCTGGAACAGTTTCATCCTAGAGATGTACAGCGAGCTGTACGGAACGTCTGTAGGCTCATCTGTTCCTGGAACAGTTTCATCCTAGAGATGTACAGCGAGCTGTACGGAACGTCTGTAGGCTCATCTGTTCCTGGAACAGTTTCATCCTAGAGATGTACAGCGAGCTGGAACGTCTGTCCGCTCATCTGTTCCTGGAACAGTTTCCTATCGTAGGTGTATACTCAGCCAGATGTATGGAAACATCTGGAATCTGTCTCTTTTCACGACTTGCCCCTGATGAATTTCTGATAATTCACAGAATCAGTCTGTGTCTCGTGTTCGTAACGGTTGGATATGAAACTACGTAGAGAAACAACAGTCTATTCTGAAGATCAGAATTATAGTGTAGAATTCTGTCAAAACCCTGTATTAACTAGATGTCATATGCTTGGGACAAAACAAAACCCTGTATTAACTAGATGTCATATGCTTGGGACAAAACAAAACCCTGTATTAACTAGATGTCATATGCTTGGGACAAAACAAAACCCTGTATTAACAGAACAGAACAGAGTAGAACAGAACAGAGTAGAACAGAACAGAACAGAACAGAGTAGAACAGAGCAGAGTAGAACAGAACAGAACAGAACAGAACAGAGCAGAGTAGAACAGAACAGAACAGAGTAGAACAGAGCAGAACAGAGCAGAGTAGAACAGAACAGAACAGAGTAGAACAGAACAGAACAGAGCAGAACAGAGCAGAACAGAACAGAACAGAACAGAACAGAACAGAACAGAGCAGAACAGAGCAGAACAGACAGAACAGAGTAGAACAGAACAGAACAGAACAGAGCAGAACAGAACAGAGCAGAACAGAGCAGAACAGAACAGAGTAGAACAGAACAGAGTAGAACAGAGCAGAACAGAGCAGAACAGAACAGAGCAGAACAGAACAGAGTAGAACAGAACGGAGTAGAACAGAACAGATCAGAACAGAGTAGAACAGAACAGAGCAGAACAGAACAGAGAGTAGAACAGAACAGAACAGAGCAGAACAGACTAGAACAGAACAACAGCAGAACAGAGCAGAGTAGAACAGAACAGAACAACAGAGTAGAACAGAGCAGAACAGAACAGAACAGAACAGAGTAGAACAGAACAGAACAGAACAGAGCAGAACAGAACAGAACAGAGAACAGAACAGAACAGAACAGAACAGAACAGAGCAGAACAGAGTAGAACAGAACAGAACAGAACAGAGCAGAACAGAACAGAACAGAACAGAACAGACAGAGCAGAACAGAACAGAGCAGAGCAGACAGAACAGAACAGAACAGAACAGAACAGAGCAGAGCAGAGCAGAGCAGAACAGCACAGCACAACACAACACAACACAACACAACACAACACAACACAGCACAGCACAGCACAGCACAGCACAGCACAGCACAGCACAGCACAGCACAGCACAGCACAGCACAGAACAGAACAGAACAGAACAGAACAGAACAGAACAGAACAGAGCAGAGCAGAACAGAACAGCAGAGCAGAGCAGAGCAGAGCAGAACAGAACAGAACAGCATGGCTAACAGAACAGCACAACAGCACAGCACAGCACAGCACAGCACAGAACAGAACATCGCAGACAGCAAGCAGAACAGAACAGAACAGAACAGAACAGAACAGAACAGAACAGAACACAGAACGCAGAACAGAACAGAGAACATCAGCACAGCACAACAGAACAGAACATAGAACAGAGCAGAACAGAACAGAACAGAACAGAACAGAACAGAACATCGTAACAGAACAGAACAGACTAGTCACTGGTGGCTGAGAAACAATGTTATTTACATGGAGCAGGACAACACACCATATTGCCAAGCAGATTGCCAGGGGCTGAATGCTCCTTACCGTGTCACCCTTTACAGAACATATGTGCCTGTCAAACTATTTATCACTAATTGGTTCATTCATTTTATATTGACATGAATGAAACATTTGACAACTTTTAGCAGAGCAGACACACACAGCGCAGCACACACGCACGCACGCACGCACGCACACGCACAGCGCAGCACACACAGACAGAGCACAGCAGAGCAGAGCAGAGCACACAGAACAGAGCAGAGCAGAGCAGACGCACAGCAGCACAGACGCACGCACGCACAGAACAGAACAGAGCACAGCAGACGCAGCACGCACACAGAACAGCAGACACAGCAGAACAGAACAGTGGCACAGAACAGAACAGAGCAGAACAGAACAGATGATATTAACAGAACAGGCATTGGCCTCAGAACATGACAAACAGAACTGTAAACAACATCAATTAAAACAGGCTTTTGAACAGATGTAACAGAACAGTTTTAGAGGTCAATAATCCCTCAGACCAGGGATGAAACAGAACAGATCATAGAGAACAGGAGTCGGTATTAGTGAGAATATTATATTAGAACAGAACATCGTATTAGCACACATATGGAACAAGTTCACAGAACACAGACAGAACAGAACAGTAGTACAGAACAGAACATTGTACAGAACAGATCTGGAACAGTCAGGCCATCAGAACAGAACAGAACTCTGCAACAGAACATACAGAACAGAACATACGTGAACTGAGGCCACAGAACATCGTAGCAGAACAGAACATCAGAACAGAACAGAACATCTAACAGAACAGAACATCTGGGGACAGACCTATGGGGACAGAACCTCAGTCAGAACATAACAGGTCAGAACATCTATGGGGACAGAACATCCTCAGAACAGAACATAAGGGTCTGTCTCTATGGGGACAGCATCGTATGGGGACAGAACATCAGGAACAGAACATAACAGAACAGGTCTGTCTCTAACAGGGGACAGAACAGACTAGTCACTGGTGGCTGAGAAACAATGTTATTTACATGGGGGACACACACCATATTGCCAAGCAGGGGACAGCCCTCAGACAGAACATATGGGTCTGTCAAACTATTGGGGACAGTTCATTCATTTCAGAACATGAAGAAACATTTGACAACTCTAGCTTGGGGACAGCCCTCAGTCAGAACATAAGGGTCTGTCACTATGGGGACAGCCCTCAGACAGAACATAAGGGTCTGTCTCTATGGGGACAGCACACTCAGTCAGAACATAAGGGTTGTCTCTGTGGGGACGTTTTCGGATGATATTGGGGACAGCCCTCAGCTGTAAACAGAACATAAAACAGGGTCTAGTCTCTATGGGGACAGCCCTGACCAGGGGAAACTGGATCATATGGGGACAGCCCTCAGACAGAACATAAGGGTCTGTCACTATGGGGACAGCCCTCAGTCAGAACATAAGGGTCTGTCTCTATGGGGACAGCCCTCAGTCAGAACATGTCTCTATGGGGACAGCCCTCAGACAGAACATAAGGGTCTGTCACCTATGGGGACAGCCCTCAGTCAGAACATAAGGGTCTGTCTCTATGGGGACAGCCCTCAGTCAGAACATAAGGGTCTGTCTCTATGGGGACAGCCCTCAGTTAGAACATAAGGGTCTGTCTCTATGGGGACAGCCCTCAGTCAGAACATAAGGGTCTGTCTCTATGGGGACAGCCCTCAGTCAGAACATACAGGGTCTGTCTCTATGGGGACAGCCCTCAGTCAGAACATAAGGGTCTGTCTCTATGGGGACAGCCCTCAGTCAGAACATAAGGGTCTGTCTCTATGGGGACAGCCCTCAGTCAGAACATAAGGGTCTGTCTCTATGGGGACAGCCCTCAGTCAGAACATAAGGGTCTGTCTCTATGGGGACAGCCCTCTCTGGGGACATAGGGTCTGTCTCTATGGGGACAGCCCTCAGTCAGAACATAAGGGTCTGTCTCTATGGGGACAGCCCTATGGGGACAGCCCTCAGTCAGAACATAAGGGTCTGTCTCTATGGGGACAGCCCTATGGGGACAGCTCTATGGGGACAGCCCTCAGTCAGAACATAAGGGTCTGTCTCTATGGGGACAGCCCTCAGACAGAACATAAGGGTCTGTCTCTATGGGGACAGCCCTCAGTCAGAACATAAGGGTCTGTCTCTATGGGGACAGCCCTCAGACAGAACATAAGGGTCTGTCTCTATGGGGACAGCCCTATGGGGACAGCCCTCAGTCAGAACATAAGGGTCTGTCTCTATGGGGACAGCCCTATGGGGACAGCTCTATGGGGACAGCCCTCAGTCAGAACATAAGGGTCTGTCTCTATGGGGACAGCCCTCAGTCAGAACATAAGGGTCTGTCTCTATGGGGACAGCCCTCAGTCAGAACATAAGGGTCTGTCTCTATGGGGACAGCCCTCAGTCAGAACATAAGGGTCTGTCTCTATGGGGACAGCCCTCAGTCAGAACATAAGGGTCTGTCTCTATGGGGACAGCCCTCAGACAGAACATAAGGGTCTGTCTCTATGGGGACAGCCCTCAGTCAGAACATAAGGGTCTGTCTCTATGGGGACAGCCCTCAGTCAGAACATAAGGGTCTGTCTCTATGGGGACAGCCCTCAGTCAGAACATAAGGGTCTGTCTCTATGGGGACAGCCCTCAGACAGAACATAAGGGTCTGTCTCTATGGGGACAGCCCTCAGTCAGAACATAAGGGTCTGTCTCTATGGGGACAGCCCTCAGTCAGAACATAAGGGTCTGTCTCTATGGGGACAGCCCTCAGTCAGAACATAAGGGTCTGTCTCTATGGGGACAGCCCTCAGACAGAACATAAGGGTCTGTCTCTATGGGGACAGCCCTCAGTCAGAACATAAGGGTCTGTCTCTATGGGGACAGCTACTCATAAAAATAAGGGTCTGTCTCTTGGGGTAGTGTTGTAAGGTAAGTCTACTGTTCAGAACATTCATAGGGTCTGGGGTTAATGGGGACATTATTTATAGGACAACATTGGGCCAGCCCTGTTTGAAACAGACTGTCTTACGAGGGGCAGGTAGCCTAGTGGTTAGCCCTAGGGCCAGGCAGGGTCAGAACATAGTGGTTGAGTGGACAGCTCTCAGTAGCCTAGTGGTCTCTAGGGGACAGCCCTCAGGTCAGCATAAGTGGTCTGTCTCTGGGGGACAGCTCTCAGACAGAACATAGTGGTTAGTCTCTAGAGGTGGACAGCCCTCAGACAGAACATAGGTCTGTCTCTATGGGGACAGCCCTCAGACAGAACATAAGGGCCTGTCTCTATGGGGACAGCCCTCAGTCAGAACATAAGTGGTCTGTCTCTATGGGGACAGCCCTCAGTCAGAACATAAGGGTCTGTCTCTATGGGGACAGCCCTCAGACAGAACATAAGGGTCTGTCTAGAGGGGGACAGCCCTCAGACAGAACATTAGGGTCTGTCTCTATGGGGACAGCCCTCAACAGAACAGTGGTCTGTCTCTAGAGGTGGCCTGTCTAGGTAGCCTAAGGGTCTGTCTCTAGGGGACAGCCCTCAGTCAGCCTAGTGGTCTGTCTGGAGGGGACAGCCCTCAGTCAGAACATAAGGGTCTGTCTCTAGGAGGACAGGTAGCCATAAGGGTCTGTGGTTAGAGTAAGGGTCTGTCTCTAGGTAGCCTAGTGGACAGAACATAAGGAGTCTGGTAGCCTAGTGGTGTCTCAGACAACCCTCAGTCAGAACATAAGGGTCTGTCTCTATGGGGACAGCCCTCAGTCAGAACATAAGGGTCTGTCTCTATAAGGGTCTGTCTACTCTATAAAAATGAAGTCTGGTTTGTTGTAGTGTTGTAAGGTAAGTCTACTGTTCTTTAATATTCATATGAGGGGGTTAATGGTAAATTATTTATAGGCTAACATTGAAGACATGCTGTTTGAAACAGACTGTTTACGAGGTGGCAGGTAGCCTAGTGGTTAGAGTGTAGAGGCGGCAGGTAGCCTAGTGGTTAGAGTGTAGAGGCGGCAGGTAGCCTAGTGGTTAGAGTGTAGAGGCGGCAGGTAGCCTAGTGGTTAGAGTGTAGAGGCGGCAGGTAGCCTAGTGGTTAGAGTGTAGAGGTGGCAGGTAGCCCAGTGGTTAGAGTGTAGAGGCGGCAGGGTAGCCTAGTGGTTAGAGTGTGGAGGCGGCAGGGTAGCCTAGTGGTTAGAGTGTAGAGGCGGCAGGTAGCCTAGTGGTTAGAGTGTAGAGGCGGCAGGTAGCCTAGTGGTTAGAGTGTAGAGGAGGCAGGTAGCCTAGTGGTTAGAGTGTAGAGGTGGCAGGTAGCCCAGTGGTTAGAGTGTAGAGGCGGCAGGGAGCCTAGTGTAGCCTAATCCCCCAGATGACATTAACCCACTGTTCCTAGGCGGTCGTTGTAAATAAGCATTTGCTCTTAACTGACTTGCTCAGTTAAATATATAAATTATAACAACTCTGTCCTTTTGTTTAGAACATAAAATGTAATGTAATGAGTATGAATTTGAATATTGTGAATTTGAATGAGTGTGAATTTGAATGAGTGTGGATTTGAATGCTGTGGATTTGAATGCTGTGAATTTGAATGCTGTGAATTTGAATGTTGTGAATTTGAATGCTGTGGATTTGAATGCTGTGAATTTGAATGCTGTGGATTTGAATGTTGTGAATTTGAATGCTGTGGATTTGAATGCTGTGAATTTGAATGCTGTGGATTTGAATGCTGTGGATTTGAATGTTGTGAATTTGAATGCTGTGGATTTGAATGCTGTGGATTTGAATGCTGTGAATTTGAATGCTGTGAATTTGAATGTTGTGAATTTGAATGCTGTGGATTTGAATGCTGTGAATTTGAATGCTGTGGATTTGAATGCTGTGGATTTGAATGCTGTGGATTTGAATGCTGTGGATTTGAATGCTGTGAATTTGAATGCTGTGGATTTGAATGCTGTGGATTTGAATGCTGTGGATTTGAATGCTGTGAATTTGAATGCTGTGAATTTGAATGTTGTGAATTTGAATGCTGTGGATTTGAATGCTGTGAATTTGAATGCTGTGGATTTGAATGAGAGGTTAATACAGGTTGTTTGCATTATTCAATGAGGTGAAATGTATATTTGAGAAGAAAAGTGCCTATTAAAAGTGGGTATCAACATGGGGTAAACTGGGATCTCGGGATCTCTGTCCCAGGACTTCACATGTGGCCTGAGATTTCCCCTTACGTACAGATCTAGGATCAGCTTCCCCTTCACCCGATCCTAAACTTAACCATTAGTAGGGGAAATGCAAAACTGATCCAAGATCAGCATTTAGGGGCATCTTCACCTTACTCCCATGAAAGAGGGTTGAGCTTGGCATGTAACAATGATCCTTTACTCTGGATAAAACTCTTGTTGTTTTCATTAGCTGTTACATACTTCTGCCTTTAAAGGTCAGTAGCAGAAAAGGCTCTTGTTTTCATTTCACCTTCAGTCTAGTATA